>NC_143255.1:117037967-117383800 GCF_984573655.1 Nuphar pumila | reverse complement strand
GATGATTACAGGGGTACTTTAGGTTTTTATTATTTTTATAATTTATTATTTTATCAAGGGCATTATAGTCCTTATAATGCTCTTGAAATAGAGCTATTGGTAGTTCTCGCTGTTGAGAAGTGCTCCCAACAACTATTTTTTGCTTCCTTTTGTGTATAAATAAAGGGTGTATGTTAAATTGTACATATATATATATATATATATATATATATATATATATATATATATATATATAGGTTGGACCAAGTCAATCCTTGTTGACTTGAATCCAACGGTTAGATTTCTAGGCGTTGAACTAGGTCCAACGGCTAGAAATCTAGCCTTTGGATTTGTCCTTTCTTTTCGTTTTGTCTTCTCTCTCTCTCTCTCTTTTAGCTCCCGTTAGGGATGGCAGTGGACCGAGGTGTACCGGGGCCCCACCCCGCTTCGCCCCGTTTGGATCGGGGATGGAGGACATGAAACGGGGAATGGACTGGGGATGGAGGACATGAAACAAGGAATGGACCGAGGATGGAGGTTAAAATCAAAACCCGTGTGGGAATGGACTTACTCTTGCCCATGCCCTACCTCGCCCCATCCCTGTTAAGAAAATTACCATTATACCCTTATACATATTATAAAATTCTCTATATATATTATATATTACTAACCCTAACATAAAACCCTTTCTCGAATCTCTCCTATCTCTTTCCTCTAATGAGCCATGCGAGCTCCCGTTTTTCTCTTCTCCTTCCTCTAACGGCGGAAGGCGGCAACAATGGAAGGTGATAATGGCGGAAGGTGGTAGCGACAGAAGGCAGCAACGGCGGAACGATCGGGGAAATGGGGCCCCGCCCCGCCTCACCCTGTTTGGACCGGGGATGGAGGACATGAAACATGGAATGGACCGGGGATGAAGGTTAAAATCAAAACCCGTGCGGGGATGGAGGGAATTTTTTTGAGACAGGGCAGGGGTGGAGACCTTGTCCCCCGCCCTGGTCCACTGCCATACCTAGCTCCCCTTCTATCCCTCTTGTGTATATAAATAGGGGTCCATTCCCCTTGTAATGTTATGCTTCTTGCATATTTTTCTTCAATAAAAATATTATTTTTTATCCTTTGTGTATGCCCTTGGTGGCACTTGTGATTGTGTTCTTCGTAGCATTTGTGATTGTGCATTTTACACTTGTTGGTGGATACTTTGTTTGTGTTTAAAGGTGTTATACCTATTTTTACTTGATATCAGAGCTTGGAAGTATTGAAGCTCATTTGAAGACTCTTTTTCAAAGTGTTGGTGAAGGAATGCTTGTGATCCTTATATTGCTTTTTCTTTCTCCTCCTCTCTTTTCTCTTCTCTCCTTACCTTTTCTTTCTCTCTTCTTCTCTTAGCCCTTGTAAAACTGGATGATAATGATAATGTCACCATTAAACCCATAAAACTCAAATGATTTCAATTATATAACATGGATTTCTATTATGAAGTACCTTATTTGGGGAAAAGGGTTGTGAGGACTAGTAAATGGATCTGATTCAAAACCTAAGCTACTTCTCACTAAGGTAGAGGGTGAGAAAGATCGAAGATGAAAAGACTAAGGCTGTAATCACTTATGAGAAGAAGTGGAAGGAATGAAAGATGGGACATGCCAAAATCATGTCTTGGCTTATTAGTAGCGTGGATGTAAAAAAGTGTTCTAGCCTTGCCAATTTGAGCATGCTAATAAGACTTGGGATTATCTTAAGAAAATTTATTCTCTTAAGGATATCACACATATATGCAATGTGCAAAATAAAGTTTGAACTATGATCCAAGGGAATAAAACTATTAGGGAATACTATAATGATCTATCCGAACTTTGGAAAGAATTGACTCTTCTAGAGCCTAAATGGCATTGTCCCGAAGATATAGAACTCCGCCAAAGACAAATAGATACAAAGCATTTTTACCAATTCGTCAACGGTCTAAGACCGAAATTCGAATCTATAAAGTCTATTCTTTTCTATAGAGGAAAAGTTTCCTCTATTAAAGATACTATAGAATAGTTGAGTATGGAGGAAAATAGATTGAAAAAGTACAACAACAACAACAACAACAACTACGCCTTCATCCCAAAACAATTGGGGTCGGCGATATGAACCAAAAAAGAAAATCATTCTGGGTCTTCCACATAAATCCTTCTCCTCCAATCATTTCTATCCAATGCCATGTCCTCGGTGAGGTTTAAAGCATTCATATCCTTTCCTATCACCTCCATCCATGTCTTCCTAGGCCTACCCCGACCTCTTTTAACTAATATATTTTCCCATTTCTCCATCCTTCTAACTGGAGCATCATTAGGCCTTCGCTGAATATGTCCAAACCACCGTAAACGATTCTCTCTCATCTTATTTTCAATAGGTGCAATGCCTACCTTCTTACGTATTTCCTCGTTCCGAATCTTATCTTTTATTGTATTTCCACACATCCATCTCAGCATACGCATCTCAGATACACTCATTTTTTGAATATGATGTCTCTTTGAAGCCCAACATTCCGTACCATATAGTAAAGCGGGCCTAATAGTCGTCCTATAAAACTTTCCCTTCAACCGCAATGGCATTCTACGATCGCACAACACTCCAGTTGCACTTTTCCATTTCATCCACCCAACCTTTATCCTATGATTTACATCTCCATCAATTTCTCCATACTTTTGAATGATAGATCCCAAATATTTGAAACAATCATCCACCGGTATTGGATATAAACCAAAAAGTATGTAACTAAAAATAAGGATGACTTGGGCTTGGCCATCTCTAGACTGGGATATTACATATCTGGATATAAACCACCTCATTATAGAAGACAAGGCAATGACTATAATATAAAAAAAGTTATTTGTCATAATTTCCATGAGCTGGGATACATTAGGCCCCAATGTCCTAAACTAAGAGGGGCATATGAGAAGAATGTTGCATTGGTCGACTCTCCATAAGAGTCAAGTAATATTTTCACCTCATGATTCATCCATTGGAAGCATGTCTGTGGCTCAATTAATGGAAGCTCTTCAACCACTTCTCAAGAAAGCATCTTCTTCAACTGAAGCCATTGTTTCATCTTATTCCAACATGAGTAAAATTTCTTGGCTTCTTGATTCCGATGCATCTTTTCATATGACTTCAAATAAAGATATTTTATCCAAATATCTTAACAACTCAAGTGTGTTAAATGTTTTTACGGCCAATGGTACATATCTTCAAATTGAAGGAATAGGGAATTTTGAAAAAAAAAAATCTTTCAAACTCAAAAAGCTTTTTTTATTCCAAAGGTTCGTCACATCCCTAAACTAAACTTAAATTTTTTATCCGTTTCTCAAATATCCGATTGTGGTTGTAATATTTTCTTCTCTTCAAATAAATGTTTGATACAAGATCATCAATCGGGAAAGCTGATTGGGTAAGGCCATAAAGACAGAGATCTCTACTATATAGATTTTTTGGAGATACCCAAAGATGCTTTTTGTTGTAATGTCTAAAAACTAGATTTGAATGTATGACATAGAAGATTCAGACATCCAAATGTATCTAAAAAGTAAAATTCAATATTTTTCAAATTTGAATTTTTTTGTAATCTTAATGATTTCTCTTATGAAGACTGTGTACTTGAAAAAATGAAGGGATCACCATTGATAAATCTTTTGTTTCATCTAGACCACTTGAGCTTGTACATTCAGATGATTGGGGTCCAACACCTATTTTATCTAAAAGTGGATATACATATTATGTCATATTTGTGGATGATTTTACAAGACATACTTGGATATACTTTCTTAAGTATAAATATGAAGTCTTTTTCCATTTTTAAAACTTTCATAAAATGGTTAAAAATAGGTTTGGAAACAAAATCTCTATATTTTGGACTAATTCAGGGAAAAAGTCTGTTTCAAATGAATTTAAAAATTATCTTGATCTACATGACATCACACATCAAAGATCTTGACCTCACACACCACAACAAAATGACTTAGCTGAAAGAAAACATAAGCACATCATTGAAACTTCAAGGATCTTACTTATTGCTAGTCATGTGCCAAAGATCTTTTGGGCAAAAGTTGTCTTAACCTCTGTTTATCTTATAAACAGAATGTCATCTTCTTTATAAAATATCTCTTATTGAAAAACTTGCTAAACTATCTCATGACTGTACCAGATTACAAGTCTTTGGTTGCAAATGTTTTGTATTAACCAACAAAAATGATAAATTTTCGCTAAGAGCTATTCTGTGTGCCTTCTTTGGTCATGCTAATAATTAAAAAAGATATCAGTGTTATGATCCTAAAAATGAAAATTGTATATTTCTAGAAATGTAACCTTCTTGAAAAAAGAAAATTTCTTTGGAAAAGAGCAAGCTAAGGGTGTAACTGAGTACTCATTCTTATTTGACCTTGGTTTCAACCAAGATGTTAATGATTGTGATTGTAAATATGATTTTGAAAATATTATTGAATCAAGAGATAGTGAGACTCTTAATAAAAAATCTCATGATGATCAATCTTGCTTACAATACTCTAGACGGAGGCATAAAAAACCTCCATGTGCACTTGAAATTTTTTCTAACTTGAATGAAAAAGAACTTTAAATTAGGAAATTATCTAAAGTTTCACAACCTCCATCCAAATTTGTATCCTATGACTCTTTTTCGTCCAAGTATCAAGCATGCATAGTTCTAATACATTCATATATAAAGCCCTTTTCATACACTTAGGCCAAAGATCACTTCGAATGGGTTAAAGCCATGATGGTAGAATTAGATGCATTATAAAAGGCTCATACTTAGACTCTCCAAGATCTTTCACAAGAAAAGAAACTTATAGGTTGTATATGGATATATAAGATGAAAAGTCAATAGTGATGGGACCCTTGAGAGATACAAAGCTAAGCTAGCCGGCAAAGGGTATCCACAAGAATATGGTATAGATTATGAAGAAATATTTGCACTTGTTGCTCGCATGACCACAATTAGAACCCTTATTGCAGTTATATCAAATAGATGTTAAAAATACTTTTCTAAATGACAAATTGACAATCTTATAGAAAAAATGTGTATGGAGTCACCTACTAGTATAAGAATACCTCGAGGGAAGGCTCTTCGTCTAGAAAAGACATTGTATGGCCTAAAACAAACTCCCAAAGCTTGGTATAATAAATTTAGCGATGTTATGCTTAATATTGGCTTTAGATCCTGTTTGACTGACGTAACTTTGTTTGTTAAAAATTCTGATGCAGATTCTTATTTCTTTATGTTGATGATATGATAATCACTGGAGAAGATAAACTGAGTTCAAAATATTAAAAATATTCTTAAAACTAGTTTTGAAATGATTGATTTGGGTTTTTTACGATACTTTCTAGGAATAGAGGTTGCTTATTCCCCTAAAGGGTATTTATTATCTTAGTCTAAGTTTGCTTATGATATTGTTCTCAGGTTTGGGATATCAGATAATAAAAAGGTTGACATTTCTGAAGTTACAAATGTCAAAATGAAAATTGATGATGGAGAGCCTCTGGATGATCCAATTCCTTATCGACAACCTATCAGAGCACTTTCTTACTTAACTATTATTCGACCTGATATAAAACACGCTGTATGCACAACCAGTCAATTTCAGCATGCTCCCACATCTGTTCACATGAGAGTTGTTTTGCGTATTATTAGATATCTAAGAAATTCAATTTCTAGAGGATTATTTATGTCTTCCTTGTCTGCTTTAGATTTACTTACATAATCGGGGAAGTGATCCTAATAACAAACACTCAACCATGAATTTTGTGTTTTTCTAGGTGATTCATTAACCTCACAGAGGTATAAAGAGCAGCAGAAGGTCTTCATCTCCTCAACTGAAACTGAGTATCGCGCCATGGCTACAACCACAATGAAGGTGGCGTGATTGAGAAAATTGCTGACTAATATGGGAATTTAGATTCTAAGAGCGTCAAAGATGTGTTGTGACAATAAGAGCATTATCTATATTGTCAGTAACAACACTTTTCACGAAAGAACAAAGCACATCGAGATGGACTGCCACTGTGTTCGAGAGGAGTATCTTTAAGGAATCATCAATCTGCCCTATGTCACATCTAAGTACCAACTGATAGACTTCTTCACCAAACCTCTCTTTGTTCCTAGGTTTCATTTTCTCTTAGACAAACTTTCGGTCATCGTACCATAAGTTTGAGCGGAAGTGTTAAATTGTTCATATATATATATATATATATTTAAAACTGTATATATATATATTATATACATATACTATATTATAAAATAATATATATATATATATATATTAGGTTGGACCAAGTTAATCCTTGTTGACTTGAATCCAATTTTAGCCGTTGGGTTTGTCCTTTCTCTTCTTTTTGTCTTCTCTCTCTCTCTCTCTTTTAGCTCCCTTTATCTCCCTCTTGTATATATAAATAGGGGTCCATCCCCCTTGTAATGTTATGCTTCTTGCATATTGTTCTTCAATAAAAATATTATTTTTTGTCCTTTGTGTATGCCCTTGGTGACACTTGTGATTGTCTCTCTGTAGCATTTGTGATTGTGCCCTTGGTGGCATTTGTGCTTGTTCATTACTTTGTTAGTGTTTAAAGGTGTTTCACCTATCTTCACAGTGTAACCTCTCTTGTATGTTAAGCTTGTTCTCAAGCATTCTCTTAATAAGATCTTATATTTTTTATGTTTGTGTTTGGCTCATAAGTGGCTTATGTGATTGTAATCTTGTGTTGGCCCATAAGAGGTCCTTGTGCCGTTTGCTATTGTGTTCTTGTATGCCTATAAGAGGTACTTCCTTGTATTACTTTGCCTATTTCATTACATGGTATCAAAGCTTGGTGTTCTTAAGTTGTAACATGTACATGAAGATCAAGAAGAGGATCGTGAGATCGGTGGAGCATTAGTTCGTTGGTTCGTTGCCTCGAGAAGCACACCATCAAACTTCCTCAACATATTTCTTGTAATCTTCTTTTCTTTTCTTTCTATTTATTCTCTTTCCCTACTGTTTCTTTTCTTGGAACAATGGTCGAAAAAGTAGTTACGACTATTCCCGTCAAATTTGATGGGAAAAACTATAATATGCTGAGGTTTTATCCCTATTTATGGGGAGTATGTGTGAAGAACCTTGCGAGAATATATTGAAATTTGAGAGGGCCGATGAAGCATCTATTTATATCAAACAAATCTATGCCCAACATGATGGTGCCCATAAATGGGAATTACAAGATAAAATTCATAATTGCAAGCAAGGTGATAGAAGTGTTAGAGAGTACTATACAACAACAACAACAACTACACCTTCATCTCAAAACAATTGGGGTCGGCGATATGAACCAAAAAAGAAAATCATTCTGGGTCTTCCACATGAATCCTTCTCCTCCAATCATTTCTATCCAATGCCATGTCCTCGATGAGGTTCAAGGCATTCATATCCTTTCCTATCATCTCCATCCAAGTCTTCTTAGGCCTACCCCGACCTCTTTTAACTAATATATTTTCCCATTTCTCCATCCTTCTAACTGGAGCATCATTAGGCCTTCGCCGAATATGTCCAAACCACCGTAAACGATTCTCTCTCATCTTATTTTCAATGGATGCAACACCTACCTTCTTACGTATCTCCTTGTTTCAAATCTTATCTTTTATTGTATTTCCACACATCCATCTAAGCATACACATCTCAGCTACACTCATTTTTTGAATATGATGTCTCTTGGCAGCCCAACATTTCGTATCATATAGTAAAGCGGGCCTAATTGTCGTCCTATAAAACTTTTTCTTTAACCGCAATGGCATTCTACGATCGCACAACACTCCAGTTGTACTTTTCCATTTCATCCACCCAACCTTTATCCTATGATTTACATCTCCATCAATTTCTCCATACTTTTGAATGATAGATCCCAAATATTTGAAACAATCATCCACCAGTATTTCTTGCTCACCAAGCTTCACTACACTCTCATCACTACTTCGTTGCTTACTAAACCGACATTCCATATATTTTGTCTTACTCTTACTCAACTTAAAACCTCTTGCTTCCAATGTCTGTCTCCATAATTCTAACTTAGCATTAACCCCAGCTCTAGACTCATCAATCAAAACAATATCATAAGCAAACAACATACACCACAACACATTTTCTTGAATTGATCTCGTAAGCTCATCCATCACTATAGCAAATAGGAAAGGGCTTAATGCAGATCCTTGGTGTAACCCAACCGTTATAGAAAAATTGGTTGTCACCCCTCCACAAGTGCTGACATTGGTTACTACTCCTTTGTGCATATCTTTAATTATACTAATGTATTTGTGGTCAGAGAGTACTATGGTACTCTCAAAAGAATTTGGGACCAAATGACTAAAATGAAGCCTATTTGGGATACCCTTGATGATGCTCGCCATAGGAAATTCAAATCCTTGGTGAACAATTTTTTCAATTCATGAGAGGGCTTAGACTCGAATTTGAACGTGTTCGTGTTTCTATCATCCATCAGAACAAAACTCAAGATGAGCTTCCACCTTTATATGGAATTTTAGCCCAAGTTTGTATGGAAGAAATAAGGCTAAAATCCTTGATCGAATCTAGGGACACCAAAGATAATGTATTGGCAATTTCTAGACCCGATGCCAATACTCATTCCTACAAGCTCCTCACTTCTACAAGAATAATTCTTGGAAGTCAAGAAGCAATGATAGGAGATATGATACAAAAAGAAAAATTACTTGTCATAACTGCGGAGAACTAGGGTACATCAAATCTTTTTGCCCTGAATTAAAAAAGAATGAGAAAATAATAGCTACTCTAGAAGCTCCTCAGGAAAACAAAGAAGCCTCTAACTCCGGTTACCATGATATGTCCTTGTCTCAACTTGCAGAAGCTTTACAACCGCTCTTCAAAGGCTCATCCTCCTTAACTGGTATTGTGGTCTCCTATTTCTCACTTCTCGGTAATATTTCTTGGCTCCTAGATTCTGGTGTCTTATTTTATATGACCTCTTATAGTACTATGCTCTCCGATTGTGTTTTTAATTCAAGTAGATCTAATGTTTTTATCACAAATGAATCCTTTCTTGAAATTAAAGGAATTGAAAATTTTCAGATTCTTCAAAATTTTCTATTTCAAAAATTAGAATTGTTTCAAAACTTGAATCTTCTTTTAGTTTCCCAAATAATTGACCATGGTTGTAAGGTCTCCTTCATATCTGACCATTGTTTTATACATGATCTCCAGTCTGGCAAGCAGATTGTGGGTTGATCATTCTCAAAGATTGTTTTTGCTTCAATGTACAAAAATTGAATATTTTCTATGGCATCAAAGACTAGGTATCCTAGCATTTCTAAATTGCCTAATGTATCTCATTTGAGAAAATTTTCTAATGAAAAAATCCAATGTACTGACTATATTCTTGGGAATATTGAAGTCATTCCCTATCAAGAGATAACTTTTGTTGCCTCCAAGCCCGCTTGAATTAATACACTCAGATGTTTGGGGTCTTGCTCCTATTGCCTCTAAATAAAAATTTATTTATTATGTGATATTTGTGGATGATTATTCACATTTTACTTGCATATTCTTTCTTAGGCACAAATATGAAGTTTTTGAAACTTTCAAAACATTTCACAACCTTGTCAAGAATCTTCAAGGGAGTATATGTCAAAAGATTTTAAAATTTATTTGGAGAATCACAACATTCTACATCAAAGATCTTGTGCGCACACGCCTCAGCAAAATAGTTTGGCCAAAAGAAAACATAGGCATATAGTTGAAACCACTAGAACATTGCTTATATCTAAAAATGTTCCAAAACACTTTTGGGCTGAAGCAGTGCTCACTTTGGTTTACCTCGTAAATAGACTTCCTTCAACTAAACCTCAAAATATTTTTCCCTATGAGAAACTTTATAAAACTACCCTTGACTATTTTAGACTAAGGACTTTTGGATGTAAATGTTTTGTCGTTACAAATAAAACTGACAAACTTTTACCAAGAGTCATTCCTTGTGTTTTTCTTGGTTACGGAGAAACCCAACAAGGATTTAGATGTTATGACTTTAAAAATGATAAACTATATATCGAGAAATGTTACCTGTATAAAGCAAAAAAGTTTCTTTGGTTTAGATGTGCCTATTAAAGAAAATAATGATTACCCTTTTCTTGAATTACTTCTTAAAAATAATAGTAATATATTAAACAACAATGATGTTAATGACGAACCTTAATCCAACATCCAATATGATGAGTCTATTGACATTAGTGGTGAACCTCCAGTTATCCAATATGAAAGAAGTGTTAAAATACATGTAATTCATATATATATATATATATTTATATATATATATATGTAATACCCGATAGGGGTATTTTAGTCATTTCACAAGTACCCGATAGGGGTACTTGTTTTTCTTCTTTTATTTTCCTGTTTATTTTTTGTAAATTATATTTTTAATGTTTATGTTTTTTGCTCACACAAAAGGGGCCCCACCATGTAGTCGATGGGCCCCCCAACGACTACATGGGGAGCCCCTAGGTGGATCTCCTTTTAAGGCCTCTTGGCCATCCCCCCTCTCCTTCTCTTGTGTATAAATAGGGGTGAACCCCTCTTGTATTTTTCACTTAAGAGAGCTCTCTCTCTCTTTTCAATAAGAGACTTTTATATTTTTATGTTGTGTTGTCTCTTGTGGGTTTAGGTGTTAGCCCTTTTGTTTGTTCCTTAGTGGATGTTGTAAGTGCTTAATGCACTCTTTGCTTTTCCGCATATTTCATTACATGGTATCAGAGCCTTGTTTATGCTCTTCTTCTTAATATAGCTAGTCGTATAGCTATATTTTTTTCTTGTTGTTTCTCTCTCCATTTACCCTCTTGTGAGTGTTTGAAATGGAAGGAGAACA
This sequence comes from Nuphar pumila, assembly GCF_984573655.1. NCBI lineage: Eukaryota > Viridiplantae > Streptophyta > Magnoliopsida > Nymphaeales > Nymphaeaceae > Nuphar > Nuphar pumila. The sequence goes on along the minus strand of NC_143255.1, from coordinate 117,372,901 downwards.
AAAGATTGATCTCTCATTCAAGCTCAATGGCTCCAACTACATGATGTGGGCCGCCGCTATGGAGAACAACCTCAAAGGTAAGAAACTTTGGGGATACGTTATGGGCACCATTCCGGAACCTCAACTCCAACTAACTAAGATGGATGGTGATCAAGAAAAAGCTCTTGAAGGCATTGCCCGCATGAAGGCCATTGAAGATCACCAATCTAAAGTGGAAGATTGGGAAAGCAAGCATGCCAAGATTCTTGCTTGGTTCATGAACAATGTGGAGCTCAAAATTTGCGCCAACATTGCCAAGTTTCGGATGGCGAATGAAGCATGGTTCTTTATGAAAGATATGTTTACTCAAAAGACCTTGCTCGTCAATTCTTTCTTCAAGAAAAAATCCGGACTATCAAGCAAGGAGAAATGAGTGTAAGTGACTACTTTAGCACTCTTGGACCCTTATTGATAGAAAGTGAGTTGGAATACATTGGGTTCAATAATGAACCCATACATATGCACGTGAAGTGCAAATATACCCATTAAAGAGAAACAACACAAGCACATAATGTGCTAACCCATAAAACCCATAAAAAGGGAAAAATATGACATAAAGTCATAAGTTGCATATCATTGAAGAAACAATGGACAAGGGGTAAAAACCCCATTACAAATGGAGCATAAGCTCCCTCCTGAAGTAAGAAAATACAAAGGGGAGAGCCCCTATTTATAAGCAAGAAAAGGAGCCACAAAGGGGGCTCCCAAGAGAGTCGTTGGGAGCCCCCAACGGTCACATATGTGACCGTTGGAGGCTCCCCAACGACTCTTTGGGGAGCCTCCCCATGTGGCACTAAAGCCGAAAATAAAAAGCGAAAAATAAAAAAAATAAAAAAATAAAAATGGTAAATTACAAGCAATATTCCAAAGTGGAATATGCGCAAAACAGGAATTTACAGAAATACCCTTTTGGGTGAATAAAGAATATATATTTATATTCATATATATATATATACATATATATATATATATATGTATATGTATATATATATATATGAATATAAATACATACGAGATTACAAATGACGATAATACACATATTTTAACATCCCCCCTCAAACTTTGCGGGGAAAAACCCGAAAGTTTGGAAAATCAAAGGGAAGTCTTGAGGCAAAGTCCAATTCTTCAAAAGGCTTTAAGGAAAAACTCCATCTTCATGACAGTTTGAGCTAGATCTTCAAGTCCAATTCCCCATCAATCGAATCCATGATATATCTAATGTTCCACATCTTAGCGATCCTGTAGAAAATCAACAAAGAAACAAGTAAAACATATCTTTGCACTTTTACTCAAATGGACCATTTCTAACTAGCATAATTATGGATGACACATGTTAGAAATTATGCAAATTATGCAGAAATGACACTACAACAACAACAACAACAACAACTACGCCTTCATCCCAAAACAATTGGGGTCAGCGATATGAACCAAAAAAGAAATTCATTTTGGGTCTTCCACATGAATCCTTTTCCTCCAATCATTTCTATCCAACGCCATGTCCTCGGTGAGGTTCAAAGCATTCATATCCTTTCCTATCATCTCCATCCAAGTCTTCCTAGGCCTACCCCGACCTCTTTTAACTAATATATTTTCCCATTTCTCCAACCTTCTAACTGGAGCATCATTAGGCCTTCGCCGAATATGTCCAAACCACCGTAAACGATTCTCTCGCATCTTATTTTCAATGGGTGCAACACCTACCTTCTTACGTATCTCTTCGTTCCGAATCTTATCTTTTATTGTATTTCCACACATCCATCTAAGCATCCGCATCTCAGCTACACTCATTTTTTGAATATGATGTCTCTTGGCAGCCCAACATTCCGTACCATATAGTAAAGCGGGTCTAATAGTCGTACATCATGTTAAAACAAACTGAGCGGAAGTAAATTATGCAAAAATAAATTGCAAGAATGCATAATGCATTCATAAGGTCCAACATTGGACAAATATAACCCCATAATGGGGAATAACAAAATGATCCACGAAGGGATACCACAAGAAGCCTACGAAGAGACATAAAATACATATGCATTATGGAATGAGAGCCCCAAAAAGGCCATAAAGAGCATATGCATATACTTATCATTAAATGAATTAATACTCAAAGAACTCATTAATGATCATGCTTCAAACATGTAATGAAGTGCCAAACAAGAGAAACGAAATCTCCAAACATACTTTAGGCAAAATAAACCCAAGAGTTCACAAGGTTTTAAAATCATTTATGAAAGTCATACTTAATTGACAAAATACACATTTTGCATATAAGGGTGGCAAAAACCATAAGCACTTAATATATAGGTTAGATGCTAAGAAATCAACTTGATATGCATATCAAAAATATGATTTACTTGAAAAACACAAGTCATGGATGAAATTTTGCAAATTTCAAAAATAGTTTATCCATTACAAACAACTTTCTCATTAGTCCTCCAAAACCCATAAATCAAGTGTATAAGCTACTAGATCAAGAATATAAAGCCATTAAAGGCCAAAGACACACACAAAGGTGTGTAAAAGAATCTCTTGTCTACATATAATAATAATTGAAATAAGTACATCTACGACAAGAACAAGAGAATACATGTCAACATGGACTAAAAAGTATCTCTTGTCTACGTAAAAAATACACTTAAAACCAAGTATGTTCAGCTACTTGAACAAGAGTAATAAGCCAACCATGGGCTAAAACATAATACATCTCTTGTCTACATATGATAGCACTTGAAATGAGTGAAATAAGCCAACCATGGGCATACATCTCAGCGACTAGAACAAGGACACAAACGCCAACATGGACTAAGATTACACACGATGGTGTGAATCAACGTGCCTTGTCTACATATAAAAACACTCAAGACAAGTGTGTTCAACTACTAGACCAAGAGAGCAAAAGCCAACAAAGGGCTAAAAACACACGAAGGTGTAATAAGATTCTTGTCTACATATGATGACACTTAGATAATGGGCATAAAAGGAAAAAACTTTTGAGGCAACAAACTTGTAATGAAAATAAACCTCGAATAAAACAATACTTCTTTTGAAATAAATTCTCATGCATGTAAAAAATATCTTCAACAAGATACTATAATCGATAAAATTCTTGAGAACAAATGTGTGAACATACACACACCAAGAACACATAGAATACTTGTGAAAAAACACAAGAACACAAAATCATAAATTTATTGCCATGTAAAAGTATCTCCAACAAGATACTACGATCAAGACCTTAATATTCTTGATAATAAACCCACCACGAATGCATAACAAGAATGCTTTAGAACACTGTGCACAAAGAGCACAACACACGGAATCACAAATGTGCAAATGCACTCATAAGATTCTTAAACAAATAAAAGGTTGGGCTATAATCCCAAAACATCTTGATTTTAAAATATACCTTAAAACATTTAAGGTTTCAAACACCATATGTCCATCATATTTACATAGAAGCATCCATAATACCAATGGCCACAAAAAAATGAGTGACACACTCATATACCAAATCATTCTAGAGTCCCAAGGTGCCCATAACTCACCTCAACCCCCATCTATAATATGGTAAGTGGACAATCTAAAAAGACATAACAACGAGTGTCACACTCATAATTAGAGATCATATACCAAATCATTCTAGAGTCCCAAGGTGCCCATAACTCACCTCAACCACCATCTATAATATGGCAATTTGGACAATCTAAAATGATATAACACGAGGTGCCCATAACTCACCTCAACAAACATCTCTAATAAAACAATAATAAGGCCAAAACAATGATGCATTAAATAACATGTGATGGACAAATATAAATGCCACAAAAAGGCAATAAACACTTTAGGAATCATTTTTCAAAGAAAAGAAGACCGATTAAAAAAGGTCCAATAATCAATAATGTGCTTTATAACAACAATTTTGCATAAACACAAATTATGCTTAATCTTCAAACAAGTCATTTATACCAAAAACTTATTAAGCAATAAACACAACAACATAAAGAATTCATCAAGACAATCAAGCTTTTAATCAAAGAAATCATAAGAACCGTAATGGTTCACAAAGAAGGCTTTAACACAATACTCAAGGAAAGAATATTTAAAACACTTAAAAATTTATAGATTTAGGGATTAAGTCCCATACAATAATTTTAAAAAATCCTTTGATTGTGATGAGATATGCGGAAACATACAAAGTGCTAAAAGCACTTACAATGATTTAAAAAGGACTCAATATCTAGATTCATTATATTTTTCACAAAAAGAAATGTGCATAAAGGCTCCATAATGCAAAAATATCTACGAAGAGACAAAACACATGTAAGCACAAAAGGCTTTATAAAAGATGTGCACGAAGGCACTCATACAATACTTGAACAAATACACACCAAGGTGTAAACAAACATGCACTAAGGCATGTATTTCATAAAAAAGAGGGAATGCATACAAGCGCAAATATTTGAGAAACAAATGTGCACAAAATACAAAAATACACAAAAGTGAGCAAGTATGCACTTTATAAAAAGAGCAATGCTTGAAATTCTCAAACTTTAACAATTGCAATTGAGGACAAAGAAAACCATATTATGGCCAATGTAGGCATTTTTAAAAGATATTATTAAGAGGTTTCGAAACCTTATGAAAAATACAAACCAACAAGTTTATAAAGATGAAAAATGAAATCATTTATACCAAAAGGATGCAATAGATGAACTATGCACTCTATGTAGTGTGAGAAATTCATTTTTAAAAAATCTTTCCTAATGGTTTATCATAAACAATTTTTCAAAAAAGAAACATTGAAAAACTTTTAGGAGTTCTTATAAGTTATCATTAACAAGAACTACTTTAGGATTCAACAAAGATTTTAGATGTGAGAGATTTTCATATAAGGATTATATCAAATTTTTCAAAAAATGCACTAAAATTCATAATAAAAAAGAGGAACTCAAATCAAATTAGGGTTCATATGAGAATTAAGAAATTTTAAGCAAAGATCATTACTTTAGCAAGAAATCATATATATAATTTTAAAAATTAACTTATAGGTCAATCATGAGATACTTATGTAAGAATTACAAATCTCACATAATTGAAGGTAATTTTAAAAAAACATAAATTGCTATTATATGCGATGAGTAGTTAGATAGACACAAATTATATATTTGAACAACAAACGAGTTCACCAAATATGAGGGAGATATTTTTAAAATATACGAGCATACGAAATGTGAAAAGATATAATTCAACTATCATAACCATTAAACGAACAAACTATATGCAAGAAACATATTTTCAAATGCATAATACTTTAAGAAAGGGATACATACCGAATAACTTCAAAACAAAAAGGAAGAGCAATGAATACTTCACCATTTCTTGAGCGACACGCTTTCCGTTGCACCCAAGGACAACCCCATCGTGACCTTGCTCTGATACCATGATAGAAAGTGAGTTGGAATACATTGGGTTCAATAATGAACCCATACATATGCACGTGAAGTGCAAATATACCCATTAAAGGGAAACAACACAAGCACATAATGTGCTAACCCATAAAACCCATAAAAAGGGAAAAATATGACATAAAGTCATAAGTTGCATATCATTGAAGAAACAATGGACAAGGGGTAAAAACCCCATTACAAATGGAGCATAAGCTCCCTCCAGAAGTAAGAAAATACAAAGGAGAGAGCCCCTATTTATAAGCAAGAAAAGGAGCCACAAAGGGGGCTCCCAAGAGAGTCGTTGGGAGCCCCCAACGGTCACATATGTGACCGTTGGAGGCTCCCCAACGACTCTTTGGGGAGCCTCCCCATGTGGCACTAAAGTCGAAAATAAAAGAGAAAAATAAAAAAAATAAAAAAATAAAAATGGTAAATTACAAGCAATATTCCAAAGTGGAATATGCGCAAAACAGGAATTTACAGAAATACCCTTTTGGGTGAATAAAGAATATATATTTATATTCATATATATATATATAGATATATATATACATATATATATATATGTATATGTATCTATATATATATGAATATAAATATATACGAGATTACAAATGATGATAATACACATATTTTAACACTTATGGGATGAACTATCTTTACTAGAACCAAAATGGGTTTCTAGTGTGGATGTGGAATTAAGGAGAGAATAAATGGAAAAAGAGCACTTTTTCCAATTTTTACATGGGCTTAGGCCCGAATATGAACAAGTTAGATCTTCCCTCATACATAGATCTAAGCCTCTTCCCTTGGAAGATGCCATTGCCGAAATATGCCAAGAAGAAACTCGTCTTGGCATGATTAAAGGAGGAGATGATGTCTTGGCCGTATCAAAACCCGGCAACCATATGAAAGCTTACAAACCTCCACATTTTGGGAAGCAAAATAGTTATAATGGCAACTATAGAAAAGCCATTTGCCATCATTGTCAAGAGCCGGGTCATATAAGACCTAATTGCCCTAAGTTGAATGAAGCACCTAAAAATAAGGTTGCTTCCGTTGAAGAAGCTACTCAAAAGAAAGAGGAAACCATCAAAGGAAAGGAATCTTTTTCTCTTGCTCAACTATCGGAAGCACTACAAACTCTACTCAAGATACCATCAACCTCGGGTGCCGCCATAGCTTCTTCCTCTCCTCTAGGTATGTCGTCTTGGATCCTTGACTCTGGAGCTTCCTTTCATATGACCCCACTTGAAAATGAGCTTTCCGATTTATGTAATAATTATAAAAACTCTTATGTTTCAACTGCCGATGGTACATCCTTACAAGTAAAAAGTTTTGGAACTTTAAACTTTTCAAAAGATTTCTTTGTGCCAAACGTGAGAGTTGTACCTCAACTTAATTTAAATCTCCTCTCTGTTGCTCAAATATGTGATCATGGATGTGAAATCTCCTTCTCAACTAAGGATTGCTCTATACAGGATCTCCGGTCCGGGAAGCAGATTGGGCAAGGCCATAGGAGGAGAGATCTCTATTACATAAGCAACTTGAAACTCCCCACTAACTCTTTTTGTAACCATGTCCAAGATAAAAATATTGATATTTGGCATCAAAGACTTGGACATCCAAGTTTCTCAAAAATGTACTCCTTTTCATTTGAAAAGAAATTTTGTAATAAGAAACATTTTGTTTGCAAGAATTGTATTTTTGGCAAAATGAAATCTACTCTTTTTCCAAACCGAACTTTTGTATCCAAAAGACCTTTTGAGTTAGTCCATTCGGACGTTTGGGGTCCTTCCTCCGTCATGTCTAAAGGAGGGTACTCCTATTACGTCACTTTTATCGATGACTACACTAGGTATGTATGGATCTACTTTCTCAATTTAAAATCCGAAGTCTTTGACTTCTTCAAAAAGTTTCATATGATAGTTAAAAATCAATTTTCAAGTAATATCTCTACTCTTAGATCCGATTCGGGTGGAGAATATTTATCAAATGAATTTCAAAACTATTTAGAAGTACATGGAATTTGTCATCAAAGATCGTGTCTTAGGACTCCCCAACAAAACGGCTTGGCCGAAAGAAAGCATAGACACATCATGAAAACCACTAGGACACTCCTTATTTCCAAAGAAATTCCAAAGAGTTTTTGGGCCGAAGCGGCCTTAACCTCAACTTACTTAATAAATAGAATGATATCTTCATCCTTACAAAATACATCTCCATATGAAAAACTATTTGAAAGAACACCCGATTTCAATAGATTAAGAATTTTTGGATGTAAATGTTTTGTCCTTACTCATAAACGGGACAAATTATCTCCTAAAGCTATTGAATGTGTTTTCTTGGGATATGGAGAAAATCAAAAGGGTTTTAGATGTTTTGACTTGAAAAATAACAAACTCTATGTATCCAAAGATGTAACATTTTTGGAAAATGAAAATGGTTTTGTGAAAACTAAAGAGATTGACGAAAGTGTACATGTAATTCATATATATATATATATATATATATAAAATACCCGATAGGGGTATTTTAGTCATTTCACAAGTACCCGATAGGGTACTTGTTTTTCTTCTTTTATTTTCCTGTTTATTTTTTGTAAATTATATTTTTAATGTTTATGTTTTTTGCTCACACAAAAGGGGCCCCACCATGTAGTCGATGGGGCCCCCAACGACTACATGGGGAGCCCCTAGGTGGCTCTCCTTTTAAGGCCTCTTGGCCATCCCCCCTCTCGTTCTCTTGTGTATAAATAGGGGTGAACCCCTCTTGTATTTTTCACTTAAGAGAGCTCTCTCTCTTTTCAATAAGAGACCTTTTATATTTTTATGTTGTGTTGTCTCTTGTGGGTTTGGGTGTTAGCCCTTTTGTTTGTTCCTTAGTGGATGTTGTAAGTGCTTAATGCACTCTTTGCTTTTCCGCATATTTCATTACAAGAAGAACCGGTAATAAACATCCAAATGCCTTGGAACAATATTCTGTAGCATATAACCAAGCACTCAGAGGAAATCAACTAGAATACATAGGCCTCCAGATAGATTTATATCCTATAAAAACTTTGCCCCTCAATATAGAGCTTGTCTAGCCAAAATATTTTCTTACTCTTAACCCTCCTCATACAATCGGGTAAAAAATTGTCTTGAATGGATGAGTGCTATGAATGATGAAATATAAGCCTTAGAAAAATCAAAGACTTAAGATATAAGGAGTCTTCCTCATGGAAAGAAGACAATAAGTTGTAGGTGGGTGTTTAAAATTAAATCTAAGAGTGATGGAACTTTAGAGTGGCATAAAGCTAGATTAGTGGCCAAGTGTTACTCTCAGGAATATGAAATAGATTATAATAAAACTTTTGCCCCAGTAGCTAGGATGAACTTCCGTTGGAACTTTATAGTTGTAGCTGTCATTAGATGTTGACCCATTTATCAAATGGATGTCAAGAATGCCATCCTCAATGGTGAATTGAAGGAAGAAGTTTATATAGACCCATCACTTGGATATAAGGTTCCTGTTGGAAATGTGCTTCACTTAACAAAAATCCTTTATGGTTTGAAATAGGTGCCTAAAGCCTGGTATGATCGTTTTATTTTTGTTATGGTTAAACTTGGCTTTACTTCTTGTTATATTGATACTGACACTGCTTTATTTATTAAGAGATCTTATGCATGTATTGTTATCTTCCTTCTCTATGTTGGCGACATGATCATCACTAAATGCGACAAATAATGAGTTAGTTTTATTAATAATGGTTTAAAACAAAGCTTTAAAATGACTGATTTAGGCTTTCTTAGATATTTTTTAAGGATTGAGGTTGCATATTTCGCTCGTGGCTATTTTCTAACTCAATTCAAGTTTGCTTTTGACATCATAAACATGTCTGACATTACAAATGAGAAAAAGATGAACACTTCTGAAGTGATAAATGCAAAAATGAAGATAGATGATGACACACCGCTGGATGATCCTACTCCTTACCGCCAAATGATTGGGGTCCTCACATACTTGATCATTACCAGACCTGATATTTCACATGCAGTCCATACTGCCAGTTAATTCCAACACTCCTCTAGTACTGTGCACATGAGTGTCGTTATGCATATCATTAGATATTTATAGAATTTTGTTTCTAAAGGGATTGTTTTGTCTTCCTCTTCCCTACAGAATTAATTGTTTATACTGACTTTGACTGGGGAGAAGATCCTAATGATAGATGCACAACTACAGGTTTTTGTGTGTTTGTAGGTGATTCATTGGTGTCTTGAAAATCCAAGAAGCAACAAGAGGTATCATTGTCATCCACAGAATCTGAGTATCATGCCATGACCACCACAACATCTGAAATTGTGTGGTTGAGAAGATTATTGTGAGACATGGGGATGCATATGCACTCACCCTCAAGGTTATCCTGTGACAATAAAAATGGCATCTCCATAGCCGACAATCACACATTTCATGAGCGCATCAAATATATTGAAATTGATTGTCATTATGTTCCTAAAGAGTATCTGAAGACGACCATCATCCTGCCTTATGTAGCATCAGAATTTTAGTTGACAGACTTCTTTACGAATGCTTTTTTTATCCCCGGTTTCATTTTTTGCATGACAAACTTTCAGTCATTACATCGTAAGTTTGTGGGGGAGTGTTAAAATATATATATATATATATATATATATATATATTTCTTGATGTAATAAGTAAAACCCATTAGGGGTATTTTAGTTATTTTCTCTTATGTAATTAGTTGTGTTTATTAGGGGCACTTTAGGTTTTTATCTGTCACATGGGTGCGGGTGCGGCACTTTCAAAAACCTTGGGTGCGGGGGTGCGAAAAAAAAAAAAAAATATATATATATATATATATATATATATATATATATATAGAGAGAGAGAGAGAGAGAGAGAGAGAGAGAGAGAGAGAGAGAGGGTCCAAAATTGAAACTTCTAAATAAAATCATTTAAAACTTCAAAATATGGGTTTAATTTACACGTTGGACTTTAGGAGACCTTTCCTATTCTCAATGAAAGCTTTTAATTTCCAAGAATCTAAATAAAATCATTTAAAACTTCAAAATATGGGTTTAATTTACACGTTGGACTTTAGGAGACCTTTCCTATTCTCAATGAAAGCTTTTAATTTCCAAGATAGATTTTAGGAAACCGTTTCCTATTATCAACACTTTCCAAAGCTGCCTTGTTGAGAAACTCGTTTTATGTTTTTGGTGGATGAGAGGAAGTTTTATTACTATTAAATGAGAGAGAAAGAGTTTAATGAGAATTTATTCACTTGAAAATAATGTTGTTCAATGCATTTTAAATGAATTTAAAGCAAGGGTCTCTTTTTTTTATTTTTCCAAAGCAGATTTTTTTTAATCCAAAAAATGGACCAAAATGACCCTGGGTGCGTTGACCACAACCAGGATCGGGTTGATCGCACCGGGTGCCGCACCCGCACGTGCACCCGCATCGCGTCGACGCGGGTGTGGCACCTGTCTAGGCGAATCCCTGTGACAGGTTTTTATTATTTTTGTAATTTATTCTTTTTATCAAGGGTATTATAGTCCTTATAATACTCTTGAAATAGAGCTGTTGGGAATGCTCTCAACAACTGTATTTCTAGCTGTTGCGCGCACTTCTCAATGACTCTTTTTAGCTTCCTTTTGTGTATAAATATGGGAGAGTAACACCTCTTTAATGTTATTGTTTTCAACCATTCTCTTAATAAGATTCTATATTTTTTATGTTTGTGTTAAACCCATAAGTGGCTTATGTGATTGTAATCTTGTGTTAACCCATAAGAGGTCCTTGTGGTATTTGCTATTGTATTCTTGTATGCCCATAAGAGGCACTCCCTTGTATTACTTTGCCCATTTCATTACAATTATGTCACCATCTGGAATTCATTAATTGTTGCTAAGAACTTCTGGTCTTTGTTACTTATCAAATCTTATTTTAGAGTTTGAATGAGAACCTCCCCATAGAATATATTAGAAAAGTATATACCGTTGCATAAGTGTTTATGGTTTGTATCTGTGATAAAATAATTTAATTTATAAGTTAGCTTGTAAAGTTAACGTGCATATAAAGTTATAAACTTGTCTGCTACTAGAGAGTGTTTTTGAATGCTGTCATAAATCAGCTCTGAGGATAACGAAAAGGCTGGAGCACATATGACTTGCCATAGCTTTAGAGGATCATAAATGTACCATTGACCTACATGTTTATATATATATATATTTACATGGGTCTGCAGATGGAGTTGACCAAGACTCAAGGGTAGACCACAACCATGTTGGTCTTGTTCGGATGCAAGAATAAGGTCATGTACTGTGGCATTAAGCTACAGGGAGGTGAATCACAGCACAGGGTTAATGTACCATTCAGGCCCAAAGTTGACATGATTGTTTGATCAATCATGCCACTAGCATGATTGGTTGGTCTTATCCATCCAAACCCCATTTCGCCAACTGATTGTTTTGGTTCCAGTTAACTAGTTCTAGAAAGGGATTGATCTAAAACGCAAACTGAAACCTCTTCCTGAAGATTAAGGTGACTTGTATACAGAGGCTATTAAATAAATTGTGTGGTTCTTATGAATTTGGAAAAAGTACGCTAAAATTTGATGTGTTGCATTTACAGTTAGGCTGACTAAAACTGGATTTTGTTTAGTTTTTCAGTTGTTTAATGACCTTATAACCTTTATTGGCTATTTTCTTTTTGAGTCTATAAAGTAGAAAACTTTAAGCAATACATTACATACAGAATGTTAAATGATGTGTGTTCACTGACTAACAAAAAGTAAAGAGGACAGTAAAATCCTCGCTAAAAAATATCCTTGCTCATCTGGCACTCTTCATTCTAGGAAATATTGAAATCAAGTCACATGTCTAGAGCAATGTTGCACGTATCGTATGATATATTATGGTACATATCGTTACCATTAGGAATATCGATACGATACACACTTGTATCGCGATACGAGTGTGTATCGTATATGTAACATATGTATCGTACAATATAGGTCTATTGTTAAAATATATGTAATTCATATATATGTATATATTTATATACATATATATTTGTATAATCTAAAATACCCGATAGGGGTATTTTAGTCATTTCACAAGTACCCGATAGGGGTACTTGTTTCTTTTCTTTCTTTTTGTATTTTTTCTTTTTTCTTTTTTATCTTTTATTTTTTGGTTTTTTGTCCACCTAATAGGGGCCCCACCATGGAGTCGATGGGCCCCCCAACGGTCACATTTGTGACCGTTGGGGGCTCCCAACGACTCCATGGGAGCCCCTAGGTGGCTCTTCTTTTAAGGCCATATGGCCACTCCTCCCCTCCTTCTTTTGTGTATAAATAGGGGTGAACCCCTCTTGTATTTTTCACTCTTGAGAGTTCTCTCTCTTTCAATAAGAGGCATTTATATTTTTATGTTGTGTTGTCTCCTTTGGGTTTGGGTATTAACCCTTGTTGTTTGTTCATTAGTGGATGTTGTAAGTGCTTAGTGCACTCTTTACTTTTCCGCATATTTCATTACATGGTATCAGAGCCTTGTGTATGCTCTTCTTCTTAATATAGCTAGTTGTGTAGCTATATTTGTTTTTTGTTGGTTCTCTCTTCTTTTATCCTTTTAAGTGTGATTATTATGGAAGGAGAACAAAAGATTGATCTCTCCTTCAAGCTCAATGGATCCAACTACATGATGTGGGCCGCCGCCATGGAAAACAACCTCAAAGGGAAAAAGCTTTGGGGATACGTTATGGGCACCATTCCGGAACCACAACTCCAACTAACTAAGATGGAAGGCGATCAAGAAAAAGCTCTTGAAGGAGATGCCCGCATGAAGGCCATTGAAGATCACCAATCTAAAATAGAAGATTGGGAAAGTAAGCATGCCAAGATTCTTGCTTGGTTCATGAACAATGTGGAGCTTAAGATTTGCGCTAACATTGCCAAATTTCGGATGGCAAATGAAGCATGGTTCTTCATGAAAGGTATGTTTACCCAAAAAGACCTTGCTCGTCAATTCTTTCTTCAAGAAAAAATCCGGACTATCAAACAAGGAGAAATGAGTGTTAGGGACTACTTTAGCACTCTTGGCCCTCTATGGGATGAGTTATCCTTGCTAGAACCAAAATGAGTTTCTAGTATAGATGTGGAATTAAGGAGAGAACAAATGGAAAAAGAACACTTTTTCCAATTTTTACATGGGCTTAGGCCCGAGTATGAACAAGTTAGATCCTCCCTCCTACATAGATCAAAGCCTCTTCCTTTGGAAGATGCCATTGCCGAAATATGCCAAGAAGAAACCCGTCTTGGCATGATTAAAGGAGGAAATGATGTCTTGGCCGTATCTAAACCCGACAACCATATGAAAACCTACAAACCTCCTCATTTTGGAAGGCAAAATAACTATAATGGCAACTATAGAAAAGCCATTTGCCATCATTGTCAAGAACCGGGTCATATAAGACCTAATTGCCCTAAGTTGAATGAAGCACCAAAAAATAAAGTTGCTTCCGTTGAAGAAGCCACTCAAAAGAAAGAGGAAGCAATCAAAGGAATGGACTCTTTTTCTCTTGCTCAACTATCGGAGGCACTTCAAACTCTACTCAAGATTCCATCAACTTCGGGTGCCGCCGTAGCTTCTTCCTCTCCTCCAGGTATGTCGTCTTGGATCCTTGACTCTGGAGCTTCCTTTCATATGACCCCCCTTGAAAATGAGCTTTCCGATTTATGTAATAATTATAAAAACTCCTATGTCTCAACTGCCGATGGTACATCTTTACAAGTAAAAAGTTTTGGAACTTTAAACTTTTCAAAAGACTTCTTTGTGCCAAACGTGAGAGTTGTACCTCAACTTAATTTAAATCTCCTCTCTGTTGCTCAAATATGCGATCATGGATGTAAAATCTCCTTCTCAACTAAGGATTGCTCTATACAGGATCTCCGGTCCTGGAAGCTGATTGGGCAAGGCCATAGAAGGGGAGATCTCTATTACATGAGCAACTTGAAACTCCCCATTAACTCTTTTTGTAACCATGTCCAAGATAAAAATATTGATATTTGACATCAAAGACTTGGACATCCAAGTTTCTCAAAAATGTACTCCTTTCCATTTGGAAAGAAATTTTGTAATGAGAAACATTTTGTTTGCAAGAATTGTATTTTTGGCAAAATGAAATCTACTCCTTTTCCAAACCGAACTTTTGTGTCCAAAAGACCTTTTGAGTTAGTCCATTCGGATGTTTGGGGTCCTTCCCCCGTCATGTCTAAAGGAGGGTACTCCTATTATGTCACTTTCATCGATGACTACACTAGGTATGTATGGATTTACTTTCTCAATTTAAAATCCGAAGTCTTTGAGTTCTTCAAAAAATTTCGTATGATAGTTAAAAATCAATTTTCAAGTAATATCTCTACTCTTAGATCCGATTCGGGTGGAGAATATTTATCAAATGAATTTCAAAACTATTTAGAAGTAAATGGAATTTGTCATCAAAGATCGTGTCCTAGGACTCCCCAACAAAACGGCTTGGCCGAAAGAAAGCATAGACATATCATGGAAACCACTAGGACACTCCTTATTTCCAAAGAAATTCCAAAGAATTTTTGGGCCGAAGCGGCCTTAACCTCAACTTACTTAATAAATAGAATGATATCTTCATCCTTACAGAATACATCTCCATACGAAAAACTATTTGAAAGAACACCAGACTTCAATAGATTAAGAGTCTTTGGATGCAAATGTTTTGTCCTTACTCATAAACGGGACAAATTATCTCCTAAAGCTATTGAATGCGTTTTCTTGGGTTATGGAGAAAATCAAAAGGGTTTTAGATGTTTTGACTTGAAAAATAACAAACTCTATGTATCCAAAGATGTAACATTTTTGGAAAATGAAAATGGTTTTGTGAAAACTAAAGATATTGACGAAAGTGAATATACTTTTTTATTTGATCTTCTATCTCAAGAAGATGAGACTCCTCAAGAAGAGGAAATCTCTAATGAGTCTTTGAATGACCTAGAGGAAATTCCTCTTGATAATGCTATAGATGAGAATAATAGACCAATCCAAACATATGTTAGGCGTGGTCAACAAACTCAAATAAGTGCCTTAGAAAAATACTCTCAAGGATCCAACATTGAAGAAACATCTTTAAGGAGATCCAGTCGGATCTCCAATCCTCCTAATAGGTTTGTTTCCTATGAGTCCTTAACTCCTAGATATAGAGCATGTCTAATTGCGTTGCATTCATTACATGAACCTTCACACTATAATGAGGCCAAAAATATTCCCCAATGGGTTGAAGCCATGAACTTAGAGCTTAGTGCCCTTGAAAAAGCAAAAACTTGGGAAATAACTTCGTTACCCACTGAAAAGAAATCAATAGGATGTAGATGGGTTTTCAAAATTAAAACCAAGAGTGATGGTTCATTAGAACGTTATAAAGCACGGTTAGTAGCTAAAGGATATGCTCAGGAATATGGTATAGATTATGAAGAAACCTTCGCACCTGTTGCCAGAATGACTAGTGTTAGGACTCTTATTGCTATTGCGTCAGTGAAAAAATGGCCTATCTATCAACTCGATGTTAAGAATGCTTTTCTAAATGGCGAATTAAATGAAGAAGTTTACATGGATCCCCCACCAGGAGTATGTATTGGTAAAAATAAAATTCTTAAACTTAAAAAGGCATTATATGGTTTAAAACAAGCCCCAAAAGCTTGGCATGATAGATTTAGTAATGTAATGACAAGTTTGAATTTTCGTTCATGTTATACTGACACTGCTTTGTTTGTGAAAAGTGCAGGGTCTTCAGTAGTTATTTTACTACTTTATATTGATGATATGATCATTACAGGAAGTGATGAGAAAGGCATTAATGATATTAAAAAGGTTTTGAAAGAAAATTTTGATATGTCTGACCTTGGATTCTTAAGATATTTTTTAGGAATTGAAGTGGCGTACTCTCCTCGAGGGTGCATTCTCTCTCAGATGAAACTTGCTGCTGACATATGTTCCAAATCTGGTATTTCCGACGATAAGAAGACAGAAACCCCAGAAGTCATCAATGCAAAATTAAGGTTGGAAGATGGAACACCTCTCGAGGATCCTACTCCCTACCGGCAACTTGTTCGGTCTCTAACCTACTTATCCATCACACGGCCAGACATTGCTCATGCCGTTCACTCTGTCAGTCAATTTCAACATGCACCTACAACTGTGCACATGAGTGCAGTCTTAAGGATCGTCAGATATATCAAAAATACCATAACTAAGGGAGTTTTTCTTTCCTCTGCCTCATCCCTTGATTTAATTGCTTATACTGATGCAGATTGGGGAGGAAATCCCAATGACCGAGTCTCAACTACCGGATTTTGTGTTTTCTTAGGTGACTCTATGATTTCTTGGAGATGCAAGAAGCAACACAAAGTATCCTTGTCCTCAACGGAAGCCGAATATCGTGCTATGGCCACTACAACCATGAAACTTGTGTGGTTAAGAAGCCTCCTCAGTGATATGGGCATTGTCATCTCTACTCCTTCGAAGCTGTGTTGCGACAACAAAAGCGCAATCTATATTGCAAGCAATCACACCTTCCATGAGCGTACTAAGCATATTCAGATGGACTGCCATTACGTTCGTGATGAATACCTAAGAGGAACCATAGCACTACCTTACGTCACATCAGAGTACCAGTTGGCGGACTTCTTCACTAAGGCTCTTGCAGCTCCTCGGTTTTTGTTTCTTCTTAACAAGCTTTCGGTCATATCCCCGTAAAGCTTGAGGGAGGGTGTTAAAATATATGTAATTCATATATATGTATATATTTATATACATATATATTTGTATAATCTAAAATACCCGATAGGGGTATTTTAGTCATTTCACAAGTACCCGATAGGGGTACTTGTTTCTTTTCTTTCTTTTTGTATTTTTTCTTTTTTCTTTTTTATCTTTTATTTTTTGGTTTTTCGTCCACCTAATAGGGGCCCCACCATGGAGTCGATGGGCCCCCCAACGGTCACATTTGTGACCGTTGGGGGCTCCCAACGACTCCATGGGAGCCCCTAGGTGGCTCTTCTTTTAAGGCCATATGGCCACTCCTCCCCTCCTTCTTTTGTGTATAAATAGGGGTGAACCCCTCTTGTATTTTTCACTCTTGAGAGTTCTCTCTCTTTCAATAAGAGGCATTTATATTTTTATGTTGTGTTGTCTCCTTTGGGTTTGGGTATTAACCCTTGTTGTTTGTTCATTAGTGGATGTTGTAAGTGCTTAGTGCACTCTTTACTTTTCCGCATATTTCATTACATCTATATCGTATCATACGATACAGGATTGACACACTTAAAAAAGAATGAATCATAATTTTTTAGTTTTGGGTTTTAAAGACCTCTTGAGGGCTAACTCCCTCATTTGTGTAGAAGTCATTAGAGA
This sequence comes from Nuphar pumila, assembly GCF_984573655.1. Lineage (NCBI taxonomy): Eukaryota > Viridiplantae > Streptophyta > Magnoliopsida > Nymphaeales > Nymphaeaceae > Nuphar > Nuphar pumila. The sequence continues at coordinate 117,354,960 of NC_143255.1, read as the reverse complement.
GGTATCTACAAACCCTAGGACTCATGAGAGCGATTTGAGGACTGATATGTAAACAAGGGAGATGGCTTTTGTGGTTTGTTAAAGTAAAAGTGCATTTTCATTATTTTTTTCACTAAAAGAAGTGGGTTAAGGTAAAAAAATCTTTATTATGAGTAAAATTACAAAACTAATTTCCAATTTTTTTCTCTCGGGGGGGGGGGGGGGCGCTGCCCCCTTGCACCCCTTCCCCCTCTCTGCAAAAATTAGAGATTTATATTAAAGTAGAAATCAGGCTCCACACTCCAACAAACATCAGATGATCCGGCATGACAACGGAGCATTCAAGTAATGAGTGAAAACCGATTGAAAATCGAGTGTAATTATTGCCACAATATTTTTGTTTATGTAATACGAAAGTATGAGTCTTGTGGCATGCTCTTAATTGAAAGATAATTAATATTTTGCATTGTTCTTGTGAGATAGTTGATGTTTAGCTCATTGAGACATAAATGCTTCATATGTGATTTTATGGTTGTCTTTTGTGCAATTCATCATTGTTTCATGTGCTATGATTTTTTTAGAATTATGAAAGTTTTTTTCTGAATTTTCATGTTTTTTTTTGGATTTAAATTTTTTTATTAAAAAATTATGTTTTTTTATGATACCATAAGTATCTTATTTTGGGACCAACCGATACGGGTAACAATACGATGCTTAGAACCTTGGTCTAGAGAACATGGCCCAACTTTATTCTGTATTATTTTTTATTTTTAAGCAGCTAAAAGAATTCTTTTTATGCAATGTCGTTAACTGGCCCTTTTGTGTCTTCAGAGAAAACTAGCATTTTAATTTAGCCAAGAGCTAACGTAATCATACTAAAACCCATATATTTCCTCATTGTCTGCTTCAACAAGCTCAACTAAGGGCCATGCCTCTCCATCCAGACAGATTGATGAGCAACCTTGGGCCACTGATTGAAAAAGTGTTCCAGAAAACACACCTTCAGAATCTGAATTAATGCCCTCAAGCATTTATTCGCCATGTGTTAACTGTTTGTGCAGATGCTCATGAGTAGGAAATTTGCTAATGGAGGCAAGCCACTCAAACACGGACTCTAGAAGCAGCCAAAAATGTCTTGTTAAGAAAGCCTACCATTCGAGCTTCTACATGTAACTTTATCCAAAAAAGCCTAACCACCTCTGGTTTGAAGCCAGATGTTTACCTGTTCTTCTCCACCCAATTCCAAGCCATACCTACCATTCATTGTTTATCCCTCATAACATGTGCCAACTGGGCATGTTATTCATGATATGGTATCTACAACCATTTTTATACGAGATGTCAAGTAAACTCATCCTTGTATCGATACTGCACAAAAAGAACGGATGTGGCATTTATGCCAGTTCGCTAATTTGTTTTGACTCTCTAGCACCTTTCCATAAGAACATCTTTTTGAAATCCATGTGTATTTAATTTTTCAAATCTAAGCCTGATGTAGTACGAACACAAAATGGATATAAAAGAGTTGAGAAATCAAAGAATTTTAAGTCGATCTCATAATGGCTAGTTACTCACTCTATTAGCCAAGAAAAGATCTTTAAGACTGAATAACTAGCTTGTTCACATTCCTTAACCGTCTGTTGGTGTAATTACCGTCCTAAACAAGCTATATTTGAACCTTTTTCACCTAGCTATATAATAGCTTAGCCTAGATGAAGCTAAAGTAAATGTTGCAGACCAAATAGGGACTCAATCAACTGATTCCAACCATTAGCCAACAGAGAACTTGACAGCAATTCCCATTCATTATGAACTTGTGAAGCACATATTATTATGCACCTCAGTGGCCATTTTGGGAGGGGACTTTGCTATGAGCCACAACTGGATACTAGTTAGTTTTCAACTGAGAGGCACTGTACCAGTGGTGAGGCTAGTTTTTAGTGGAATGCCTAACCAGTTCAAGCTAACGCTCTGAACACCAATATGATTTTACTTGGTGGCTTTCTTTCATGGTATTTCAGACCACAGCATGGTGCTTGCTTGCTTAATACTAAATTTTAAAAATTTCCCTAGATTGAATGCTGGCCTTTTCTATTAAATTGTCTGCTTGTGTAGCATGGAAAAGATGTTTTTTCAGTGGAAAAGTTGCCTCTTCATGCAGCCCACGCATGATGATGTGCCCCATGCACACACAGGAGAGCCTTTCTATGCGGAAAGGCTCCCTTGCCTCCCATTTATTTCTGCCCTCTTCCAAGTGGACCACGGTCATTACCAATGACCTGAAATACTCTGTTTTTACACAAACTGTCTTTTGAGCATTCTTGCTGGAATCCGGTGGTTAGTCCCACATGTGATCACATCATCATAATACAGAGTCAAATTACTCGGAAATCTTGATCAACATTTTGGTGAAAAACAATATGAATAAACCTTGGTGCGAGAACATTCACATCGAGTTGGAGTCAGTCACAAGGGGAAAAAATTCAGTACGGTAGTTGTGGAACTAAACTTTTTAGATGATCCAGTCCTAAATGAAATTAGTTGGACACAAATTACCTCTTATTCAGGATAATATACCACACAAGGATAATATTGTTCATTTGGCTGTCATTTTGAAAAAGGGGTTAGCTAGCGAATGATATTGTTATTCCAAATGCAAGCAGAATGTGTTTCAACTTGATTGCTAGATCCTTTTTGTCTCTTTTATTGTATCCAGGAACTACTTATATGATTTGCTTGGTCTGTTTAACTCAATTGCATGAGCAGACTGAATGTGGTATAAAGCAGAGTTACCAGAAGCTTCTTAGGTAGGTGGGAAGCGCGCTTCCCGGAAACTCACTTCGGAAGCGCGATACTCCTCGCTTCCGAAACTTCATGGAAATCTCGATTCCCCCATGCTTCTTTTATGCTTCTCACACACATGGTATATGTTTCCTATATGCTTTTATCAAGTTTCTTTTCATGTATTTTCTCTCATGCTTTCACTCACATCCCATGTACTTTCTCTAAATTGGTAACCATCATTGTTAGATTTTAGCAAAAATTTAACTCTTTTACTAAAAAATCATGAAATATAAGAATAATCAATTTTATTTTAGGTTTTATTTGCTTCTTGTTCGATTCCTATTTAGTTACCATATTGCTTCATTTTTTATTTATATTTCTCTTTCAAATTGATACTTCGCTTCCCGCCTCCTATAAATTTCAAAATGCCTCGCTTCTCGCTTCCGCTTCTCGCTTGGCAACCTTGGTATAAAGGATGGTTGTTAATGGTCAAGACTAGTGGATTCTTGGAGCAGGTGCTTAGTTTTACAGGCTGAACCAACTAAGTGCTCAATCTCCATAAAAGATTAAGCTGCTATCTGAACTGAAGGTTGTAATAAGTGCATCCAGAAAGTATGATTATTAATTGGTTGCTTTTGAAACAAAATCCTCTTGCTCATCTTTTTCTTTTTATATTTTTTTGGGTGAGTGTTATAAAGGGTATGCAAGCAGCATGAAGATTAATTGTCATTTTGAAACCTCTTAATCTTCTTTACCCTTCATGATTCCTTGTTTTGATAATCTTCTTTGCCCTTCATGATTCCCTTTTTTGTTAATTTTCTTTACCCTTCATGATTCCCTTTTTTGTTTTTTAACACTTTTCTTTCTTGTAACTAATTTTGTCACAGGATGCTGGTATTAGTGGTTTGAACAGCAAGACACATATGAAGATAATGTTAAAATGGATGAGGGGAAGGAAGATGCTGAAACTGTTCTGCACTCATGTAGGTTCCAGTAAGAAATTTCTCCACTCTACGCTGCCTGAAGCACCTCCAGCTAATCCTCCCATAAATATGCCAGCCGTGGAGCCTGTAGTTGCAAAGCCTGCCTTGAAAAAGAAAAAGCAAACCAAGTGAGTGTTGGTTCTTTCCGTAATTGGGTTGGTGTATGTTGGAAGTAGACGTTGACCATTACTGGTGCATTGCATCTGATTTGAAATTGCTCTATTGTATTTGAGATCTCATGTGATGGGATGCATACCCTGTACTTTTAAACTGGAAAGGAATTTTTGCTACTCGACTGATATTGTGATCCTTGTGTAGAGGTATCTTGGTCCGACTTTCCTCAGCTAATCTTGCTGATTGGTATCTTGTTTCATCAACAATAAATCTTTGACTAATTGCAGATTATCTGTTTCCTTTTGTTTGTTTCTCAACCAACCCTTCATTTTATTGAGTAGAAAGGTCACCTAACCTTTCATCTGTTTACAAGAAAACTGCCTAACATATCAATAATTACGTTCAGGTGCCTACATTTACAATTTATCTTGCAAGACATGCTTGCCTAAAATCATTTTTTTTTTGCCTTTCGAAAAAAAATCATTTTTTTAAAGGCATGTCGGTCTAGAGCCTGGGCTGGTCAAGTTCGGCTCGCTTGAAAAACAGCACGGTTTTTTACAATACCATTGCCAGAAACAGCTAGAGTATATGGGCTCAGCTATACACTCGATTATACCAAATCAGCCCTCCATGTTTTTTATTCCTTCACCATGTTCATCAAATTTAAATGGTGGCTACTTAATAGTTAATACTAACGTTACAATATATATATTTTTTTGATAATTGGATATAAACCGTCTCGTTTACTGAGTTTATTGGTATAAAACCCTAATCCCCAAGTTTCCTTTGCCCACCATGGTGTACACTCAACTTTTATCTCGGACGAAGGGACGCACACCCGTGAGTTTCGAACTTGTGACATACCGTCCGCTCGGTAACATTCACAAGTCGCCATATCAGATCAGTCGATCCCTTCTGGGCACCAATACCGCATAAGTTAATGCTTGTAAATATTTTTCCCAATTTTTTGTCTTTTCTAAAATTCGATTCAGGTCCCTTAATTTCATTCATTAGCTCCCGACCATAAGTACCCAGCTCATATTTGTCGCGTGAGAGAGTGGAAGGTGACATTTTGGGTGATCTTGGATTCATACAGCTATTTTTCGATCCATATTAATTGGAAGTTTATATACGAGTTATGATCCAGTTGTACCTACATCAAGACCCACTCATATAGGGCTGGGCAAGGGGCCGCGCCAGGCCAGCTAATCAGGGTGACGGCCTGGTCAAACCGGCCCATTCAGTTGGAAGGGCTGGGCCTAAGCCTGGTCCTGGTCAGATGAAAGCAACATTCTTCTTTATAAAATGTGATTTAATTTATTCAAGTAAACAATAAATAAAAACAGATCCAAATAGGGCCCTAGATGTGATATTTATTTATTTTCAGAAGAAACCGACTTTTGGCTCGTTATAATCTGACTTGTATACAGGTATTCTACTAAATCAACCATACTGAACATATATATCCTGTATCATGAGATCTCAATTGGATTGTAGGTACAGTTGGCTGTAGCAAATATATATCCTGTATATACGTATATGTTTATATTATTAATATCATAAATAATGTGATAGACTCGGGCCACCATGAGTCCAAGCTTGAGCTGGGTCTGAACATAAACAGGCCAAGACTGAACAACTCGAGCCTGTCTCCTTCTGGTTTACCACTTATGGTGGGCTTAATGGGTGTTTGATTGCACAGACGGAACTTTGTAAAACAGTCTTGTTTGGCTGGGCGCAGAGGTATTCTAGACAAGTTGAGTTTTTGTCTCAGGTGTTCTACTTTTTTCTTATTTTTTGTTTTTAGTTTTTTGATTTTTGTCCCAAGTATCAGGATACCACTTCTCTAGGGGAAGGGGTAGAACATCGTGGGACACCTCATATAAAAAGTGTCCCGCTGAACACTGTGTTCTAGGCATTCCACACGTCCGATGTTTGCGTCAGATCTGTGGGGGCACAAACAGTAGCGACCCATGGACGCTGTTATCAGCGTAATCAAACACCTTCTATGTATAAGCGTAGACAATCAATCATATATAAATAAATAAATTATATATATATATATATATATATATATATATATATATATATATATATATATATATAGAGAGAGAGAGAGAGAGAGAGAGAGAGAGAGAGAGGTTGGATCTTACTTAATCGGATTCAGACGGAAAAAGTTAAAACCAAATCCGAATCCGAGTAGCTTAAAACCCAATTTTTACACCTACTTGGGTCTGGGTTTTAGTCGGATTTGGCTTTTAATTGGGTTTCAATGCAAAACTCAATACCGAACACAAATCTGTTTTTTAGTCAGATCTGAATTTGGCTACTGAATCTGACTAATCTGATTCAGTGTCGGGTTGGATGTGAGGTTACATCCGAACCGTTGACACACACATACATATATATATATATATATATATATATATATAAAGAGAGAGAGAGAGGGTGAATAGTGCGTAGGTGCATAATCACTTTTGACCAAAACGAGCTTGCACCGCTCAGCATCATTATTTCTGCATAAACACTTTTAACGGCGATTTTTTTTGTCGCGCTAAAGGTGTTATTTGATGCAAACTTGCGCTGAGCATCCATCGCGCGTGTGATGGACCGCTTAGCGTGAGTTCGTTCTGTTCTAAAGTGATATTGCACCTACACATTTATATATACACACATATGGGACCTCCAGAAGCAAGTGCGAGCCCAAATCACGGTCCAATTTAGCTAGATGCGATTAAGTTGGATTTAGTTTATCAATATCAGAACTTACCCGAATCATTTGCTTCCTTCTCTTTGACGTCTTGAGTGAGAAAAAACAAAAGAAAAAAGGGAAAAAGGAAAAAAGGAAAAAAAGGAAAAAAAGGAAAAGAAAGAAATTGTGATAAAACTGATAAGGCTTTCTCTCTCTTTCGAATCCTGAAGCTCGCCGAATACCTGGTAAGAAAGACGAAAACCCTCTTCTTCTAGTGCATGCAAACCCTCTCTCTCTCTGGTTCATAGCAAGGTAAGAAAAGGAGGCTAATGATTTTAAGGGTTTTGTTGATGTTTAGGCGTGAAGCTGTGTCGTTTTGGAATTTTGAGAAGTGGGTTGATTTTTTATTTATCAGACTTGATTAAGTACATAGTCAGTTTTGCATTGTCTACCTCCGGCGTGAATTTTAGTTGGTTCTGAATTGTTTAACTCGGGCGTGATTTTTTCTCCTTGTTTGTAATACTTATGGCTGCTTCCATGACTAGTTGTAGGTTGGTACCATCTTTGGGGAGTCCTTTTTCCCCCTTCTCGTGCTCAATGGCGTCTCAGTTAGTTCGCGAGTGGACGGGTATTCACCACTTCCCAACTGCAACTCAGGAAAAATTACTCGGATTGTTGGGAAAGTTGAAGCAAGAGGTGGGTTTTTTTCCTACAATTTGATATAACCCAACTGAGATTTTACCCTTTTATCGTCTCGATTCTATGTTTGTTACGACAACCATTATGTAGCTTCTGCAGTTTGGTTCACTTGGGTTCTTGAAATTTGCTTTCAGAATGTGAGCACGCTGACCATTCTTGTGATGGGAAAGGGTGGTGTGGGTAAATCTTCTACTGTTAATTCTATATTAGGCGAGAGAGTTGCTACAGTCAGTGCTTTCCAGGTTCGAAGTTGCAATGCGAGACTAGTTTTGTTTGGTGTTATTAGGCTTTTGGTGTCACAATTTTAAGCAACCTTGTTTGTATTTTCTTTTCCTATGCCTGATTTTTTATTTATTTTATTTTATTTTGTTTTTTATGGAGCAGACGGAAGCATTGCGACCGATCATGTGTTCTCGCACAAGAGCGGGATTTACATTGAACATCATTGACACTCCGGGGCTTATAGAAGGGGGTTATGTTAATGAACAAGCTCTGGATATCATAAAACGGTGAAATTTTGGTTACATATGTGAATGCATTCTAAATTATGTCTAAGAACCTTCTATTGCTCATTTACAAACTATGACTTTATGATTTTACCTTTCATAGTTTGTTTACTGGTTGTTTGGATGCTTCATTTATGTTTATTATTGGAATATCAGGTTTCTTTTGAACAAGACTATTGATGTTCTACTGTATGTGGACCGGTTAGATTGCTACAGGGTGGATAACCTGGACAGGCAGGTTGTGAAAGCTATCACACAGACCTTCGGGATTGATTTATGGCGGCGAGGTTTAGTTGTTCTCACACATGCGCAACTCTCACCACCGGATGGATTAAATTATGATGAGTTTCTGTCAAAGAGGTCAGAGGCAATTCTAAGAATTGTCCGGTTGGGAGCTCGAATAAGAAAACAAGATTTCCAGGTGACCGCATTTCTATCAATACCATGTTTTCATTCAACTAAGTTATCAGCATTCTCTAATGTGGAAGTGCCTCTTCTATATCATATTATTTTCATTCTTTGTACGGACTCTTTCTTCATATAAATGCTTTGGAAATTGGTCAAAAACACAGGACTTTGTTTCCACTCAAAAGTGCTCAGGTCATCACTTTGCACTTACTCCACAGTTTTGTCGGCCTACTTATTGAATCAAATAACCAGAATGACCTTGAACCAACATCTGCATGAACAGCTAAATCACAAAATGGCACTGTTCATGACTAAATCCTTATATTCTATATGGACAAAAGAAACATTATTTATCATTGCAATTAGATAGTTTTTGGTTCTCTAGTTTGTTTTTGGGTTGCCTTGAATGCCTTTTCATCTATTGAACAATGGGAACTCAAGCACTAGAGAAGAGGAAGAAGAAGAAGAAATAGAGTACTCAAAAGTTAGGGCTTCATTGCTTCAAAAGAATGAGAGTATACAATATAAAGGGGTCGATCGCCTTTTGCTACACAAGAGGACAAAAATAGTTGACTAAGGCCCCTAATGCTATGATGGTAGCACATATACATGTAATATGACGTTCTTTAACACTCCCCATCAAACTTGGGATGATGAGAACACAAACATTCCAAGTTTGAAAAGAAATGGTTGAAATATCTTTAAGGGTAAACTCTTGGTAAAACGATCCACTATCTGACCAGCAGTCCCAATGTATGATAATTATATAATCCCTTCCAAGTACACCCTTCAAGTGATGTGACAATCTATCTTAATGTGCTTAGTTCTATCACAAAACTCTAGATTTTTAGCTATCTAAATAGCACTTTGATTGTCGCAATACAAAGTAGTGGCACCTTCAACAATGACACCCTATGTCACATGGGTGTGGGGGTGCGGCACTTTAAAAAACCTTGGGTGCGGGGGTGCGGCAAAAAAATAATAAAAAATAATATATATATATATATATGTCCGGGGGTTCCCCCCGGCGTGGTCAGCGGGGGTCCAGGGGGGCCGCCGCCCCCTCCCCCCCCCCCCCCCCCCAAGATTTTTTTTTTTAAATTCCGCAGCCCATTTCATAGGGCAAAATTAAAAAAAAAAAAAGAAATCCAAAAATGGACCAAAATGACCCTGGGTGCGTTGACCACACCCAGGGTCGGGTTGAACGCACTGGGTGCCGCACCCACGTCACGTCGACGCGGGTGCGGCACCTGTTTGGCCGAATCCCTGTGACATAGATGACACCCATATCGTATAATAACCATCTCAGCCATATAATTTCTGTTGTAACCTAGGTCATCGCATGATACTCTACTTTTGTTGTGGACAAAGCAACTCTCTATTACCTTTTGCTCTTCCACGATATCAAAGAGTTTTTCAAGAATGTACAGAACCCAATGGTAGAATGCCGGTCCTGAGACACTCCTCCAAAGTCTACATCACAATATGCTTTTAACTCCAATGTAGAGGACACAAAAAGGAACAACGCATAGGTCATGGGTGCTTTTGATGTATTTGATAATTCTCAACACAACTGCTAAGTGAGAAGATCGGGGAGCACTCATGAACTGATTCACAACATTCATAACAAAAGTGATATCCGACCTCGAGATGGTCAAGTAAATTAAACTCCCTATCAACTGCGTATACACAATAGGGTCATCAAGAAGCTCTCCATCTGAACGTCTTAGCTTACAGTTGGCTTCCATGGAAGTATCCACATGTTTCTTGTCTCCAGCTAGCCTTGCTTTGCTAATCAAATCCGCTGCATACTTGTGCTGAGTCAACAGGCAGCCTCTTTGAGAGTATGTAACTTTTAGCCCCAAGAAATACTTTAGTTTGCCCAAATCTTTCATTTTAACGTTTTTTGCCAACTTAGATTTCACATTTTCGATCATAACCATGTCATTTTTCACAATTATCATATCATCCACATACAACAAAAGTATACAATGCACTGCTTGGAGGATGCAACAAATATGAAGCAAATAGTGCATGATCATAAAAACTTCTTTTTTTGAAAGGCAAGATTATAAAAACTTTGCATGAACTCCAACTTCACAATTGCAGTACTAAATTTGTCAAACCAAGCTCTTGGAGTTTATTTCAAACCATACAAAGCTCTCTTTAGCTTATACACTCTACCCTCTTTGTCTACCATTCCTTAAGGCAACTCCATGTACACCTCCTCTTCCAAGTCACCATTCAGAAAGACAATTGTCACAAATCCCACCTTCTGACATCTATCACTACTAACAAAGTCATGATAGTAGTCATATATGCAACTGAAGCAAAGGTGTCAAAAAAAACTATTCAATATTGCTGACTGTACCCCTAGCTACAAGCCGAGGCTTATATCTTTCAATCGATCCATCAACCCTAGTTTTGATCTTATACACCCATTTGCACCCGACCATATTCTTTCCTTCTGGCAACTTGATTAGCTCCTAGGCTTTCATTCTCTCCAATGCCTCTCAATTCTTTAGACATAGCCCTCTCTACGACTCAGTCTCTAACACAACTTCAACAGAAGATTTTGGTTCATCATAAGACTTAATTATGACTAGAAAAACTTGGTTAGTAGCAAAAAAAGAATCATAGGAAACAAAACGAGTTAGTGGAATGGAAGGTCGAGAACTTCTACACACTTGAGGAATGTAAGAAAGTTCAAGTGCATGATCGATAAGATCGGTTTGGGGAATATTGGAACTTGGCTTTGGCAAAGATTCATCTTCCTGATCATGTTGCTAAAGGAATGACCGAGAATGAATACCTAATGGTCTCCTGCTGTAAGTAATCCACTCTTTATCCTTATCTTTCTCTGAATCCTGAGTAAGGCACTAAGAAGGAAAAAAGGTAGACTCTTGGTCCTCAATTTGATGATTATTCTTATAATATGGCATGTGCTCTAGAAATTCTACATGCTTAGAATTAGAAGTCCAAACTTTCTTCCCAACATGATCATAGCATTTATAACCTTTCTGCCCTTTAAGATATCTAATGAAACAAAACTTAACAGTTTTGAGGGACAACTTATCTCTTTGATGAGGTAGAAGGAGAACCAATCAGGTACTACCAAAGACTCTCAACAAGTCATAATCAGGTTCCTTACCAGTCAAATTCTTATATGGAGAAACTCTTCCAATGACTTTAGATGCATCTGATTTATCAAATGTATAACAACTCCCAGTGCTTCCACCCAGAACTCCTTAGGCATGACAAGTTTGAACAATAAGGCTCTAGTGGTTTCAAGAATGTGTTCATTTTTTCTTAATGCCACAACATTCTATTCTGGAGTATAGTGACATGACCTTTGATGTACCATACCCTTCTCCAATAGGAATTCACACATATTTAGGCTCACATATTCTCCCCTTGAATTTGATCTCAGGGTCTTCACCTTAACTGCAATTTGAGTTTCAACATATACACAAAATGATTTAAAGATATCAAACAATTCACTCTGAGATTTCATAAAAATATATCCATGTATATCTAGTAAAATCATTAATGATTGTCACAAAATACATGAATCCATCTTTAGACAACATTGATGATAGACCCCAAACATCAGAATGAACAATCTCAAAGAGACAACTAGATTCAACTACTCTAAGGCTAAATGGAAGATTATGATCCTTAGATAACCTACAACTCTCACAATACTTGACTTCATCAGAAACACTGTATGTACAACTACTCCCTAAAATATTCGAGGACAACATATACTGCAACCTAGAACTAGACACATGCCCCAAACGTTGATGCTAGAAAACCGATGACTTCAAAAGTGCATCACCCACATCATGTCTGACAACTTCCTCAGACTTCTGATCCAACTGGTCAAGGAAATACAGGTGGCCTCGCCTATGCCCAATCCCAATCTTCCTCTCTGATGACCGATCCTGCACAAAGCAATGGTAAGGAGTAACGACAACATCACAATTGTAATGAGTAATTTAGCCAACTGAAATCAAATTCATAGCAAGGGATGAAACCAAAAAGACCCCAGACATATTCAATTTTTCACTAGGATTGGAATCAAGAGTAACTGAACCTACTTTAAAAACATTCATTAGAGTGCCATTTGCAGTGCGAAAGGCACCACAGCATGGCTTGTAGTTGGTTAGTACATACTATAGTCACAAATATCAGTATTGCTATATCTCGGCGAGGTATAATATTGGGATATTATAGGTTTCTCAATAAATCTCGAGAAAATCTCAGAATTTGAAAAATAAAACAAAAAAAATGAAAAATAAGAAAAAAATGAGAAAAAATGGATGTAAAGCAAAGGAGCCATAATATGACATAAAAAACATGACAAACAACCTAAATATGCATGAAATTATTGATCTTAAGCATTGCACTAGACTAAATAGTAAAAATTAGACTTCTAAAGTCCAAATTTATATTATCTTGCAAGGTTTTTAAGTCTTAACATCATCATAATCTTCAACATAAAATGAAAAAAGAGAGATAAGATCAAGCATTATTAAATTATCATCATCATAAAAGTCCGAGTCTGAGCCAGCTCAATCGTTTGATCATCTTCGTGTATCATCTTCATCTTCACTTTCATAGACTGCTCCACCTTCTACATCTACTTCCTCAAAATTCATCTTATCAATATTAATTGTACTTGCATTAAACTTTTCTATCTCTTGAACCTTTAAAACATGTTTCGTTATATTTTTGAAAGAAAAATAATACAAAACTTTTTATTTTTTTGTTGTTATTTATATTTTTTTTCAATTTTTTAAGCTCACGAGATATTCTCGAGATTTATCAACTTTTGAAAATCTGTATGAGAAATACCCTCATCGAAAAATTACCTTTAACGATACGGGTGAAGTCCATCTGCCATTCTTAAAACTCTAACTAATGGCTCTACAACCATAATGATGTCGCTCCAATTTTCCCAAAATCTTCCCCTTGAATTGTGTATATCACTCCTCTCCATTTATCTTCCTTGGTAACATCTTTCTCCATTCAGATGAGGCAACCATAAATCTAAGGCTTTCTTCTTGTCTCAAGACTGATTGCAAGCATATAAAATGAGAAGCAAATCTTTTGACACCAGGCCTTTGCAATTCTCTTCCCTTAGTATGGGTCTTCATTATGTCTAAAAAGTTGCTTATTGTAGATGAACTTTACAATCATCCTGGCATTAGCCATAATACCAGATACATGGGACAATTCCAACATCAAATCAATCTCATGTGCAACACATGATGTTTTGAATATGTTGGGAAACTTATATTCGAGAATACACCTGCTTTTCTGTAATTGCTCCCATTATCAGTCACAATTTGGACGACATTTTGAGGGCCAATCTCTTTTATAGTAAGAGTTATAAAATCAACAATAAAATGCGTATCCTTGATTTTTCCTTATGCGACATCCGACCTCATGAAAACTGTACCACTTGGAGAATTGACTAGTAGGTTGATGTAGGACTTGTTTCTAATGATATCCTTCCAAATATTTGACATAATAGTGCACCCACTAGTAGACCAAGAAGATTTAACATTTTCTACATATTTGAAAACTTTTTGTTTTGGCTCACCCAACATTTTTGTTTTGCAGTCTCATTACTTGGTGGAACCTAATCAGAGCCATGATAACCAATTTCAATAAGCAAATTTTTGAACTCTAGAGATTAACAAATTAAAATGCAGATTGTTCATAACAAGAACATAAAAAAGAAGACTCAATATGTTCCTTTTCTTATTTTTCCCACAGTCCAGGCATTGTTTTTTGAATGCCCCCTAATGAAGAAGAAAGAGGCTTGCTAGAAATCGTACCCAATGATGAAGTGCTGCCTTGTCCACTTGCTGCATCCATGTAAGACACGAACTTACTTCTCTTGGCTGGTTTCTCCACCTCTTGACATGCTGCAATTGCCATATTTTTTACAAACTCTGGAACTCCTTTACATGCTTTCACATATTTTTTTGCTGATTCCAGCCAAATGGTACTTAAACCGAGCGATTCCTCCTGAAAATTCTATTTTGCAATATTTACATAATACTTTTCCACCTTCTAGGTTTTCTCCATGCTGCAAAAAAGTCTTTTTCTCTAGGCATTTTCCCTTCCCTTCTTTTATTCTTTCCCTTCCTCTTTCTTTCCTTCTTTTCTTCCTTCCCTTCTTCTCTTCCTTTATTCTCCTGTCGTAGCGCAGCTACCAACAACCCTCCTTCCTCTTTCCTTTTTTCTTCTCCTATCGCAGGGCAGCTGCCGACAAAACCCCCCTTTCCGTTCCTCATTTTTTTCTTCCTTCCCTTCTCTTCCTTCCTTTCCTCTTTCTTCCTCTGTTGTTGGGCAGCCATCGACAACCCGCCTTTCCCTTCCTCTTTCTTTCTTTCCTTCCTTCCTTTCTTTCTTTCTTTTCTTCCTTTCCTTCTTCTCTTTCTTATTTCTTTCTTCCCCTATCGCAGGGCAGCCACCGAGTCACCGACAATGCCCTTTGCCTTTCCTCCTCCTTTCCTTTTCTTCCTTTCCTTCCTCTTTCTCTTCCTTCTTTCTTTCCCTGTTGTTGCAGCCTATAGTGTTGAGATTATCGGGGGTCAAGGTCAAAAGACCCCCTTACGGTACTTAAAAGGTAAACCCTAAACCAAAAAAATATAAATTTTATACCAAAACTAACCTGTTAAAAAATCAATAATGACATATGTATCCCTTTTTTTTTCAAAAATCCCCAAATACCCCTATACTAACAGTTTTGAAAAAGTAACTGTTGTTGGGTTGCGATAGTGATAATATCACGATATTATAGCGCTATATATAAATATCTGATATTTTGAAAATATCATGATATTTTACATTTAATATTGTTTTCCCTTTTTACAGCTTTAATATCATGATATTTTCAAAATATCGACGATATCTGTGACTATGGTATAGACTCATTACTAGCCATGTGGCATGAATCTTCTGAATCTATTAACCAACCTGATCTGATACTAGTAATACTTGCAAAGGAACAACCAGAGGTACCTAAAGGAGACACAATTGAGGAAGTGGACAAGGAAATAAGCTGCTGCTGCAACTGAATTAGCCTGAAGTGAACAAATGGCTGCAGATCTAAAGTAGAAGACATAATTGCAAACACGTTCTCTTCTTCCTTAACAGAGCTCTTCTCACTGCTTACTCCACTAGATACAAATGCCTTGTCTCCCATTCTTACATTCTTCTTTCTTAAAGCTGGACAAGCCTTTTTCATGTGGCTCAACTCCTTGCACTAATGACACCTAACTCCACTCATATCAAACTTAGGTGCTCCACCATAGCTACCAGCCTGCTTGGCAGCCACCATAACAGTATCTCTAACTGGGTAAGACTAAAGAAACCTCATTTCGGTCTCTTCTGCAATGAGCTCAGAGGAATCTTGAGTTATTGGAAGCAGAAATTTCCTATGAATAATGGCACTCCTCACATTATCATATTCAGGGCGAAGCCCCATGAGGAGTTCAATCAACCTAACAGTTTCCTTTGATTGATATTTTACCTCCATACATGCCTTTCTGTCTTTGCGTTTTTCACACTTACCACTTTCAATCAAGGCAAGAGAATCCCACAATTGCTGCATTTCAAAGTGAAAGTCTTGAACTGACTTGTTTCCTTGCCTTAACGCTCACAGGTCCTGCATATGTTAATATTGTCTTGCCCAGTTTTCTTGCATGTAAACTTGCTTTAAATAGGTCCATGCATCTTTGGATTTTTGAAATTTTTAAATATTCATTGCTATTTTCTACTCCACAAACTCAAGAATCCACAATTTTAATCACATTATTCATTTTCCATTCTTTCAATAATGCATCATGATTAGTGTCTCCCTCTTTGGGCTTCACAATGATACCATCAAGGTACCCTCCCAAACCCTTTCCATCAATGACTGCTGTCATAAAATCAGACCAAAATCCATAGCTAGTCCCATCTAACTTCACCAGAGTAAGTTGAATCGGGTCTCCCTTCTCCATACTATCACAACCTCCAAACTACAGATTGACAAAGCTGCAAACTACACGCTCAACACAGCCAAAATTCTATGCAATATAAACTGAATAAGTTTCACTACAAACATAAATCATGACAATACTGTAGTGATAACTTCACCAAAATACTCATAAGAGTAGCCTATTGGTACACAAAGTAGTGTATGAACACCTTCTACATCCACAAACAGCACAAAATAGGTATCCAAAGTTACACACTACCATATCATGCCCATATATAGCTGAAATAGCAATCAATACACATCAACTATCTCAAACATGCTTTATGGCTAGCAATAGAGTGCCCAAAATCCCCTTATAACTCTGCTAAATCTGGTTTTTAAGGCCAAAGACCACAACCAAACGAAAGTTAACACAAAAATGACAAGAAACCATCTCATGTGCAAATCTAACAACTGCCGATGCACTCACACCAAGAAAAATAATCAAATATGCACTAAACATGCACCCAAAAATAGAAAATATTGAAAAAATCACAGAAAATCGAATACTGCTCCAATCTCTGCGATTTTTTATTCATATGACTTCTAAAATCAACAGTTACCAGATCCCTACATTAAACAAGCCAAACTCTGAACATCATCTGAGCGTGCTGATGTCAACACCTTGGGTGTAATGACCCCAACTCATACCCCTTAAAAATGCATTTTTTTTTAAAACCATTGCGAAAATATTTTCAGAAACCTGGGGCCTTTACAGTTCCACTCACAATTGGATAACCAAACAAACCACCATGGATCTTATATTTATCATCCACACCATAACAAGCCAAATTTTATTAAATAAGTAAGAATAGTCTCGAGACAATTGCATAAGAAAAATAAGAGTGCATAACAATTAAATCTAACGAAAATGAAAGAAAAGCAGAGCCACACTGTCCATCTGTGAAGCTGTCTAACAAACGTGTAACACTCGTAGCTCTCTCAGAAGCGAGTCACTTCACTGATCCCCTGAGGTTGTGAAAAACACCAAAGTAGGGGTGTCAGAAATTCGAGAAATTCTGTGTATGAATCCTTCTAATGAAATAAGTAAGCATAAAGAATACAAATAAGAATTCATGCAATAATTTAGAGGAATACTATTGCAATAAGATCATAGTTCAGACAAACATTTAGAATATTCAGCATGCAACATGATATAATATCATGCATTCAATCATACAGGGCAAGTAGAAAAGCAAGTATGCATGATCTAATGCATAACAGGAAAATACATGATGTCTGTGCACATGCATGGATACTTTATTATCTTTGATCAAGTTCTCTTATTATATACATGCCCCTATTAGAATGCACACAATCTAAGTTCATCTTTTTATTATCGTTGCCCGTGGATACACCAAATGAATAAAATTTCTCGAGGTCAAGTAGGGTTCCCAGGGTAACTTAACACACAAGTTGTATTTTATTACTGGGTTTCAAACTTAGCCCTCGACCGAATCACCTTCGGAACATTAGACCTCCACATCTAATGTCGGGACACTAAGGACCTCCATATCAAATAGTGTCACTTTTTTGGTATACCAAAACAACAAGTGTGTCTACACACCACCCCTAGGTAAAATGACAGATTCTCCCTAAAATCGTGGCTAAGAGAAAGAACCTCAATATCGGGTTCAGGGGTAATCAATAATGCACACAGAGTTTTTGTATCCTCGTGGTTCCCCAAAATCGAAACTCTAAGATTCTCATTCTAACGGCGGAAGATCTCAGAACGTATATTACACTATTTTTTTATATTTATTTGTTTATTAATAATCAATTCTTTAATTTGCAATTCAACATGCAAATAAAGGTACAAGCTCACATATTTCCCTACGAGAACAATCACGGGACCACCGCTTGCAGAAAAACATAGAACAATGCAATACAGTGAAACAATATTAATGTGATCTCTGCGATGCATTAAAACAAGGAAAGCAAGAGCAAACCAAAGCTCAAGGCCCACCAGGCCTATGATGATTCATTTTGATTACCGATGCACCATAAGCAAAAATCATAACATGCCATATATGCAATGATGTCAACGTGCTTTCAATGCACATTCATCTATGCCAACTTAACAATGTGCATGAAATACAACATCCATATGCATGTGTTCACTATTCATGTGCATGTGCTTTCATGTGACCATTCTACAAACATGCTTTCATTTATGAATTAACTTAATTTGAACAAGTGAACATTCATGCATTCGTGTACATGCCAAACACACATCAATTTCATGTATGCACATGCACTTGAACAAAATTCCATATAATATAATACTTAAGCCTGTCACATCAATTCAAAGCACGTGAAAGTTTTCATTCACAACATGTATTAAAATTCTCATACATGTACGTAACGAAATCTGAAAATTTTAACATGCATACTATGTAACCATCCACATTCGTACTTTCAAATATGTTTTGTCTCAATTAGAGCATATGAACATTTGGATGTTTACACACGCCAAAAAACAAATCAATACCATGTGTAAACATGCTCTTAAGTGCAAGTGGTAATGACGCATAGTTTTAGCATATCATACCACGTCGAAGTACATGAAAACTCCACCCTCAGCACGTATAAAACTCATAATGCATACACGTAATGAAATTCTGAATTGTTTTATAAACAAAGAACCTTGACTTTCAGATTGGGCTCACAAGAATATAATACTATATATATATATGTGTGTGTGTGTGTGTGTGTTCTTTATTATTATTATTTTTTTGAACCTGATCCTTGTGGCTCGGCAGGCCTTGCCAGACCCGGCCAGCCGAGCCAAACTCGGCTGGCCTGTTGGCCAGACCGTGACCCCAAAAAAATCCTGTCACTACCAGATTTTTTTTTAAACTGGCCCACAAGGCTGCCCTTGATTTCTGCACGCGTATGCCCATTCATTTACAGGCTGCAAGTGCATACAATCTCATCTGTCAGTCATGCATGCATACGTGAGACTCTATGCTGTTTTACATGCATATTCAGCTTAATAATGCAAGTATGCATTCATGTGCATGCTCTTACGCAAATATATTAGCATATAAAAAATCTACACTTAGGTATACATGCATATGCGTATTCATACAATTATACATGTATGATCAAGTTTACAATTAGACATGACAGATTAATATGCTTCCATGTGCAATTCTACCTACAAACGTGTGAGGTTCAAACAAGAGCTTTATGAGAGCACAAGCCAAGCCATAAGCCACTCACCTCGTTCTTGCATATCTACCTGCCCCAAGACCATCCGAAGGGCTTTAAATTCAGCAATTTGGCTTGATTAAGCTATGGAGACAATGGACATGGCTTTTGCTGTGGATGCTGAGGATGACTTCACACTTCATACTTCGCAATATCACAGGCTTTAGGGATCATCTCTAACTTCCATCCATAGTTAATTGCATAAAACATATCAAGAATCAGCTTATGTCCTATCTAGGTGCCATCCAGGTCATGGCGACAACTAGATCCTCTGAACCTCCTGCTTACCTAATGCTGCTCGTGTTCTTGTAAAGATAGATATTGGCTCCAGTTATCAATGGTGAACAGCTGGATCAACCCTTAGGGGTAAATGTGCCACCAACATCTTTTGCATAGGAAGAGTTCATACAGAAAAGTTTCTTTGCTATTGCTCATGGTGATGATCATTTAAGCTTCACATGGAAAACCATATAAAGTGTTTGACTACCTTGACCACCCTTACACCTACAGATGTCACCTGATAGCTAGCAGACAACACCTCACCAGGCTTACACGGCAGTTGTGAATGTGCACCCTACAGTATTTCATGTATTAATCAATGCAAAAATAGACATAATAGCAATGACTTCCTCTTATTGTCGCTTAACAAGATTCTTAATGTTAATGGCAAAGGCTCCTGTGCAGCTGGTTATCTTATCTCATGCATGCAATTACTGGGATAGCATGGTTCTAACAACTTTTTGATGCATAGAATATGTGGAAATGCTACATTCCCTCTTTTTTGCTTTTTCAGGTTGATCAATGATGAAGAATCTAATTGCACGGTTTTGCATCTTTATAATTTGAATCTAATAAGCAAAAAAAGAAAAAGGGAACTGGTCACCTCACATGCTTTTGTAAAACCAAAATCTATTATCATGCGACTCAATTGCCAAATTGGCTGGTCCTCTCTTCCAGCCATCCCATTTCCACCCATCTATGCGGCCCACTAAAGTTCCATCTATGCAAAATTGTACATAGAAATTCAAAAGTATTTGTCAAAGAAATTCATTGTTCCATAAGCAAGCTCTATTATCAGCATTGTTCTTTATTTTTTTTCTTCTTTTCATTTTCCTTTTTACCTTCTGCTTTTCTTCTTCCTCCTCTTTTTGCTCCTCCACCTTTTCTTTTCCTCTCCTCTTCTTCTTGTTCTTTGTCTTTTTCTTCCTTTTCCCCCTCTTTTTCCTTTTTTCCTTCTTTTTTCTCTTTTGAAATTTCCTTCTTTTTTTCTTCTTCCTCTCTCGTCCCTCCACCCTCTTCTTTTTTGCTTCATTTTCTTCTTCCTTTTTTCCCTTTTTTTTCCTTCTGTTTTATTTTTGTTCTTTACATGTATGCCCATGTTTTTCACACACACACACACACATCCGTTAGATCTTATCTACTGTCAACCCAGATCTCATCACGTCAGCTCAGATTTGGTGATAATCTTATTCCTTAAAAAAAAGAATAATATTTGCTCTAACTATTAGATCGTGTACTGATTTGCTCTCCTATATGTGATTTTTGATTTTCTGCATCTTATCTCAGTCCGCCCTAAAAAAAACCGAACTTGGTTCTAGTGGGCTAATATACGCTTGCGCTCAGGCGAGCTCCCTAGTGCTTAGTTTGGTTGGAGCAGTGCAGATTGTTCATGTTCAGATTCATCCAGTATTTTTGATTAGTCATTTGGAACAGGTATTGGGTTTATTCATATCAATTTTATCCTCCCTTCAGTCATATTCTTTGTTTCTTCTTTTGCTCATTCCTTATGGCCACCATTAATGCTTCCTTTCTCAACCATTTAGTCTCTGAGAACTTCGATTCTTCCAATTTCATCACCTGGAAGAAACAACTTATTTCCTTTATTTGCAACCATGATTTAATGGGGCACCTTGATGGGTCAATCCTTGTGCCTTTGAAATTTTTTTCTAAATCAATTTCAGGATGAAAGTATAGAGAAGGCCTTGAAAACTACAACCATGGTCCAAAATCCAAATTTCATAGTGTGGCGAAAGAATGATCAGTCGGCTGTAGCATTTATTACAACCACTCTTTCTTGTGAAGTTCTGCATATCCCATCTTGGATCCCAGCAAAAGAACTATGGATATTTTGCACCAGTGGTACAAAGAGATTTTCACTCCCAAGGTATATCAGTTGAAAACAGAGTTTGCTGATCTAAAAAGGTGATATTCTCATGTTGTGGGATATCTCAATAAGATCAAGGCTCTTGTGGATCAACTTGCTGCCATAGGATCTCCGTTGTCAGATAAAGATGTCTGTACAAAGACAGTTAGAGGGCTTGGATCGAAGTATAATATGTTTATCACTGTATATACTAGCACTGCACCACTTCCACCTTTTGATAAGCTGAGAACCATGTTATTGGAGCATGAAGCTATGCTTGGTATATCTTCCAGCTTATAAAAAGATGAAGTGAATCATGAGGTCATGGTTGCTGGCCAAAATTTTAATTATTCTCAAAATTTTAACTCTTTTCGAGGAAGAGGGCGTGATCATCAAAACTTTGTTTGTCATTGAACAAGTATCTTACCCACACCTTCTTCTAATCAAGCAACTATGATATGTCAAATGTGTAAAAAAAGGGTCACACCTATTCAATTGCTATTGGCGGTATGTCCCGACCTATCGCCAACCTACAGTTCCTATACCTCTGCATTTTCGGGCATTAGCAGCTGTTGCTCCACCTTCGGCTGCTTCTCCACGTGTTTCCACAAACTTTATGCAGGCTCCTATCAATATGTACTCTCCTTCGATTCCCACGATTTGGAAGCCCTTAGCACAGGGCTTGGGCAACTTAACCTTCAACAAAATTATAATCCTCTTGGCCATCCTTGGGCTGTGAACATTCACTCTCCATCTCCATCAGGAATACACCCCATGTCAGGGCATTATACGACTATTCCCTCTCAAGGCTGGTTTATGGATTCGGGGGCAGCACATCACGTTACAGGAGATTCATATTAACTCTCATGCTATGCTATATCGTGGTAATGAACGTGTGATTACGGGAGATGAAAAACACCATCATATCACTCATGTAGGCACAACAATCATTCCTACCAGTAGAAGTCTCCTTTACTTGTCCAATTCATTTTTTGTTCCTAACATTTGGAAAAATCTCATTTCTGTTTCCCAACTTATTTGTGATATTAATTTTTGTTTCTCTTTTCTTCATCTTCTGTTTCTATAAAGGGAATTCACACGAATCAGACACTCTCCAAGGGAAGAAGATGCAAAAATCTATATGTCCTGAATGAAGCCCAAGAGTCTTCTTCACCACTAGTGTGTCATTCATTGTTTGTGTCATCTAGTCCAGAAGCTCATAAAGAAGTTGATGTTTGGCATCATAGATTAGACTATTGCAATTTTAGCTTTCTTGATATTTTAAAAGAAGAAACTCTTCTTCTTCTTGTGTTAGTTGCCACACTTGTAAGAGTCATGAACTCCCTTTTTCTAGATATAATAAAGGAGCTTTTTTTTTCATTTGAACTCATCCATTCTAATGTTTGGGGTCCTTCTCTAGCTATATCATTCTCCAAATTCAAATACTATGTTATTTTTGTGGATGATTTCACTCGTTTTGCCTGAATATTTTTCTTAAAACCAAGGACCAAGTTCTTCCTACTTTTCGTAGATTCAAGTCTTATGTCGAAACTCAATTTTCTCGGAAAATCTTAGCCCTACGAAGTGATGGTGGTGGTGAATACATCTCAAATCAATTCACACCTATGTCACATGGGTGCAGGGATTCGACACTTCCAAAAACCCGGGTGCAGGGGTGCGGCAGGGGCAAAAATGTTAATATATATATATATATATATATATATATATATATATATATATATATATATATATATATATAAAAGGGGGGTCCGGGGGTTCCCCCGGCGCGGGTCCCGCTGCGCTGTCAGCACCCCCCCTCCCCCCAAGATTTTTTTTTTAAAATTCCGCAGCCCATTTCATAGGGCAATTTTTTTTTTAAATCCAAAAAAATGGACCGAAATGACCATGGGTGCAGTCAATGCACCCAGGGTTGGGTTGACCGCACCCGCGTCGAGTCGCGTCGACGCGGGTGCGGCACCCTGCTAGCCGAATCCCTGTGACATAGATTCACACAGTTTTTACACAATAATGAAATTCAATGTGAGTTGAGTTGTCTTAGGACCTATCAACAAAATGGAGTTGCTGAATGCAAGCACCTTCATATTGTGGAAACAACCCTGGCTATGATGTATGATGCAAATCTTAAGGCTGGTTTGTGGTCAGAGGCGTTTCATTCCACAGTCTACTTGATAAATAGGATGCCTCTATCCAATCTTGGAGGAGATTCTTCCTACTTTTTGCTATATGAAATACATCTTGATTACTCTTTATTGCGGGCCTATGGATGCCAGTGTTTTGTCCATATTAATGCTACGTTGAGAGACAAGCTATCTCCCAGGGCTACCATGTGTCAATTCATTGTATATTATGATAAATATATGGGATACAGGTGCTTTGATCATGCTGCCAATAAAATCCTTGTTTCACATCATGTTGTCTTCCATGAAAATGTGTGTGGAAATGTGCTCTACCCCTCTAAGAGCACTTTGTTACAGTCTTTATGGCCATCCACACAAAAGACACAACATGTTCATTGCTGCACCTGAATTACAAAGGCCAGCAAGTCTGCCTCTAACTGACAATGTTCAGCCATCTTTCCAGCATTTTAAGCACGTATACAGTTGCAGGAAAGAGATACCACCTGTCATGCGCAAGGGGACTGCTGCTATGCATGGAGAATCGGTGGCCCAACTAACATCAGCATCTGCTGATCAGCCCACACATCATTCCAGCAGCGCTGGAACTCCAGTTAATCAAGGATCTAATCGTGGTACAATTCAGGCACTAGTTCAGTCCACCAGTGATAATCTTGATTAGTCACACGAATCCTCTACTCGTGTGTTCAACAAATTTAGACACCCGTCTGACAGATGGGTCAGTTATGAGCCCTTTTCTTTGGATTTTGAGGTTTATGCCGCTGCATTAGATGATGCCCAAGAACCGAGGTCTTTTGCTGAAGCCTTCTAACATTCACGTTGGATAGAAGCTATGTTTGATGAGATTGCAACACATGGGAAGTGGTTCCCAGACCTGTTGATAAGAATGTAGTTGGATGCTACTGGGTGTACAAGATTAAACGTAAATCTGATGGCATCATTAATTGCTTCAAAGCCAGGTTAGTAGTGAAGGGTTATACTCAGGAACATGGGCTGGATTTTGATGAAACATTCAACTTGGTTGTTCGGATGGGAACAATTCAGATTTTTTATCTCTTGCTGTCTCCAATAGATAGAAATTATTTCAATTGAACATTAAAAACACTTTTCTCTATGAAGATTTGTATGAAGAGGTGTACGTGGAACATCCACCAGGATATCCTGACCGAGATTCTCGGTCCACTGTACTTAAATTGAAAAGGCTATATATGGTCTTAAGCAGCTTCATGAGCCCGGTTCGATACATTCATCACTGTAGTTCGATCTCTTGGGTTTGAGTGAAGTCACCGTGATTATTCTCTGTTCGTGTATCATGATAAATTTGATCTTACTATTGTCCTGATGTATGTGGACGATATAATTATTACTATTAATGTTGAAATCCATTCTTCATGGCTAGTTTCACATGAAGGATTTGGGACCTCTTAGGTTCTTTCTTGGAGTGCAAGTGGACCAGATCCTCTCGCAGCACAAGTATGCCCGATATATTTTCCAACGTAGTGGGATGCTACAGTGCAAACCCGTGCATACTCCCATGTCTATGCATTCTCAGTTAGTTAATGCCCTTGTTGATGATGATTTTTCTGTGCCAGAAAAATATCACAGCATCATTAGAGCCTTTTACTCATCCAGACTTGGCCTTTTCCGTGAATCAGTTTTCACACTTTATTTATAAGCCTCAGATAAAACATATGGATGCAGTGAAACAAATTCTCCGCTACATTAAAGGTACTCTTTCAGATGGCTTGGTTTGGGTTCACACCTAGTGTCTTGGGCTAGCAAGAAGCAAAAAACTGTGGCCCGTTCAAGTACAGAAGGTGAATATCGAGCTATGGCAACTATCACTGCGTAGGTTGCATGGATTAAACAAACGTTATTCAGTTTGCATCATCGTATATCCAGCTCGTTATTGTATTGTGACAACCGGAGTGCAGTGACCATCTCTACAGATCCGGTTCAACATGGTAAATTGAAACATGTAGAAATAGACCAATATTTTGTCAGAGAAAAGGTAGAAGCCAAAGAAGTCTAGCCGATGTTCATTAGAGGAGAGGACCAGGTGGCTGATCTGTTTACCAAGGCACTCACTATACATCATCATTGGCACTTGAAATCCAAACTGTCCATGGTTCTTAACCATGCTCAGTTTGAGGGGGGCATGTTAAGACTATAACATGTGATGGGTTGGATCCATATCCAGATCCAACATGTATGTATCTTTTGTACTTTCTTCTTATTACCAAAGGGTACTCTTGTAATTCGTCATGACTGTTATTATTATATATAAGATGGGACGTCACCCTAGGCTGGGGTAAGATGACTTTCCTGTTTTCCTGGTTTCCTCTTCTCTCTTGTCTGGACATTGTGTAGGGTACGTATTTTGAGGTGTATTTCACAATAGGCTCATTAAGTAGTAATAAATATATTCTAGATATATTTTATATCATACAAGGTAATATGAAAAATAAATAGTCAAAGCGGCAATAGGATGAGTCAGCTTAAACTTGGGTCAGTAAGTCTAGAGTTCAAATCCAATTGATTCCAGTTTTGAAACAATGATTTTTTGTAAACAAGCCAGCTCAAACTCGGCTCCTTTAGGTCGAGCTCGGTCATCAAAGCTGCTGTTGCCTCTTGTTTCATTGATAGTGCATCCCAGTCATGGATTTGTTGGTTGGCATTTTTAATAGGCCAAATCACCTGCTTCGATCCTTTTGGGAAGAAGCCACATATAGAAGAAGCTGCTTGAAGTACTGTTTTTATGACCTGAGATCAATCTTTTGTTTTTAATGAGTTTAAAATCAAGTATCTTAGAAATGCAAAAGCACAAAGGTAAGAGCAAAATGGAAGAGAACAAAAATGTGAGTGAATATATTGATGAACAGAGTTAAAAACAAGCAAAATGAGCTGGTTTTCTCAATAAAATGTATCCTTAAAAAAATAAAACATGTGTGGCAGTAAGGTGTCAAAACAAGAACTTTTCGGTCACATATAGTTTGGTCATGTGGCTATAGCAAGCTTTTTCTTTTACCTTCCTGTATTCATTAATTGTTGATGTCACTCTTGAGGTTGGTCCAGCTGCCTGTGTGTGTGTGTGGAAGCTTCCAAATTTTCCCTCAAGAGCTGGGACTCTTTCTGCTGAGTTAGGAGGTGTGCTCCTTTCTAAAAGGCTACAGGAATATGATCCATTATATTTTTGTGATTTAGTAGTTGCTTATTTGATATACCAGTCATCAGAGATCCTTTTAGCATAAAAAAGTTGGTCTTTGAGGTTTGCTGCTTTGCTACCGTTTCATTCAGATTATTTAACCAAAATATCTGGTCAACAAACTGTATATCCATGGCTTATGATTATGTTGGGGAAAGGAAAGTAAGAAATATGCCTTTGTTACCCTCTTTTACTGTGAAGTTGCTATTCGCATCATCCCCATGGATAGGTGATGCTGGGAGTTATGGGTTTGGTCATCGAAGAGAAATCCATGGAATGCTTGAGATAGTGGAGCATAGTAGATTGATCCTGGAGGTTTAGCTAAAAATTGCAAAGATCCACCTGATGCAGTGCAGAAATACAAAGAAGAAACTAATTAAATAGCACATGGAATGTTATTTCCATAGGATGACCTGAGAGATAACTTCAAGAGCTATCAGTCCTATTTTTGCTGAGAAAATTTTCAATTGTTGGACTTAAATGTCTATTTCAACTATAGTTAATATTTATTTTCTGCTCATTTATATGGTAAGTCGAAAATATATGTGCAGCAGGCGGTGGTGAAGTACATATCAATTTATAGTGTGCAAGTGGTTTTCTAATAAATTCATTGCATATTCATCAAATTTCCTTTTGTAGAGTAACCCAATTCCAGTTGTTCTGGTTGAGAATAGTGGAAGATGTGAGACAAATGACTTTGGTGAAAAGGTATTTTTTTCTATGGCTCCCCATTTTCTTCTCTCCTTTCCTTTTCTTTTTTCCCTTTTTATCTGTAGCCTGCTTTCCTTAGTTAAGCAGCTGTGTATATACAGGTTCTTCCCAATGGTACTGTCTGGCTTCCAAGCTTGGTTGAAAAATTTACTGATGTCATCTCAAATGGAAGTAAATCAATTCTAGTTGACAGAAAACTGATTGAAGGCCCCAATCCAAATGAGAGGGGAAAGCTCTGGATACCTATTATCCTCGCACTTCAGGTATACTTTTGTTTGTATGCAAATCTAGTGGTGCATTTTGATGGATCTATGGTTAATTGATTCACTTGTTTTGGAAACTTCAGTATTTCTTTGTGATTAAACCGATTCGTCGAGCTATCAAGGATGATATCAGTCAGGAGAATCGGCCTCTCTGGGAGCTTCGGGACATGGGGTTGGCTGATCGCCGCTATTGATGCTTCACCTTTTAAATCTATTTTTGTGAAGACATCTCATATGATGCCTCTAGATTTAGTCTCTTTCTATCTGGTCTCCTCTTTTTCATGATTTTGTGCTTGTGAGATCATTGCATAGTTGCTCAGGCAGGTGAATTTTTTGAATGTTGAGTGAGTAGATTATCTTTTTGTTTTACTGAAATTTGAAGAATGAAAATTATATTGTTCTGTTTTGGGCCAATGAGAGAAAGAACTTCAATGTCAGCTAGCATGCCAGGGTAGTAATTGGAGGGAAATTATGAGAAAAAAAACTGGAGTAAAGCCCCATTCCAAGACGCTACAGTTGTCTGTGAAGTAATGTTTTCTCCCTTCTTAAAGAGGTATATTTGGAAAAGAATGTGGCATCTTCTTCATATGACCAGAGAACTCTATGCTTACAAGCCTGCTTGATTTAGCTCATGAATTTGGCTTACCACTCAAGCAGTGAGTTATTGATACGTGTTTGGTGAGGTTCATATGCAATTTCACCATGTTGTCTAGAAGATTATTCATATGCAACAGTAAAGTTTCTATCATGAATGTGCAGCACTTCCTCGATCTGTGATCTGAGAATTTCCTGCCTCACATTGACCAGAATGGGGTGAAAACAATCAGAGAACTGAGAATACAGCGCTTATGAAATTATTATTGTTCTCACCGCAGCCCCTCTAATGAGCCACTGAGCGTGTCTAGCTGGTTGGATTATTCATTTATTTGGTAGAAAACATGTGGAATTGTGTAATGTCAGTTATTGAATCATTCATGCGGTGATAGTTTATTTTGTGGTCAATGGTGACTGTCGGTCTGACCTAAAAATCTGATTTGCTGCGTATGTACTATAGGCCCTATTTTGAGATGAAGAGGATGCTGGGGCAGTTTGGGAGAAAGCGCCTGTCTACCCTTTATGCATAGCTCCCTGCTATTATGCGCCTTAAGGTTCATTGAATAATTACGAGAACATTCTCTGGTTCATGACACTCTTGTTAAGATGTTCAAACCATAGTTACTGGAGGTGCCTCTGAAGGGTGGGGAAAACTCGCTTCTTGTTTGTAACACTTGCATCTCTTTCATTTTTTATTGGGTTCCTATCTCTTCTCACTCATTTTCCCCTTGTTTTTCATTTGTTTCTTGTGTTTTTCATGTTAATCTTTATTTTTTTAGCTTCGCACTCGTTTCCTACTCATTTCTCCCTCGTTTGCTTCATGTTTCCTTTTTTGCTTCTAACACCATTTCACAATCACTTCCAAAATGAATCTTTAATACCTTCGAAAAATGGAAAAAGAAAATCCCCAAGGTGCGTTTAAGCTTGAAGCAGATGATGCTTCTGGCCTTTGCAAGATTACATGGAAGGTGTTATGGATGTCCTACTCATGTTACCCTTGCCACGCATTCTAAATGGCATGTCATGACATAGGGTTTAATTTTGCTACCTTCAAGCGTGTCGTTTTCTCTGGTAAAAGGACATGGTTTCAAGTGATATTTAGTGAATCAGGCCTCATAAACGTGTTTCTTGTAGTTCAGTAAAAACAAAATCTAATTGTTTTGAAATGAAAGTTCATTTTTGTTTTATAGAATTTTTTTTATGCATTGTGAGTACAGCTGGTAAACGAGCAGAGCAAATCAAATAGAAGGTGTTCAAGATTCGTTCATTCTTGTGGTGAGTGGAGCCAAACTTGAGCTCATGGCGAGCCTGAATTAAATGAACAGATCTCAAGCTGGCTTGTTTACAAATAATAGAATTTGGATTCCATGTCAACTTAAATAAGCTCAAATAAGCTTACTTACAAAGTAAATGGCTTTTTTTTTTAGAAAATGATCATATTGTATGACAAAAATAACACGTTTTCTGAAATGCCTCACAATTTTCAAAATTTGCCCATATCCAAATCCACAAATGTTCATTTTTTAAGACCTTTTTATCCTTCGCATGCGAGAACCTCTTGAGGTTCGTGCAATATATAAGTACATTGTCCCGATCTTGCCACCTCTCACTAAAAAGTATATTCACATTATTTTTCAAACTTCACGAACTTCACATAACCAAATTTGTGAACTTTCTGTAATTGAAATCTGCATACCTTCACAAATACCAAACACAATTCTCATATATAGATGACATTTGTGAGCTACCATGTGAAGCTCCTTTTAAGTAACTGATCCTCAAAGAGGTTCACAAATGTGTGACAATATTCGCATATTAATGTTTGTGAAAGTTCTTGACCTTTGCACTTAAGTAGATCTTTGCAAATAAAGTACTACCTTTGCATATATAGTACGACATTCGCGAGACATTCATGAACTAACATGTGAATTTTCTTTAAGTAAATGATCCTCAAAGAGATTTGCAAATATTGTACAAAATTTGTACTCGTAGGCTACCATGCAAATCTACTTTAAGTAACTGTCACAAATGTATGATGATATTTATGAATGTCTTTGACCTTTGCACTTTGATCGATCTTCACAAATAAAGTACTACCTTTGCATATATAGTACGACATTTGTGAGCTACCATACAAATCTCCTTCAAGTAAATGATCTTCAAGGAGGTCCGCAAATGTGTGACAACATTCACATATAATTTTTGAAAATTTGTTCTGTATATGCAGAAGTTTTGACTCATTTGCAGAGTTCCAAACATTCACAAATTTGAGAAATATCTTGCCTACAAATTTGCGTAATTTTTTGTGAATGTTCTTACGAGTATTAAATGCTACAATCATCAATATAAAAGCGATGGTTCACATTCCGGGCTATTTTCAAATAAACTAGGTTTTTTTGTGGTCCCCAACATTCTTTTCTTGACAAAAGTGTTCAGTGATTTTTCAGCAACTATTTTCGGTGATTCATCAATGACACTTCATCAACGACTTTTTTAGAATCATCGATGATGAGTTTTTTCAGTAAGCACATCTTTAACGATTGAATTAGTTTATTTTTTGAAACAACGACATGGATCAATTATTTTTTTGAAACATTGACATGAGTTAATTATTTTGTAGAAGAATTGTATGGTTTTCAAGTTATCTTTGCATATTCAATAGCATATTTTATTTTATTTTTTGTTTAAATCATTTGCCATCGAGTGTCCATTTGTCACTTTGTTTTATTAACGATTGGTATGCCTCTCTATCCTCAAATTTGGTTGTTTATCTGTTTTGTATCTTGTATTATAAACATGAGTAGGGAACACTAGCTTTTTCTTCTTCTTTTTTGTAATATTTTTTTCAATGGTCTATTCATTGTCTTTGTTGCCCGCCTGTTTACCTTTATTTCTAATTTTGTTATTGTAATAAATTCTGAACTTGTTTATTACAAAATGATGATTAAAGAGATTGTCTTAGAGGGGCCCACACCCACACCATGTGGTACTATTGGAACACAACAGAAAAAACCAAATAAGACAAATTACACATTGTGTGATACTAAGAAGTATATAGTAGGCTTGACAAGTGGGTAGAGAGAGACCCTGCTCCATGGCCAAAAGCCTAGGTGCTCGACATTTTCCACAAAAGATGTAGCCTCGATAAGTTGAGACCTAAAACTCTTCTCTCTAACAAGCAACAACTAACACCTTTAATGTAGCCTAAAACTAGGGTGAAGCTAAAAAAAGGTTGAGGAGTTTGTGGCCACATCCATGACTCTCATCTCAAAAATATATAAAGAGGACTCATGCGTGCAGCTGATGGTAAAGAAGTTGCAACTATTGTTTCAGTCTGAGGTTGTTGTTAACCTTAATGCTCGACTACAAGAAGTTAGAGACACAACCACCTGTAGTGGAAGTGGCGAGATGGAGAGGGACAACATGGAGAATAGAGAGTAAGGATCTTGTCCAAGGGTAGAAGTTGTACCTGAGCAAGTGGAGAATAGAGAAGTTGGAGGTACCGAGGTGAAGATTGATATTGAGAGTCCTCAGGAAGTGGAGGAGAATGAGGGTCCTTTTGCTAGATCGGATGCTCAACAAAAGGTTGAAGGAGGATGCTCGAAGGAAGAAGTTGCAACGACAAGTAAGGTCTGGTGCTCATTGTCATGTACTTTCTTTATTTGTTTGAAGCATATTTTTGGGTTAACTAGTTTGAATATATATATATATATATATATATATATATATATATATATATATATGTGTGTGTGTGTGTGTGTGTGTGTGTGTGTGTGTGTGTGTGTGTGTGTGAAACATGTTTTTTGCCTAACTAGTTTGATTATTGCAATTCAATATTTAAAATGCTACATATATGTGTGTTTCAAGCATGTTTGTAAGATAACTATGTTGAGTATTGCAATTCATTGATTAAATTGTCATATATGTATGTTTGAAACATGTTTTTAGTATAATTAATTTGAATATATACATTCATTAAATTGCCATATATGTGTGTACATGTGAAGAATGTTTTTAGGATAACTAGATTGATTCTTGTAATTTAATCTTTAAAATATTATATTTGTGTGTAAGCATGTTTGTAAGACAAGTTTTTTTAATATTATAATTCAATGATTAATTTATCATATATGTGTGTGATTTGAATTTGAGTATTATATTCAATAATTAAAATATGATATTTGACTAATTTTAGCAAAATTAATTATGATTAAAGGATCCACAACCAAAAGACTCAAAAGATCCAACATCCTACATACACCAATTATGTTGGTTCCAAGCACAATTGTAATTCATAACAAACAGAGAAAATGAAGAACTAACTGAATAGGATGCATTTTGAAAAATTCTTGGAGGTCATACTATGGAACATCAATCATAGTCTCTTAGAGCCAGTTATGCAGTTCTAAAATCCGGCAACCAACACATTCCAGTTCAAAGATGTTGAGCTATCATTAGATTTAAGCGTCATGGAGATCTAGTGAATGCACATCAATGGGGAGATTTCAAGCATATATATGATGTTTATTTGGGAGCAAAGGATAATGCATTCGAAGTTGAAAAGCTAAAGTTATCATGATTGATGAAGCACTATGACCTCAGCAGGGCAAGGAGAATGAAAGGGAGGCTACTGTGTGTTGGAGGGAAGGGTGGTGCTAGGGTGGATAAGGAGGTGTGAGCATTTTTACTCTAATTTTTTGGCACATGAGTATTTATCGATACTATTGAGAAGTCAATTCATGCATCGTACATGCAACTGTTGTTATACCTGGATCATGTCAATAAATAGGCATGAAGATAAGCCTCACTTGCACACCTATATACAATTTTGAGTAATGTGAGGCATGAAAGAAAAAACATTGCTGACATGTTGGTGGTGTTTGAGGTATTTGTTTTTTCATTGTACCTTAACTTTTAATTGATACTAAAAAATGATTTAACATTGTTGATGCACTATATTGTGTATGAATCAGTGTATTGATCCTTACAAGTTTGTATATAAGAGCACATATCCATTGAAAGATCCCTAAGACGTGACTGTGTTACTAAATTTTCACATGTTGTAATGTGGAGTCGGTCACACAACAAAGATGAGGAAAATGATCGAAGAGGATTGGGTCCTCAAATGGGAAGGGTTGTATGCTCTGCAAAGTTACGTGGGCTGATCAGGGTACATGTAAGTCTGCATGGAAAACAATTTCCTATGTTGTTATGAATCGATACAGGACTTACCATGAATGCAACTTTGTTCTATATGTAACATGGTGCCCGTAGGAAGACACATAGGAAGAGGAGAAGGAGGACGAGGATGTGGTTGTGCAATTCATGAACATTGCGAGGAGGGACATAATATGCATGAAGTTGAGTGCCAAATGGCTAGCCAATGGTCTGACGGTTGTGGTTGTGTGAAGTTATGATGTTTGAATTTAAATATATTTTCTAAATGTATATGAGTTATGTGAATGTTGAAATTTAATGTATATACAACCGGTGAATTTATGATTCTATAAATTTTTTAATGTATATTATTTGAATATACAACATGTAATTTTCTAAATGTTATATATACACTGACTTCTTGGGGACATTTGCATACAATGATGTGAATGTATCCAATTATTTATGAACTTGAGGATATTTGCACACTATGATACGAACTTCAGGACATTCACATGATGTTTATGTGAATATACTCTGCTATTTGCGAACTTGAGGACAACGAGGATAGAGATATTTGCATGATATTTATGCAAACTTGAAGACATTCACATGACGTTTATGCAAATGTACTTCATTATTTGCGAACTTGAAGACATTCACATGACGTTTATGTGGATGTACTCCATTATTTGCGAACTTGATGACAACGAGGATAAAGAATTTTGTATGATATTTATATGAACTTGAGGATATTCACATGATGTTTATGCGAATGTACTTTATTATTTGCAAACTTAAGGATATTCAGATGACTTTTATGCAAATGTACTTCATTATTTGCGAACTTGATGACAAAAAGGATATGAAGGTTTGTATGATGTTTATGCGAATGTACTTAATTATTTGTGAACTTAAAGACATTAACATAACGTTTATGCGAATGTACTTCATTATCTGCGAACTTGATGACAACGAGGATACGAAGGTCTACATGATATTTATTCAAATGTACTTCAATATTTGTGAATTTGAGAACGTTCACATTATGTTTATGCGAATGTACTTCATTATTTGCAAACTTGAGTACATGCACATGATGTTTATGTAAATGTACTCTATTATTTGCCAACTTGAGAAAATTCACATATTGTATATGCGAATGTACTCTATTATTTGTGAATATCGTTATTGTACTTAAATTCTTATATAATACGCTTGCAAATAGTAAAATGTATTTGCTAATTTTTTCATAAATATGTGAATTTCCTCCCCAAAATGTGAATTTCTTACGTTTACATAATACAACTTTGTTACTATAGATAATTTATACAACATCCAAAATATACAAAACATCTAAAATTTAAAAAACATCCGACCTGCACTGAAATTAAACAACCAAAATTTACAAACATTGAAAATTTACATAACTGAAACTAAATATCTAAAATTTATAAAACATCAAATATATAGAGAATATTCAATCTAAACTAAAGTTAAACAACCAAAATTGACAAAACGTTTAAAATTCTATCAAATTTATATCCAATGTATCACCTCTACATCTCAAAAAACAAAACAAAATATTTATTAATTAATCATTATGTTTTATGATTCTGTCAAATTCATAATACTAATCAATAATGATGACATAAAATTGTCCACAACTCAACTTCCTGAGCAAGATCACCTGACACCTCATTGTCCGATGTATCCTCCTCTTCTTCTTTCTTATTGGCCTTTGCACAACATGTTTTATGATGTGGTGTTTCTTGGTTCTTCGCTTCCTTCTCAGTCTTCTTTTGGGAAGCCTCCTCTTCTTTCTTTGTTTCCTCACACATTTATAGAATTTTATCGTACGCTTGAGGAAACTAAGACCATTTTCCATAGTTCGTGAGTCGTAATAAAAATAACAAAGTTGAAAACAAGGGACATACATCACTAATCAAGTGAAGTCCCAAAAAGTTGGAGCATCTTGAAGGTATGGATAAGGGAAACACTGCTGAAGATCCAAGAAGTTTGAAAGAGAGATATTAACCAAAACTTTCCTAGTCAAGACAATGTCCAAGAATTCTAAGGTTTCTAAAATGTCTGTACTCATCTTGGTTGTTTACGTAGGGGTTAGGAAGTTAATGCGTAGCTTCTCACGTTTTGATAACTCTTAGCCAAGGGGTGGTCTTGTAACCTAAGTGTGCATGTGTAGTGTAACTCATGTTGTCATCCTTGTAAAACTCTGTTTTGATTCCTCAAGCTCTCGTGGTGAACTAGTGAGGAAAGCTGAGTTTTGATTATGTTTTGCAAATCTTAAATGGTATCACTGAGCCATTCAGCTCGTGGCGTTGTCTCTGCTCTAGTTTTACCTCTTGTTGAGTCTTTAAGTTATTATTCTATACAATACGACACCTTTCAAGCTAGCCTTGTTTCTTTTATTTCCTCTTTGCATCACAAGCACAACCAAATAAACTAAACGGTGGTCTGTAATGCAAATTCATCAACTGCAATTGTTAGGTTTAATATTGGACTGTAGCAAACATCATAATCAAAGAGATTCTTGGCTTTCTGAAAACCAGGAGAGACTTAAGAGTTGAACTAGGCCCAGTGAGCATCAACAATGGTTTTCCATGTACTTCATGCTCTGATTCACCTTGCTTTTTCATTACAAAAGATCATTCAGACACAAGGGATTCAATGGGTTTGGACTGGCTCTCCTCTGAACTTTCAGAATTTGCCACCGCCTCATTGTCTAAGCCATCTTCTGTCTGGTGTTCAATCTCTATTGCCTCGTCTTTTTCTTCTTCGCTCTCTGCATTTGCAGCGGTCACATTGTCTAGCTCGCTTTTCACTTCATCAGATGGGCCTTCTCCATCTACTGTATTCTCCAACGTCTCCTTTAGAGCATCAGGATCCACTTCATTCTTTTCAGTATCAGGTTCCTCTGTGGCTACCGCTCCAGCCCCTTCATTTGAAACAACAACCGTTTGCTCTTAAATCCAACATTTCATGAGCAGCAGATTCAGAGCCAAAAAAAATGAGATCCTTAAGAAAAAACTTTCAGTATTTGTTACCATCATACTAATTGTTTGTTTGGTTAGCAGAACCAGAAGGTCCTTCAATGGAATAGGGAGTTTCATCGAAATCCATCCAACATTCAATAATCCTAGCCATCCAACCATTGGTTAGATTGACCGCATTGTCTCTTGGATGTGGATTGATCTTAGCCGTCCAAATGCATCGGTTGGAAGGCTAGGATCCACATAGGATACTTCGTTATCCTATGTCAAAGGATGGGATCCTTTTTGCTTATTAGTAGAAGGTGGATTCCATGTATCAAACACAAGTTTACACATCCATAGAAACATCTTTCCGTTCTGTCACAAATATCGCTGATATATTCTAAAAATAACGTGACCTTTTCATAATATTTTCAATATAATGCCAAAAAAACACAATCTTATCGCCTACTTTGAAAAGATCATTGCTAGAGTTATTGTAGTAATTTTGTCTTATTTACCTTTTTCTGCACTTTTGTAAAACTTTCATATACATGGTGATAGTTCCCGAGATTTTTTCCAAGGAAAAAAAAAGACTTTCAAAATAACGCGAGATTATCCCTTAAGAGATTGGTGGCATAGTTCCAGTCCTACAACCCAAAGAAGCAATTTCATGGATGCTATGCCGACCATCAGCATAACTCATCTTTGAGATGAATGATGCTCAAGTGTAACTTTTTCCTTTTAAAGTACAATAAAGCAAATTTTCAACAACTACAAGTGTCTCTTGTGCCAATGACAAGAGCCATCATGTTTATATAAAACCATTCCAAAACAACACAGAAAAAACAACCAAATACATTCTACTTACATCTGAAACCTTCTTCTGGTCGCTGGGTTTTTCCTCCAGTGGTGGCTGCTGGTTGTCGAGTTCTTTTGGTTTGCTCGCGCACCCTCCCATTGTATCCTTCCCAAGGAATCAAAGATTATTGGATGCAACTTCTTTGCTGAGATCTTTTTGTTTGGCTCGTTCACCATCCCATTGGCTGCCACAAGCTATTTATAAGCAGCCAAACCATGTTGAGATCCTTGATGGCATGAAGGCTGGCAGCTGCTGTAATAGGCTGGATTTAGCTAACTAGCTAGCTAGGGAAAGTTGTTTGGCAATGATGGAAAAATATGGTTGGTGTGAGAGAACTTTGAGTCAGAGAATACAGGTGCATTTGGTTAAGATGGAGGGTGTTGGGTCATTTTTTGTTGGTGCCTGCGTGTTTGCAGGAGCTAGCTGTTTTTTTTTTCATGAAGGACGGGAAAACCACTCGGGATCACAGACCTAGTCATGCTGGCTCAGCCTGCCATACGTAGGGTCGACTTCCGAATGGTGTAAACCCGTGGCACACCCCCTTGCCCTTAGAGTATCACCTGGCTTCGGCTGAGCAAGGGCTTATACCTTTCCCTCATTAATGCAAGAGATTTGAAACTCATGAAAATGGAACTCGGAAAAGGAAACTTTGAATTGAGAGAGATTGATTGATTACCATCTATGTTTATGTATACCCAACTCGACCTAAATCTGAATGCCTGCATATGGCTATAAAAGTGGACCTATACAATATCAAGTTAAGATTCGGGTTGCACCAAATGTTTTTTGGTCAGGTTTTAGCTACTATGTCACATAGACAGATACAAATACAAATACAAATACATATATCATATGGACCTAAGACATGAATACTTGATTTTTTGTAAAAAGTAGGACATGGGCTAGGCGGTGCCTAGTCGGTAGACCCCTAAAATGACTAGTCAAGGATTAGGTGGGACTAGTCGATACCTCAATTAAATATAAAAAGGTACACAAATATACATAAAAATATATTTAATTCTTTTACTAATAAGATGATTAAATTATACATGCTTTCATAAAATATATTAATAACCAGAATATACATATATATAATTGTACACACAATATATATATATATATATATATATATATGTGTGTGTGTGTGTGTGTGTGTGTGTATAATCAATAAAATACCTTTCATAGAAGCACAATAACACATACATATATAAATAACATATTACATAATTCATAATGCTAAACATGCTTTTAAGCTTTTATAAAAAAAATCATCAAAAACAAAGTAACACACACATATATAAAAAACATAATCAATTAAAATTAATTATACATGCTTTCAATGTTTCACAGAAAAAATCCCAAAAGCAAAGTAGCACATACATGTATATAAATATAATAACTAAGCATGTTTTCATGATTTTACGTAACAAATTACACAAACCCATGCATATATATATAATAACAAAGTATATATATATATATATATATATATATATATATATATATATGAATAATAAATAACTAAACTGCTCTCATGCCTAAGCGGAGTCAGCTTAGTTGCCTTAATCGGTGGCTAGTCAGCAAAATTGATACCTTTTAAGGTACCCATATAGGAATTGCAAAGCCTAGGCATTTTACTTAGCTTAAACCGACTAAGCAAAATAGTCGGTCTTTTGACTCCATAAGTCATAGGCAGGTTCACTTTTTGTAACATTTAATATAAAACTATTTTTAGTAATTACAACCTATAAAAAATATATTCAATAATAATAAAAGACACAAATATTAAAATTATAAAATATGCAAAACAAAAGTGTTATATTGTGTTTGGGCATTCCCATGTTTTGTTTTGCCCCCCCTACATGTGGGGTTGCAAATGGGTTGGATCCAAGAAGAGTAATTTGCAAAATTTGGATTTCTCGGATAGTAACATGACTCCTCAATGTATTTTGAGATAGGAAACCTAACCCGTTTGCATCCCTATCTACACATGAGACCTCAAAAGATGTCTCTGTGACAATTGAGTTGTCATCATATTGCTCAGGCATTTGAGCCAAACATTACCCAACTTAAGTATTTTATATACATAGGAAAATGCAAGTTTTAAAGGAAAAGTAGTGACAACTTTTTCATTTGTAGTTGGTTTGACAACCAAGCTGAAAGTTTCAAAATAATCCATACCCTCTTGTTGACTGAATTCTTTAACGATGAGACAAACTTTATATCGCTCAAGACGACCATCAAACCTTATTTTAACTTTATAAATTCATTTGCACCCAATAACATAATGATGATCAGAAGGAATAAGAACCAAAGTACCATTCTTGATCACAACATTGAATTATGAGTACATTGTCTGCCACCACCGTGAATCTTTATTGGCTATGGTAAAAGAGGTAGGTTCAGAGTCCTGAGACAGTTCTGATAAAAGAGATGCAGGAATAAGATGCTTAGTAGATAAGTAAAGTTTCCGTTTAAGTGTGTCATCCATGGCTCTGGTTATCATGTAATGGGTGCGAACCAGTTTCGGAGAAAGAGGAGATATCAGACCAGTAGAATCAACTAACATATCATGAGATACAGAATAATAGTTGGGAGAAGAAGAGTGAGACAAGGTCTGAGATGGGTCAACAACAACCATAGGGAAAGTCGGGGCGGGAGTATAGGAAAAGTGAGAGGAGTAGGACGAGTGGAGTCAGACATAGGTAATGGAGGGGGTGGGGTATGACAATGGGAACTAGAGAGGGTGAAGGTTAATATGGAATCTGAAGGATGAGAGCCAGATAATCAATTATTCTTGTAAAAAGAAAAACATGTTTCATCAAACACAACATGGCTTGAAATAATAATTTTGAAAGTTGTCATATTGAGACACACATACCCTTGTGTTTGGGACTCTAGCCTAAGAATATGCACAAGGTAGACCGACCATCTAATTTATGACTGCGATAAGACCTTAGGCAAGAAAAACAAGCACTACCTATTACTCTTAAGAATTTGTAATCAACAATCCTATTGAAAAGGAGTTTCAAAGGTGTTTTATGAGCAATAGTGGCCGAAGGGAGTCTATTGATTAAATACAACGTAATTTAAAAGGCATAACTCCAATATTTCAAGGAAACTCTAGCATGAGCCATAATAGTGAGATCAATGTCTACTATATGCTGATGTTTGCATTTGGCATTGCCGTTTTGTTCATGTGTGTGGGGGCATGATACCCGGTGGACAATTTCACATGCTTGTAAATATGTAGAAACATTTTGATACTCATCACCCCAATCGATATGAAAAAAATTAATTTTTCAGTGGAAAATATTTTTTACGTGTAACTTAAACTGCTTAAAAATATCAAAAACTTGTGATTTATGTTGTATCATATAGATCCAATAATATCTAGAATATGCATCAATAAAACTAACATAATACCTATCACCATTAACTGAAGACATAGGGGTTGGTTCCTAAACATCAGAAAATATTAAATCCAAAGGTCTAGACACTTGATGAGAAGAAGAAACAAAAGGCAAGTTATGACTCTTGCCAATTTGACACGCCTCACATACTTTATTTTCAAACCGTTTCTAAAAAGGTAAATAAAATCTACGAAGCACATGCTAAACAGTTTTAGACGAAGGGTGACCAAGGCATTGATGCCAATGATCAACCATGGTTTGCTCACCCACCATTGCTTCTTTATTCCTTCCTACTTGAAGAAAAATACTATAAAAGCCTCCATCACTCTTTCTGTTGGCTAAAAGTCTCCTCGAAACCTTGTCCTTGATATAACAACAATCAGGATGAAACTCAACAAATAAATTATTATCTCTAGTCAATTTATTGATTGATATCAAATTCTTTGTGATACAAGGAACACGCAATACATCTTTATGAAGAAGATTAGCTTTAGAGAAACAAATCATACCAATATTATGGATTTGTAAACTAGAGTTATTTTTGACATTCAATGTGTCATTTTCTGATATTCAGAATGAAGGGATATATTGCTTAGATAATTGGTGTGTGGTGAGTTGCTTCAGAGTCTGGGTAGTAAGAATCATCACCGTATATCATGGGGGTAGCATGATAAGCCTGTGGAGAACATTATGATATAGTAATGCATATTGAAAACACTTCTTTGTCATGTGACCCGGTTTATCACATGCATGACAAACAACCTTACTTGTTTGATTTTCATTACCTTCATAATTTTGTTCACCTCAAGGATGATTATAGTTTTGAGAATACCCTCTACTTCTTCCTCTATAGCCACCAGGGTTGCCACCATTATTGTTGCCTCTATAGACATCACGCCAATTCTGGTTTTGGTTTTGGTTTTGATTTTGATTTTGACGTGTAATAAGATTAGCCGTAGGAACGGTCAAATATGTAACATGTTCATTTTTACTCAATTGAGTTTCATCAATTAATAGAAGTCCATGAAGTTCATTAAGTGCAACTGGTTTCGTACAAGTTCCAATGGTTGTATGAAACAAATTAAATTCTGAAGGAAGGTGATGAAGAATATGCGCCATCCAGTCATTTTTAGACACTGGCTTGGATGCAACAATCAGTTGGTGCGAAATTCTTTTTGCATGCTGAATATATTCCTCAACATTTTGAGAACCTTTCTTCAACTCAAACAACCAATTTTTCAACTACATAATTCTGGCCTGGGACTGGGCTACATAAGCAAGCTTTAACGAATTTCAGACTTTATAAAAAGTTGAAAGTCCCACAACATGAGTATGGACAGATTCAAACAAAAATGAGAAAATCCAACAAAGTAAATGTTGGTCTTGACGATGCCATAATGTGAAGTTTGGATTAATTTCATTAGAGTTTATTTTGAATTTCGATGGACATGACTTTGTTTCATCAACAAAACCAATAAGATCATATGATTTTAAGATGAAAAAAAATTACGATTCTCATAACAAATAATTGTCAACCGTTAATTTAGTAGTCAAAAAATGATGGAGACCAGATTGGAAATTTGGGTGTGACAAAAGCGAAGTGAGATTACCTAAGGCTTTTGATTGACTTCCAGATTGTTAATTGTTGCTGGAGGTTGATGGTGGGCTTGCCATTGTCAACGAAGACGTTATGGCTCTGCTACCACAACAGAGAATAAACTTACTCGATGCACAAAACTCACACACAATATCAAAACCAAATATAATGTGGTTTGGTTAAACAACCTACGTCCACGATAGGCACTCTATTCAAACTTGAATAGAGACTATTCTCTTCTTCTCTTTATATAGATTACAAGGAGAATCCAGCTTAGTACATTTGAGGATTACTTTAGAATTAGAGATCAACATCTTGGCTGAAGATCTTTCCTTCTTATCCTTATCTTTAGGATTTGGTAAGTAAGATTGGTCTTTATCTGGTAACGATTTGGAGTTTCTTATCTGCATAGAATTTCCAAATAGCTTTCCTTGCATATCAGCATTATCATGGGAGTCCATTTGGCAAGGAGTCTTGATGGGCGACCCTTCCAGATTCTTCTTATTTTGGATAATTTTGTTTTAACTTTCATCTATATATAACATTCTTAGCCACATTGAAACTCAAACCTTTATATAAAATGGAAGTCTTATCATGTAACATCATTTTAGTTTTCCTTTTTGTCAATTTGGTGGTAATAAATTTTTCCAAAGCTTTGTTGAAGAATTCTTAATTCACGTCACTAAATTTTATGTTGACACCACAAAATTACCTATCAAAACACACATTAGACATATAAAACTCAAAGATGTCTAATGACACTGATTTATCATCAACTTAGCTAATCTTTTCTACTAAATTGTCTCAGTCAAGTTTGCACACATCCTCGAGTTTTAAGAGAATGCACAAGCAGCACAAGATTTCAGAATTGGTTACCTCAATGGAAATGAATAGCAAACATCGATTGGTTTATCTTTTAGTAGTGTAAGTTTGCAGACAGGTCTTTATGAGTGAGTTTATGGCTTTGTGCATCATGGTATGTCTGGTTAGAGAGGAATAACAAAATCTTTGAAGAGAAAGCTATCGATCATTGTGTCATTCACCATGGGATCAGAATCCACTATTTCTGTTAGATCAAGAGATGAAGTCTGATTTACTTGGATTCAATTTGCCTGTCAAGAATTGGTCTACAGAGAGATATGTAGCCTTATTGTATCTGATCATAGTTATTAACTCTCTTCTATATGACATATATATCTCAGTTTCAGTAGTGGTGACCACTTGTTGTCCTTGTTTACTTGTTCTAATGAAATCCTTTTGCCCCAAGAAGGAGAAAATAAGTGCTAGTAAAATACAGATAATCTTAGTTCTCCAGTGGAAGTGTTTTTCAGAATGGATGTAGATACATAAGTAGGGAAACTACATAAATGAGCAATGGGGGAGAGATACACTTAGCTATGCAAAAGATTGGCTTTTTTAAATAGATGAAGAGAAACCATCTCAGTTTGAGTATGTAATAGGTGAGACTTGAGAGGATGTAGATCTCATGGGAAGTGGATCAGCATGTTACAGCAAATGAGACCTTTGGTTTTCTGGATGAACAAGATGCATTTTATTTAATCCCTTGGCCAAATTCGAGTGAATTTAAGCAAAAAAATTTGTGATTCATTTGGTGGAAAATGCATTCTCTCTCTTTATGTGCCCTTAAGGTTCTGAAAAGCAAGACACAAAATTGAGGGTTTGGTTATATGAGGCAAGGTGGTAAGCCTTGGGAGTTGAGGTTGTCCAAACATAAAACTCATTTCAACTGATTAAGAAAACTATTAAAAATGATAAATCAAAGAGAAGAACACAATAAGCACAAGAAGTTTACGTGGATCGGCATTCCAACCTACATCCACGATGAAGGAACCAGCTTTCTTTTCTTGTCTTTCACTCACGGTTTTACAATATTGTAAAACAAGGTATTAATACAGCTTTACACACCACCAAATGAG
Organism: Nuphar pumila; assembly: GCF_984573655.1. Classification (NCBI taxonomy): domain Eukaryota; kingdom Viridiplantae; phylum Streptophyta; class Magnoliopsida; order Nymphaeales; family Nymphaeaceae; genus Nuphar; species Nuphar pumila. The sequence continues at coordinate 117,310,516 of NC_143255.1, read as the reverse complement.
AGTGATAACGACTCACCGTTAAAGATATACACAGCTATTAATGATAAATGCAATATGGAAATAAAATCAAAATCGATCCGATAATAATGGCAAGAGAAACCGACTCCTATCCACAACAAAAACGTACACAATATGTTGCATATTTTTTTCTTTCATTCTTTTTTTTTCCATATTAATCTTTTAAATTTTCTTTACTACAATATCTAGCAAAGAAGTGACCAGATTAATGTAGTTTTTCAAACCTAATTAATTCATACACATTCTACTTGGATTCCATTTAAGCTAAAAAATAACTTAATTTTCTTATTTAAGCTAAAAATTAACTTAATTTTCTTATTTAAGCTAGGAAATCTAACATTTCTTATTCTCTTATTCTTTGATATTAGGAAAAGGTCGATTTAGATGTTTTTATTTATAAAAGGAAAATTACATTTTCAGTTTTCTTTCTTCAAAGCCTTCTGTCATTATACACATCCACCTCATTTTTTCAATATAGAAAGCAAATGAAAGAGGTTTTATTATCATATCAATAGTATACATGATAGCCCATATATATAGTTGTGCACTATCCCTATAAACTTTCTCATGAAAGCAGGGACGAAATGAGGAAATACATATTTGAATGAGATATGCATGATCCTTGGACCTGGTTACGAGGATCTAGAGCCATCGCTGTATATGTCTCATGCTAAAGAGACGGTTAAACCCTTGCCATGAATATCAGATCTCTCATCATGCAGCTATAACTAAAATAATCCATAAAACCAGCTTGTTTGGTAGGAGCTGTTAGTGCACGTCACCATGTGTTGGGACATTGCAGGTTCAAAACCCAATGGTATGCTGTATAACTGGTGGGGTCTGCCTAACCCCAGCTGGCATTTCAAAAATAAACTAATCAATAAAATGAAGTGAAAGAAGATGCAATTTAGAAGTCAGACATGGTCTTCATTTTTATCATAGGGTCAATTTGGAAGTCGGTCATCTTCTTCATTGGAAGTCAGTCAGTCATGGCCCATTCAAAAGGATGAAGTCCATTGTGAATCATGTTATTCATTCAATCTTTTCTTGCATAGTGGAAAAACAATCAATAAAATGAAGTGAAAGAATATGCAATTTAGAAGTCAGTCATGGTCTTCATTTTATCATAGGGTCAATTTGGAAGTCGGTCATCGTCTTCATTGGAAGTCAGTCAGTCATGGCCCATTCAAAAGGATAAAGTCCATTGTGAATCATGTTATTCATTCAATCTTTTCTTGCATATCTTTTTTGCATAGTGGAAAAATAAAGCAGAGCAATGTGGCTAAAGTCCTAATAAATAAAGGGGAGTGGCCTCTTTGGTCAGACATGCTGATTGGGATCCGTTGTTGAACTCTTTGTAAATAATTTGTTTCAATAAACTGGCACGGTCTGCCTAAACACAACCTTCTTTTCGAAAGAAAAAAAAAACTTGCAAAAACCTACCAAACTTTTGAGCTAATTACAAGGACACACCTAGCCTTTATAATATTATAAATGGGCGCCTGAGTTATGAAAATAACTCTCAAACACCCCCCGCCACTAACTTGAATTGGAGATGCCATCACTTTGGCAATGAGAGATAGAAGAGGTGGGTGTTTGAGAATTATTTTGGTAACCCGGGCACTTGTAATATTTTAAAAGTTAGGTGGGTTTTTGTAACTAGGTCAAAAGTTAGGCAATAAATTTTTCAAAAACAGAAAAACAAAAAAGATGAAGAGCAATAAGTGCCTTTACTTTCTCATTTGAATGAGGAAGAGCTGAACATAAAAAGTTAAGCTGTGTGAGAAAGTGAATCTCATTTTGCAAATGAGAGTGACTTATAGAGTCACTTTGACCCATGTGATTTTTGAATCTCAAGCAAATTAGAAAGTGATTCTGAATCATGTTTTTTCAAAGCCCATCTATAAGTAGGGGTGGCAATCAGGTAGGGTCGGCAGGTCCGGTTGGCAGGTCAGAATACCTCAATAAGAACACTACCCGTTTATTAAACGGGTCAGATATGGCAAACAAGAACACGACCCATTTATTAAACGGGTAACCTGTTTAATAAATGGGTCAGGTCAACACGACACGATTACACGACATGGTGACCCGTTTATTAAATGGGTCAACCCGATAACATAGACACGATAACCGACCCAAGTAACTCGCAACCCGATAACATAGACACGATAACCGACCAGAGTAACACGATACGTTTATATATATAAACAGGTTGATGGGTTTGTGACCCGTTTAATAAATGGGTTAGGCGGGTCAACCCGTTTACGACAAGAACCCGGGTGGGGTCAGATTTTGCCACCCCTATCTATAAGCCTCAAAAGTCTCCCACATCGTCCTAGTGGTTGTCCACGTCGGCTACCTTTATTGGGAATAAGCTAAACTGTTGGATCTTATATGATCTTTTTTTTTTAAAAGGCGAGCTGGGGTTAGGCAGACCACCAGTTATTATTCAATATATAACACTGGGGTTTTGAACCTGCAACGTCTCACAACAAGGAGATGTGCACCGACAGCTCCTACCAACCACGCCGAGCCCCTGTTGGTTGCATCTTATTTGATCTAACGAGTATTAACTCGATACCACCTTAATATGGTGGTACTGAACCATGGTATATTCACCATATATGAGTGAGCCAGCAGACGTGCGTGGTCCATCGGGCGCTGAAGGGTTAAAAGACTCATTTAGCAGCACTATGCCCATCGCCAAAAGTCCTTAGCAGCGGTTCCACACCCCGCTAAAGGATCTTTTAACCTTTTAGCACTTTCATTGTTCATAGTGTGCGATGAATAGTGCACATGCACTAAATGTTAGCTGAAAAAGTGGTAGGCTGCTACCACTAACTATCTATCTATCTATCTATATATATATATATATATATATAGAAAGAGAGAGAGAGAGATGAGTAGGTGTGAAATTGATGTGTTAAATGAGTTTTTTTGCCCTTTTGGTATTTTTTCACACTTCTGACCCCATAAATGTATTGGGCATGGTCGATTTACGAAGAATCCACACCTGGATCATGTGTTTTCGATGAAAAAATGATATTTGGAGCCTCAAAATTTTATGAAGATTTTAGATTGTTGATTTTTTGAACCTTATAAAAATCCATCCATGTGTCGGAATCGAACACTTCAAAAGCTGATCCATATAAAATCAACTACATAGATCTCATCTGTAAAGTCAGAATTTAAAAATAAAATAAAAACCCTGAAAAGCTCATTTAACACGTATCATTTTGCACGTACTCATTACTCTCTCTCTATATATATATATGGTAAATATTGGTTACTAGTGAAGGTACGAAACTAAATGAGCCAAGAATCATAAGTGCAAGTAGTATTTGACTCAATCTAACCAAAGAGATGTGTTCAACATGATTTTTTTTCTAAGGAACAAGCCTTGGATGGTGCTTTTGATGTAAAATTTTGATATGTTGAGTTATGAGATTTAGCACATTGTGGGCCGTTGATTTTTGGTTTTCTTTAAAAACTTAATTACTTGTCATAATCAAATGATTTAAAATGAGTTTCTTACTAAATGAACCACGTAGATCATATATATGTAACATTTGATCTACAAAATATTGAGAATTTTTGAAGAAAAGAGTGATTTCTAACTCATTAGTTATGTACCTGTAGTCAATATTAACCCACATTTATATGTATATATGGTTTATATTTGTTACAATAGGAACTATAATTTAGATTCAATGGGAGTTGTTGTGACACAATTTAACCTATAGATGTGTTCAACATGCTCGATTTAATATGAATAGACTCTTGGATCAAGTTTTTTAGAAGAAAAAAATATTATAAGTTAAAAAATTGATGCCTTCATAACCCTTGAATTTTTTATCACCAAAAAAACTTATATACATGTTAGATTCTGACGATCTAAAAGTCGGTTCTACTAAACAAAACTTGTAAATCGCATCTATGGTGTTAAATGTGAAAAAAAAAAACAAAGGGGTTTCGCCCCCATTTGCTAGGTGGTTTGCACATACAATTACATAGCAAATCTTCACCCATTAATATATATTAGTAATGCTAAGTGTCCCTACTCTCACCTTTTAGAAATCATAATCTTCTCAACCAAACCTTATAGATCGATGTACTTAACATAATTTATTTGATAGGAACTATGTTTTGGATAATATTTTTTTAACATAAAAATAGGGTTTTTTGAGTAGAATTTTTTGTTACATTGTGAGTAATCGATGTTTGAAAATCTTAAAAAACCAACATGTATGCCATTGGCACATGATCCAAAACTTGTTTTCCACTAAATAATGATTATAGATGATATCTATAGGGTCTGATCAACCAAAATAGTTGGAAATTTTTTGAAAATTTGAATATCGTATTAGATGGAAGTAGGTGCTCCAGGAGCACCCTATATATTATGGTTATCGAACCTTAGCACATGGGCCAACAGAAAAATAAAACATTTGAAATGTGTAGTAATCATTAAACTCACGTGAATGCTTTTGCTTCCCACTTACATTTACTACCTTCTCCCATTTAATGCCTTTACACCTAACATTTTTTCTACTATTCTCCTCATTTAATAAATTTAAAGTTGATTATTTCGACTCTTTCCTTCATTTAATGCATTTAAAGTTTATTTTCTTAAATTTCATCTCTCTCTCTCTCTCTCTCTCTCTCTCTCTCTCTCTCTCTCTCTCTCTCTCTCTCACCATGTTGTCTCCGTGTGTTTCTCGCAGTTATTCATCCCATCAACATTCCCAGTCACTTGAGCTCCACTCGCAGCACTTTTTCCAACATGCCAAATACATTTTATTTAATTTTATCATCTTTTGTGAGTAGTATACTATGGGAACTGAACATATTAGGCTTTCTTTTCTTGTTCTACCGGTCAGCGTTTTATGATAGATCTAAACCGTTAGATGTGTTTAGATTGAGTGAGAATCGACTATTAGATCATGTTTTTTTCGACAAAATAGTTAATGACTTCATAGCCATTGATTTTGGATCATCAGAAAAATATGTATACTGGTCATATTCCGGTGATAAAAAAACCGGTTCCAACTAAACAAAACCTGTAAATCATATCTATGGTGTTAGATATGTTAAAAAAAAATACCAAAAACTATGATTTTTGAATGAGCCTAATGGGTTATTCAAGAAATATATCACTTGTTTGGTAGAAGTAATTGAAAGAGAGTTTTTGTTGAGAATACAAAAATACAGACAAGCGTGCCAAAAAATGTTGAATTAGGCGCATTCCGCTCAGAGGGAATTTGTGGTTTACCCTTTGGCAGCACCTAACTCAATTGGGCTGGGTGAGTCTACTAGGCAATGAGGGTTTGTCATGCTATGAAATGCCTTTGACCTACTTACCCACCCAAGGCCCAGTCTCTCAAGGTTATATATGAGCATGTGGGTGCTTGTATGCACTCATGCACGCATGAGAGAGAGGGGGAGAGAGATCTAAATATGAAAGCATTAGTTTAAAAAATCTTTATACTTTAGATTTTAAAGATGCATCATAAATTCACAATAGAGGTATAGTGGCACCCAAACATGTTGCCCCACTAAAAGATACTTAAATTCACAATAGAGCTCGCCCTTGAATCAGATGAAGCCAACACCAGCTGACTCATTATACTTAAAGTCAACCACTTTTTAGCCTACCGCCTACCACGCTTGAATAGTATGTTCAGACTATTTTTTCTAAATCTGACCTTACAGATGCGTTTGGCCATGGTCCATTTGCTAGGAAACGACACTTGAATCATATTTTTTTTATTAAAACTTGATTTTTTAAGCTTTAAATATTTATGTAAATCTTACATTGGTGTTTTTTAAATCTTAAAAAACCTATCTGTATATCAGAATCTAACAATCCAAAAGTCTATTCCATCACTATGGTCAGATTTAAGGAAAAACATAAAAAAAACTATTTAAAAGCCTGATAGGCTGGCTGTAGGCTAAAACAGTAGTAAGCAGCTACAACCTGCACTATATATTTTATGTATTACATTTAATAGTTTATATATATATAGAGAGAGAGAGAGAGAGAAAGAATGTGGTAGCTGCTAACCACTTTTCTAGCTAACTGCCGTGCTAATTGGGCCTTCTAAAGATTTTCAATATGTATTACTTAAATCTGACCATACAAATGTGTTCAACATGACCGATTTACTAAACAATACTTGAATTATATTTTTTTTGAAAAAAAACATATTTTTTAAGCCTTAAATATTTAAAAAAATCTTATATTATCAAATCTAAGAATTGATTCTTATAAAATCAAACATTTAGAATGCACCTATATGGTTATATTTAAGAAAACATGAAAAACTCTTCAAAATCTCAATTAGCATGGCAATTAGTTAAAATCAAACATTTAGAATGCACCTAGTGATTAGCAACTACCACGTGCATCTTTTTCTTTATATATATATATAATCCTTTAAGTTAAGCAAATCGCCAGCCACACGAATTGATCGTTATTAGCCGAACCGAGTCGAGGCATGAGCTGATCAGTTCGTTTACGGGCTCTTAATTACATTTTTTCGCAAAAAAGCACCAACAGGACCTTCCCTGTGTGGCCCTTTCCTAAAGGGTAATTCGGTCATTTTAGAAAGCCGAATGCCACTATCATTCTCCGGACCTTTCCTCACACGCTTTTCTCCAAATCGCCCACGAGCAATCCCCAAGTCCAACTCACCCTCACTCTCTCTGCCCGACGCGGATAAATACGAAAAGGACTCCACAGATAGACAGAGAAGAAGAGGAAGACGTCTCAGACTCAGAGGTCGGAGGCGATGGAGCGAAGTGGGTGGTTTTTCCGGAGAGTGGGTGTGGTGTGGATCTGGTGGGTCTGTGCCGCCTCGGGCCTCCGGTTCTCCGAGAAGGGGCAATTCAAGATCCTGCAGGTGGCCGATATGCACTACGCCGACGGGAAGACGACGGGTTGCCTGGACATGCTGCCGGATCAGGTGGCCGGATGCTCCGACCTCAACACCACCGCCTTCATCGAGAGGATGATCGGAGCCGAGAAGCCTGACCTCATCGTCTTCACAGGTAAGTCCCAACGCCCAACCCACCTCTCTCCGTCTCTCTTAACCACCGTCAGAATCTCCGTCTTCTCCTTTCTAGGGTTTCCTACTTACCTTTGGGTTCTGATAGGGAATTTCGGAGGGAGGGAGGTGTTTTTCTGAAATTTTAGGGGATCCTCTGTCTCTTGGTGGAATTTTTGTTGGCTCTGAGGGGGTGATCGGAGGTTTCCGTTGGGTGCTCATTTGTCCGCTTGTTTGTGAAATTGCCGCGATGTCCCTATTCTCTTTGTAGAATGACGCCTGGGGGGGGGAGAGTTCAAACGAGCCATCCCAAACGGCGAGGTGGTGCTCTGAACCTGATGGACCTTTCGAGTTTTTTGACCCTCTTCTGCCAATTGGTAGTCGAGAAAGCTCTCTCTCTCTCTCTCTAACATTTTCCGGTAACAATCCGGTACCAGATAGCCCGAATGCCTTCCGGGCCACTATTCTGGTTTCCGCTCAATCTGGTGCTGTGTTTTATGGTTAAAGTTGAGCCTAAAATCAGTCGAATCAGATTGAACTTTAAAGGCAATAGGTTAAATAAAAACATCCTATATTTACCAAGAACCGGATCCAGGTGGGTGTAAATAAACATCTTATTGTCGGTATGGGATCACTCTAGTCTAGTGGTAGCGGACTTGCGGAGAACATGTTGACCCCTTCGTCCCAGGGTCGATTCTCGCTGGGTGTGCTATTGCGAGCTTGGGTGCGGGTGACCCTACCCAGGGTTTAACCTTGCAAGGAGAGGGGTGGGATCATTAAGTGGCCCTGTTCTCGGTAAGGGTTTTGTTTAAAAAAAATAGCACAAGGTCGTGCGAGGGCCGGACATGGGAATCAGAGCCAGGGCGCATCACTGATGTCATTTGACATGGTGTTGACGTCATGACTTTCCGGCAACCGATAAGAGTAGATAGGGCGAGTCCGGATCAGGTGCAATCACATGGCACAAAATTTGTACATTAAGCCCCTGGTTGCCCTCCATCGGGCGTTGGACTCCACACCTGAGAGGGTGGTCAGGTGCTCAATGCACAAATATTTGTGCAATCATATTGCACCTGATCTTTTCAGAGATGGGGCTGCCTATAGACTGATTAGATACGGTTGATTTACCGTACCTTTTGGCACAAAATCATAATTACGTGCTTTATATGATCGTATGACCCATAAATGCGTTCGTGTTACATATATTAGGATTTGCAATTTGTCTTGCACGGTTTTGATGTGAAACCATCATTCTTTTAATCATACAATTTGGGTGTAAGTAACGAAGGTTGTTGATTTTTGAAGCTTTTAAAAAAAACTGCTTACTGTCTAAACAAACCATGGATTTGAACAAGTGGTTTATATTAGAGGGTACGATACAGGCAAGTGTTGCCAATGTTTTGCCTGTATCACCTTCTCCCAAGACCCAATTATATATATATATATATATAAAATGTGGGTTGTATTTAACACTATTTTGATTCATACTTATCAAAATGACTAAAAAGCTTTTAAAATAATGATATTTAAAAAAAAACATTTTGATGTCAAAAAAGTAACTTGTTCGTACTTTTTTAAGAAAAATTGTTTGACTTTTCAATTTTCTTAAAGTTCAAAAAACCTATAGGACTACAACAACAACAACAACGCCTTCATCCCAAAACAATTGGGGTCGGCGATATGAACCAACAAAGAAAATCATTCTGGGTCTTCCACATGAATCATTCTCCTCCATTCATTTCTATCCAATGCCATGTCCTCGGTGAGGTTCAAAGCATTCATATCATTTTCTATCACCTCCATCCATGTCTTCTTCCTAGGCCTACCCCGACCTCTTTTAACTAATATATTTTTCCATTTCTCCATCATTCTAACTGGAGCATCATTAGGCCTTCGTCGAATATGTCCAAACCACCGTAAACGATTCTCTCTCATCTTATTTTCAATGGGTGCAACGCCTACCTTCTTACGTATCTCCTCGTTCTGAATCTTATCTTTTATTATATTTCCACACATCTATCTCAGCATACGCATCTCAGCTACACTCATTTTTTGAATATGATGTCTCTTGGCAGCCCAACATTCTGTACCATATAGTAAAGCGGGCCTAATAGTCGTCCTATAAAACTTTCCCTTCAACCGCAATGGCATTCTACAATCGCACAACACTCCAGTTGCACTCTTCCATTTCATCCACCCAACCTTTATCCTATAATTTACATCTCCATCAATTTGTCCATACTTTTGAATGATAGATCCCAAATATTTGAAAGAATCATCCACCGGTATTTCTTGCTCACCAAGCTTCACTACACTCTCATCTCTATTTCGTTGCTTACTAAATCGACATTCCATGTATTCTGTCTTACTCTTACTCAACTTAAAACCTCTTGCTTCCAATGTGTGTCTCCATAATTATAACTTAGCATTAACCCCAGCTCTAGACTCATCAATCAAATCAATATCATCAGCGAACAACATACACCACGGCACATTTTCTTGAATTGATCTCGTAAGCTCATCCATCACTATAACAAATAGGAAAGGGCTTAAAGTAGATCCTTGATGTAACCCAACCGTTATAGGAAAATTGGTTGTCACCCCTCCACAAGTGCGGACATTGGTCTTTCATACATATCTTTAATTATACTAATGTACTTGAGAGAAACACCTTTCTTCATCATTGTCCACCAGAGAACGTCCCTAGGTACTCTATCGTAAGCCTTCTCCAAATCAATAAAAACCATATGCAAATCTTTGTTCCTCTCTCTATTTCTCTCAATAAGTTGTCTAAGAAGATGTATAGCTTCTATAGTAGATCTTCCAGGCATAAAACCAAATTGATTCTCCGATATCATGACAACCTTCCTCAACCTAGACTCAATCACCCTCTCCCAAAGTTTCATAGTATGACTCATGAGTTTTATACCACGATAGTTTGTGCAATCTTGTATATCACCCTATTATTCTTATATAAAGGCACCAAAGTACTCTTCCTCCACTCATTAGGCATCTTATTTGTCCACCAAATCTTGTTAAAAAGATTTGCCAATCATTCTAAACCTTTCTCTCCCAAGCATTTTCAAGCCTCGATAGGTATACCATCTGGGCCAACTGCCCTTCTTGATTTCATTTTCTTCAAAGCCTCTGCAATCATAGATTTTAAAAAAATATTATTATTTTAAAAATATTTTAATCATTTTAATAAAATTGAATATATCTAATGTTAAACACAACTAGATTAATGTTAAAACTATTTTTAGGAAACTAGATTGTTCTTTATACTTTGTTTCAACTATTGGGATTAGTATCGATTATGACATCTAATCCAAGATCAAATCAATCAGGATACATGATCCATCCTAAATATGACACGGTGTTAAATAAAACACTTTATCAAATTTTTTGTATTTTTTAAAATTTTAACCTTACATATGTAATCTATATGCTTTTTTATAAGAATTGAAGAATTTGATTCTGATGCGTTGATAATTTTTTATAAGGTTTCAGAAATTATCCTATAATTTTTATAAGTTTTGAGGCTCCAAATGTCATTTTTCTTCTAAAATCTGTGATCCGAATATCGATTTCTTGTAAATCAATCAAACCCATCTGTACAGTTAGAATTTCAAGAAAACATAGATAATCTAATAAAATATTTTATTTATCACCGTGCCATATTTAGCACGGATTAAGGAATGGCTTGGATTTGAACTTAGCTAATCATGAACCAATGGGTTTGGACCCAAGTGGAACTGCAGTTGATTCCACGTGTACGTTGTAGCCTACTGAGATCAGCAATCTCTTAGGCTACAACGGAGAGGTCATGAGTTGGGTCTACTTTGATAAAGATGGGGGCGGAAGTTGGATGATTAGTATAATATAATAACGGAGAGGTCGTGACTTAAGAATTCAGAGAGGGTTCGTCAACCAGCTCCCTTGAACAAGTAAATTCATGATCGGCTCTCTCTCTCATATATATATATATATATATATATATATATATATATATATATATATATATATATATAACATTCACTTACAAATAAGTTTTTTTTCATTTTTCTGTTATTTTTCATAAAATTAACAAATGTGATTTACAGACACAATTTTATGAGCATTGAAAAATCAACAACGTAGTATTTTATCATCGAAAACACATGATCCAAAAGCCAGTTCCTAACATTTGGACCATGCTGAATCCATCCATGAGGTCAGATTGGGTTAGTACCACTCAGGCATATGACCAGCTCATTCTGGCAGTCAGGTCACATTAGCAAATGTTAACCCATATATATATATATATATATATATATATATATATATATATATATATATAGAGAGAGAGAGAGAGAGAGAGGAATTATTTACACGTTATTGGTTTTCAATATTTCTTGCCGTGTTTGATATATCAGAGCCAACATGATCCATTGCTAAAAAACAACTGTTGGTTAATGTTTTGTTGAGATAAAAAAAAGAAAGATTTTATGAGCTTTAAGATTTATAAGAATTTTAAGCTGTTAATTTTTTAATTTTTAATACAAAGTTGCTCACATGTCATAAACCATAATTGCATGATTCAAAAGCCGATTCCTATTAAACTACCAAGTAGATGAAATTTTTAGGTTTGAATTTAAAAATAAATAATAAAAAAAAATGTGAGACCGTCCACACGCTCTCATCGTTGGAAGGAATCAACCCATGTATATCTGGAACGGAAAAAAACAGAGAGAATGACAACTAATATTAAATCAGGGATCACAGGTCGGTGGCACTAGGGAATGATAAAACGACTAGTCCTACTATACCAATCTATTGCGGAGCGTGGGACCTATCTCCACCAACTGCATCACCGCCACATGTGAAGGGAAAAGACGGGAGATTGATACGTCTGGAGAGAATACAAAAGTTGGTTTCCTTCACCTTCATTCCATTGTCCCGTGTGGGTCATGTTTTTTATCGCTCAGTTGTTATTTGACGTTTTCGGGATGACTGGCAACACTCAAACAGTAGTCAGTGGGCCCACAGGAAAAGAGTTTCACATCTCTTGACTCATTGCCAACTAGAATGGGCAACTCTTATCTTGGAGCGTTATGCTTAAAGTATATCTCATTCTTCAATGTGGGTTATGGAGCTTTTTAGGCCTTTCTTCCTGTCTCTGTCTGAGAATCACGGGTGACAGAAAGACAGTGTCTGGTAGCTCAAGATGAGAATGTAAACTTGACCAGTTTTTGCTTCTGCGGTTACCAACTAGAATATTTTCATTTCTTGTCCTTTCTTTTTCATTGAAACTTGGAAATTTGTCACCAAACAGGAGATAACATCTACGGTTTCGACACAACCGACGCCAAAAGATCTCTGGAAGCCGCATTTTCACCAGCAGTTGCTTCAGGGATACCATGGGCAGCTGTTTTGGGGAACCACGATCAGGAATCGACGTTGACGAGGGAGGGATTGATGAAACACACCGTGACAATGAAGCACACGCTCTCTCTTCTCAATCCCCCACCAACTGCATCTTGCAATAATGGTCAACAAGAACACCAGATTGATGGGTTCGGCAACTACAATCTGGAAGTCCTAGGGGTCGCTGGTTCGAAACTCCAAAGCAAGTCAGTTTTGAATCTCTACTTCTTGGACAGTGGGGATTACTCCACTGTTCCTTCGATTCCTGGGTACGGTTGGATCAAACCCTCTCAGCAAGTTTGGTTCCAGAGGACATCCTCCCAGTTGCAGGTATGTTTTTGGTGATTCTTCTTTCTCATTTTTGCTTTTTGCCTTTTTTTTATTCGAACAGGCGTTTTTTTAAGCTATTTCATTTAAAATGGTTGTTTATGCTCGTGGTGGTAAATGTCAACTTCCCCATATTGTTCGATTCAATACCAAGCATGCATTCCAGGATGATAGACTAAAGAGATGACTACCAACCAGGCATTCTTTACATTCGGAATAATATAGTAGTGAATCGTGAGGCTGTCATTCCATCTAGCAAGTTTGTTGCTTATGTTCTGAAAGTAGACGCTGGAATAGCGATCCTGCTGTTCTCATTCAAAAATATTTGTTTATGCCTGCAGAAGAACTATACAAGCGCACCAGATGCTCAGTTGGAACCAGCACCAGGGCTAGCTTATTTTCATATCCCCTTGCCGGAATTTTCCCTATTCGATGCCTCCAACTTCACTGGTGTAAAGCAGGAAGGGATCAGTTCTCCGTCAATAAATTCAGGTTTTTTTACCGTGATGGTGGAAGCAGGGGATGTGAAGGCAGTGTTTACAGGGCATGATCATGTAAATGACTTCTGTGGTAAACTCTCAGGAATAGAGTTATGCTATGCAGGCGGTTTTGGTTACCATGCCTATGGGAAAGCAGGGTGGTCTAGGAGAGCAAGGGTGGTCCTTGTTTCCTTAGAGAAAAGCAAACACGAGGGTACCTGGGGTGGAGTTAAATCAATCAAAACCTGGAAACGTTTAGATGACAATCATCTCTCTACAATCGACGTACAAACATTGTGGCAGAAGAACCCTTCATCTGGTAAGCTTGGAAAATAGTTCCTTATTTTCTAAGCCCCTGAACTATAAGATTATGGAACCATGCTGTGTCCAATATTATGAAACTAGCTTCTTCCAACACGTTGTATAATTTATGAAAGCACCCTGCCCATAAAGCTACCTCGTGTGCTCTCAGGCAAGTGCAACCCCTTCATCACTCCCTGCCTGATTGGCCAAGCGGCAGGTTCTTCTACTTAATGGATATGGCATCTGAAGTATGTTCATGCCTCTGATCAACAAAGTAAAACTCCATTAAAAATAATGCATGATCAATTGATCATGTTATTAATTGTAACTTAGAGGCTGATATATTTTTTAACAATGAAGCATTGTCGTGAAAATCTTATTTTATTGTTTTGAATTTAATTGCATACGTCTTCATTTAGTTTCTGTTTGCAGTTAAGCATTTTGTTGCACGCACTCAACGTCTCTGACGTTGAGAACTTGAGAAAGGCTTTCCGCATTTATGCCTTATGAGCTAGGATATTTCACAAAAAAATATGTTAATATCAAATAAATGGATTCCACATTTTCATAATACTATCTGCAGTTCAAATTGGACCAAAAGCTATTATACTGTCCCTTGCTCATCGATGTAAGAAATCTATCTTGTTTTTAGGTTAGAAAACAAAACAAAGCAAGCTGACAAAGGTGCGATGAAGTGTATGACTTTAGTCCCTTCCTGTTTCAAGTTGGAAGAATTGGAATACAATATGAGTAGCCATAGTGAGTCCAAGGTTCCAGTTGGATGTTTCTCACTCAATCACTGCAAGCTTTAGGTTTTCACAGTTTTTGTCTGCCTTCTGAGCTAGAACACTAAATATGTCTGCCTTTTTCTAGAGCAAGTCCTCTTATTTTGTTTCCAGAATTTTGAGGCTGGGACAACCCAGGTCAAAGTTCAGATTCTTTCAGGTCTGCCAAGAAAACAACTGTCACATCTTCCTTTACAGCAGTGATATTTCTTTATAGGATGTGTTCTTTTTATTATTTCCTGCCTTGACTATTTTTCTTCAAATCATGTCATGGTCCATTAGCCAACCCGTCACACTTGTAGGCCCTCTCAAACCTTCATGTTCTTGGTTTTATCTAGAATGATCAAACTCTGATAGACCTCTGCTTGATCAAATGCAAGACCAACATCAGTCAGAGAAATTCATGGATATATCAAAATGTTTCAAAGCTCGTGCATTGCCAAGTTTTAACATCAAGGCACTTGCTCTGATGACAAATTCAGTTCTGAAAAGTGTATCAAGACACTAGATCTCATGATCTTCTATTTCTGTTTAGTTCATAAATCATAAGTTATCCATTTTATCATATAGATTAGAAGATGGCATATAATTTGAGTCCTTTATCTTCAAGTTTCTCTTGATGTTATTTCTTTCTCATCATGTTTTCTACTGGCAATTTGTCAACAAAGTATGAACCCTTCATAGAGTCATGACTAGAGGGCACACGACTGTTCTTGTTTTTGTTGATAATGATGGAGCTGCTGGTAATGAGATTCTTGAATATGTTTGTCATCTTATATGCTTGTTAGTTGGTTTGATAATGCCAATACGCCATATCTTTATTCTGTTCATTTTTGCTGGTTCCACAGTTTTCTCAAACCCATTAATTATTTCTATTTTTCTTAAGTCTAGATTATCTCCAACAGGCTCAGTCTAGCTTCCTTGCATAGTATAATCCCCTGTTTACTTATGAACAGTGACATATTTGAGACTCGTACATCCATCTATGTTCAATAATGTGGATAAGCCAACTATTATTTGACAGTCCACACACTCTAGTGGTGATTCATAAACCTCTCTCCATTGTGTTGCTTAAACGGTTTTGAGTTCTGAACTCTGCCACTTACCATAGCATGATTGACTTGCTGTTAAGATTTCTGAGCTTTTCCATATGATGATGATCATCATCCGCAATGGCATGTGCACACAGTAGATTCCTGTATTGCTCAACCGTCTGTCTCATGATGATCACTGGCTATGGTGGATGGTGTGATAAGTAATATACATCCCTAATTGCATTTTTGTAGTACTTGGATTTCCTTTAATCCATATTACATGCTGTCAAAATGTTGCAACTTATTACGTATATCAGGGTGTATTGTAAGTTGCCCTAGAGGGCTCTATTATCCTGCCATAAATAATAAAAGGACATCCATATGTGAGGAGATTGAGACTTCAAGGAACCGTGTCTCTTCTGTTCATACTCTTCTACATCTTCATGTGCTTTCTCCTTCTATCCGCAGTCATTAAAGCATCCAACAAAGGAATGGAAACTCTGGCAGATGTTAGCAGGAGTTTCATGTAACAATTCCTATAATTCACTGAATTTAAACTGTTAAACCAGCTTCTTGTCTGCTCAGTTTGAAAGACATGGAAATGAAATGGCCCGGTACAAATTTCCACAAGATACAAAGTTCTATCGAAAATACCATTCTCAGGAAGAAAAACTTGTGATAGTTTTAAAAATATCTTAAGTATCAATGGAACCTTGGAGAACTAAAAATAAAAAAGAAATTTTGATAGTTATCAAATGAAAACAAAAATCGTAAATTAGTAAGAAAATATAAAACCAATAAAATCTTGATATGTTAAAAAGAATAAACTTATTGTGATTTTATTGTGGATGAACTTTTTTGTGAATTGATTGTGGTAAATTCAAAATCTCATCCATAATTTTGGTGCAAATATTAAAACACATTCAAGTGCACCTCCTGCCAAAACATGCTTCAAGTCGGACCGTTAATTTATCATAATCTAAGCCCAGGGTCCCATCTCTCTGAATTTATGTCGGACTGTACTGCTAAAATAAGTTGGAACTGGACTCTCACTCTCTCTCTTTCTTTCACGTGGCTCATTTTCCGTGCAGGACAGCGCAGGAAGAAAATAACTTCCATCAAAGTTTGATGTTCAAAACTGTATACAGTTGATACAAGGTTTGGAGCCATAAAGATCAATCAACCAGGGAAGAAGAGCACTCCAAATGCAACCGCAATTATCAGTCTTTGCTTTTATGTTTCTTTTTCCCTTTTTTTATATTACTGTGCGGGACATCTGTAAAATGTTCATTGTATTGTGGATTTATAAGCTTCTGTTGTCATAAAATGTTTTACACAAGGTAATTTCCGCATAATCTCCATTTTCCTTTGGGATTCAACTTAACATAACACTGCCGGCTTGAATCTCTATTAATAGAAGGAATAATTTTTTACTATAACGTGGGTTACACGCCTTTCTACTATTGATCATTTCCATCCTCAGATTATAGGAGCTCTGGTTAAAATTAATTCTTCAGGACCTTAGTTTCACTGCCATGGTCTAAGTCCTGTATCTGAGTATCGTCAACTTAAAGGCTGTTTTTAGTGTAGACTATTAGAGAAGGTAATCACTGGCTGGATGAAGGGGTACATGAGACCGCCTATTCTATCTCATCTATTAGTTATTGATGCATTTACATTTTGAAGGATGAGTTTGATTCTGAATCACAACCTACATAGTCCCAGACGAGTTCTAATGTGTCTTGAATCCACTCCAATTGGGTAAAATATATTGATTTTCATGTGCACAAATTAAAATGGATCCAACCAGATGTGAGGGTTTTATGAAGCAGAGGGTCATTTAATTTTTGTTGGCAACTTATTAAAATTTCAGTTGTTCTTTCTAAGTGTATATGTAGGAACACAATGAACCGCATCTGGTTATATATGGGTCAGACCAACCCAGGGGTGGACATCAGGCTCGGTAGGGCTGGCCAGATAAGGGCCTGACGAGCCCGAGCCCGGCCCGACCCAGTTACAATCGAGCCTGGGTCGGGCAGGCCCTTTAAGCCCGACCCAGTTATCGGGCTTGTCGGGCCCTATGCATTTTTCTCATGGACCTGGCCTGATCAGGGCCTGATTATATAATCGGGCTGGGCCAGGCCCGACTTTATTCAGGCTGGGTGTCCGAAGCCCCACAGGAAGCCTGGCTCGATGGCCACCCTTAGATCAACATTGAATTTACATTGGATCTAGAATTTGAAGAATGGGTTCGATTCTGAGCCACGATCTACTCTGCAGCACATAATATAGTCCCAAATATAGTTATACTATGTGGCACTAGATCAATTGAAAATGGCTATCATAAAGCGACTTTTTATATGGAAAAATTTAAACGGGTCAGGTTAGATTTTCAATTTTGACCAGGACGCAAACTGACTTGCTTGCCTGATTTATACCCAAATCCAAGCATATCCAAGCCAGTTTTTTAATCCAACTTGGGTTTGGATAAATACCATGGATCTAACAATATGGGCTGGATCAAAATAGGCCCCAAATCGGATGTCCCATCCATTTTCATTCCTATGTATATGGTTTATCAAAATATTTACCACATGGGATACCACCTCGTTAGTGAGAGGAGAGACTTGGGAGGACAAACAAGTTCTGATTATTTTTCTTCTGAGTTATTTAATATAATGAGACATGGTTAATATAGTGAATTATCCAAACAACCACTAGTTTATTTTCCATGTATATGACTTGTTAAAAAAATTGCAAAAAGGGACCAAGAGTTTTCTATGAGCTTAGATGGCCACTTTTTAATTTTATGAGTAGTTCCTCTAGTGATTCAAACTGTGAACCAGGTGTATATGGTACTTTAGGAACATGAGGCACATGAATCTGCAAATTCAAGGAACTTTAATTTGTTAGCTTATTTTAAGTCCAGTGGTGCAAGAAACTTTGAGTCATGCATTGATGCATTATAGCCAAAAATAAAGGGTGTAAAACATAGTCTAGATTCCTTCATGGCCCCATTATATATAGGGGTATATTGAAATAGTAATGATGATTGGTAAATTTAAAAAGGTACCATGGCCATTACCTTTCCACACATATAGTTATGTTGTATAAGGTGGATGATAAAATTCAACTCATTTTCCTGCTTCGGCTGACTATTAGCGTGGCAAGTGATTATAGAAAATTAAAAGCTCCCCTTGATAGCCCATGCGTTTGATAGCTATTACAAGAGCAATAATATGGTAAATTAGAAAAATAACTATATTAATATTCCTTACTTTGAACCCTTTACGTGAATCCAACCATAGTATTCGCTTCAGCCATGTCACCGGTTCTATATTCAGAATTTAACCATCAAATTTTAATTGAGTAGAAAATTAGAAGTTTTGATATAATTTGAAACAACCCTATGTAGCGATTATTTGCCTTCCGTAAGAAATCATCATACAATGTAAAGCCAATCCGGTGGCTGATGACGATTCCAACAAAAAAATGGTATGCAATAATGCGAGAAGAACCCAGACTAGGTTCCCCCTATGTAATCTTTGTACGTGTATTTCAGTATCTTTCAATAAACAGGCAGGGGTCAGACTAACCCTAGCTTTATGTCAAAAAAAAAAAAAAGTTTAAGTCACAAGGTTTGGCATTGTCTAGCTAACAACCAACAACCGAAATCCAAACTTGGAAAGACACACCTATCAATGAGAGAAAAGCGGGCTTGGTTATAACCTTTCCTTTTTTTTCTTTAATAGGCAAGATGGGATCAAGCAGGACCCTTCTAGTGCATTAAGAATACTAAGAAAAATTATACATCCCAAAGAAACCTGTTTGGTGGCTTATCCTTTCAGGATTTATTATGTTCAAGCACAACCATGGCAACATACAAGATTTGGTAGGCCATTGGAGTCAAATGGTTCAAATTACTCGGGTACAGATACAAGCAATTAGATCAAAAGGCTTCGGTAGTGTGCCCTAGTGGGGATTGAAGTGATGGGCGAATAGGAGAGACTTTCAGCCCATCGATTAAAAAGCAAAAAGAAAAGAATCCAATTATGCCTTTCTGCCACAGCTTGAAAAGCTGCCAAAGTTTTGTCCTTAAGAATGTGCATAGCATGATCAACATTCTCAGAAACAAGTTTCTCATGTTTGCTTTTGGGTTGTGATTTGGATTATGTGAGAATGTGTCATACCATGTCATGCCACTGCTTTTGCAGATTCTCAGCTGAGCGTCTAATGCTCGTGAAAGTTAGTCACAAGGTCAGACCCATGACCAACTTTAACAAATTACAAGGCTTGCAGGGCATGTTTGGAAGCAAAAAAAATTCTCATAGGAAAAAAAAGGTTTTGAAAACTTTTGATATGATAAGTTTTTCAAAAGAATATTTTTTGCCTGTTTGTGTAGCATGAGAAAAACAGGCTGAAAACGAAAGAGGAATTTTTTCGCTTGTTTGTTTGTACATGAAAAAAAATTCTCATGCTACACCAAAAACTGGTTATTCGAACAGTAACAACTGAATAAAACAGTTGGTCGATCCGAACCAATATAACAATTTGAAAAGAAAAAAGAATTGCAGCAGAAAATCAGACAACTTAAGAACAACATTAAATTTGATATATATTACAAAGAACCGATTCACAAATTACAGATATATCAAATGAACGGCAGCAACAAGATCCTGAAGTTAAGATAACACATAATTATTAAATATATACATGGGTATACATTTTTTAACTCATTTTCAAGAGAGAAAAATAACACAAAAGCAGACAATAGAGCAAGAACCTAAAAAAAGAATTTGTTAATAATAAAAATAATAACTCAACTGCAGATTGATTCAATTAAGAAGGAAAACATTGACAGAGTCATGAATGGAAAATCAAGCAATAATAGCAATCATATGAAAAATGAAGCAAAACCTAAAATTGTAAGTTACAAAAAAGGAGCTACACAGATCGATTAACAAATTTGCATCATCATAGTTGCTAATTAACACCGGAAGAATTCTCCTCCAACCGAAAACCAAACGATCAAGAACCCTAAAAATCAGGAGAATGGGAAGACGAAACTAACCCAGCAAGAATGAGGCGATCGCAGAGCCGCACACAAACATCTTGAAATAGGCTTCGGCGATCTACCCCGATGCCTTATCGACCTTGATCTAGAGCTTCATTACGTCAACAATGCAAGGGCGCCGACGAGGCCGGTTTCTTGTCCAAGGAGCCACCTCCTTCGGTCACTGCTAAATGAGGTTGAGCAGCCAGGGGGGAAGAAGAAGCAACGGGAGGAGAGAGCGCTGGAAAGAACGAGGGGGAGAGAGGAGGAGGTGCTTGAGTGGGTGAGAGGGGGTGTCTCTCCTGGAAGGAAAGACTCAGATATTTCAAAATATTTTTTAAAGAAACATTTTTGCTTGTTTGAGAAGGTCAGAAAACCGTACTTTAAAGAAACATTTTTCGTACAATTTTTCGACCTCGGTTCACTTTTCTTAGATGTTTCACGCTTCCAAACGTGCCCTATGAATCACAAAACTTTCTCATGTTTGCAATGCCACTGTGATTTTTCTGTGATTATGATTCAAAATCACAAGAAGCTATAAAAAAACATAATTATAAGGCTTTGCAAACAAGTTAGTGTTGGAGATTTGATAATACATTTTTCAATAAACGATCTCTACTGGGTCACCTGACTGCTCATCCTTTGGTATTACACCCTCACTCTCAAACATTGTATAGACACTTTCTTTTTCTTGAGAACTGTGCAGTAAATTTTCACAGGACCAAAACCCTTACAATAATAACATTGAACAGAGCTAGTGTCACATCTTCCTCCAAGTCCCATATTCCCTCATCCTCCAGTCTTACCACCTTCTCTTTCCCCTATCTGTCTGGATACATCCATGACATTATCCCTATGAGAAAGATCCAAGAGACTTTATCTTAGTCTCCTTTACAATTAACTCAGCAATAACTTGGGTCATAAATGGTAAGTGAAAACGATGCAAGATGGAACTCCTTGTCCCATTAAATTCTGGCCTAAGGGCCATGAGAAACTCAATAATTTTGTCCGTCTCCCTGTGCTAATAAAGAAGCCCCAACAATTTTGACATGAAGTGCAATACACATATTTTGTACACCTCACATTTCTGACACCTCCATTAGTGGAAGAGCATCACAAATTCTCTACAATTCTGAATAGAATTCTTCAAATGACTTATTTTCTTGACGCATACTTCTCAATTCTTGAGTGAGTTGATAATGTCTCACCCAGTTCTCTTGACTATAAACTTGTTTGAGATATGTCCAAACTTCTTTTGCCTCATGAAATTTGAAAATGTTCATGGCAATCATTGCTTCCACGGACTCAAAAATCCAAGCTTTGACTCGTGCATTGTTCATGACTCATTCTTCAATAGATTTATCAAAACCCTCATCAGAAGTTTTAGGTTTTATTTTTGAATCATCCAGATAGCTTTCAAAAAATCAGCCCAATATGCATAGTTTGTCCCATTTAACTTGACCGGGAAGATTTGAATCTCTTCCTTCTCCATGATACCTCCTCCCACAATAAATATTACCAAAAATAGATTATCAAACACTTAACACGATACACTTTCAGGCAGTCAACAATACTATAAAAAATATGCACATAACCAGCCAAAACCCAATAGCTAGGAACAAACAATTCTGAAAAAAAAAAACTCAATCCAAATGAGTGCCTCAAAGCATAATACATATGTTATTTGTACTGAACTAAACCAAATGCTGCCCAAACTCATCAATCCTAGGGCAGTCTGGCATAATAAAAGCAAAAAAAATGGGTTACCACCTGATAGTAACACCCCCAAAACACCACAAAGG
Organism: Nuphar pumila; assembly: GCF_984573655.1. Lineage (NCBI taxonomy): Eukaryota > Viridiplantae > Streptophyta > Magnoliopsida > Nymphaeales > Nymphaeaceae > Nuphar > Nuphar pumila. The sequence goes on along the minus strand of NC_143255.1, from coordinate 117,288,260 downwards.
TCCTCTAAAACACCAACCCTGCTTTCAAAGCATAATACATATGCTATTTGGACTGAACCAAGCCAAACATTTCCCAAACTCGGCAATACCAGGGCAGTCGTGCATAGTAAAACCCAAAAAATGGTTTACCACCTGCTTGTATCACCCCCCCCAAAACTCCACAAAACTCCTCCAAAACACCAAACATGCTCACCCAAGCAGATTTCTCAGCCTCCTACAAGAAAAATGATCTGAATTCAAGCAATTTCTGGACTAAAAAACTTAGAACCTGATCAGATTCAAGAAATTTCTCAAATCTGGTCAGGAACTCCTCTACAATATGAAAATCCTTAGAAAAAGAACCAAAAATCCAATACTTCTTAAAATCACCTGATATCTGCTTCTAAAATCTTCTAAAATCATGAGCTAGTGAATCCCTAACTCAAAAATCACAAAACTGACCTGACTCAAACAGTCGACACCTCAAAGGAAGACATCAGCACAGTTTTAACGAAACCTCAAAATAGAGCCCTCCCCTCAGAAATGCCTTTAATCTTCTCTTCAAAAATGCAGGCATGGCTCTGATACCATGGTAATAATATGAGAAATAAGAGAAAAGAGGTTAGGGTTAGAGGCAAAATAACAAAGAAGAGAGAGAACAAAGTTTCTCTATAGATATTGTGAAATGAGAGTGCACCTCTCTAAGAGGGTCGATCCCCTTTAGTACAGCATAAAGGTAAAAACAGAATAAAATGACTAGTATGCCCCCTTCTTTATAGGGTATGTACATACTAACTTATACAAGACTACTTTACATAAAACTATGATACTCTATATTAAATAGACTTTCGGTGAACCATCAAAAGGACTAACAAACCTTACAGGTACTTAATCACCTTAATTTAGTTGTTCAAATTAATATTTTAGTTGATTTGGATTTGTATTTTGTTTATGTAAGATAAAATTAGTTAATTATTGGATTTTTTTAATTATTAGGTCCATTATTTGATTCATGCTGCATGGAAGCATTAAGTTTGCAAAAGAAACCTCTACAAAGACTATATTTGAAAATGATAAAGATAAGCACACTGAAAAATGGCAGATGAACAGGTAGGAAGTCTGCCTAACCCCAGCTTTCTTCTCGAAAAGAAAAAACAGAGAAAAAACATGGCAGATGATGATTGGTAGAAAAAACTAAAAAACAATAATAATTTTAATGTTCACTAACTTTGTCCATGGAAAGGAAGAAAGAAGAAAAACAACTCGTTCTGGTTGGTAGGAAAAATCAAAATGATAATGACGTTAATAAGCATACAAAAGTAGAAAAGGAGAAAACAGCTCATTTTGTTTGGCAGCAAAAATGAAAAAATGACATTAATAAGCATTTAGCCAGGTACATAAACATGAGATAAGTAAACAAGACACCGAATGTGATTAGAGATTGTTATCCCTCAACTTCACTTAGAAAGGTGAGGTGAGAATTTATGTATTCGGAACCTCTCTTGTATCTGTTGTCATAGTTGCAGGATTCAATGCTGAAGGCAGTTCATGAAAGGAATAAAAGATTTAATAATTCAATACTATAGAACGTCATGGATTCTCCCATTTTCTGAATAAACTATGGGCAGCAAATCAAACAATAATCTCCCTTCTGTGCATTATGTTTTCATTACAGTTACATTTGGAGGATGTTTGGCCTTAAGACAGGTGAAGGCACTTCAAATGTCCCTATCCAACCATGAAAACATGGTACTGGCTGTTGAATTAGATAAAAGATTTGCTTAAACTCAGTAGTGGTGGTTGAGAGTAGAGGAATATGCAAGCATTCATGTGGCAAGTAAATGGGCATGGAATTTGATTGTGCAGGATTATACACCAAAGATCCTTTTTATGCTTCCTCTTCGGCCCCATCTCTCTTACCCTTAAAAGTCTGGGTTAGTACTATATTAGCATTTTTTCCAATAACATTGTCTGTTCTGTTGTGGATGGCAGGTAGGCCTATATTTCATAGCTTACTGGCTTCATATAATTCCAAATGCACTAGTTTCCCAACGCATATTTCTTATTCTCACCAAAAGGTCTTATTCGATGCCTGCCCAGCAACTCTGGCTAACCCGAGTGAGCATTCAAACTCAAACAGCTGTCCCACAGAAAAGGTATTCCTGAGATTGAGGATCCAGTGAGATAGCAGGATGGTTAGGTTGCACTATCATCACTGAGGGGTCTTGGGTTCAAAACAGACAAAAGGTTATGCCCCAACTTATCTATCAACAAAAAAAAAGGCACTCCAAGATTGAAGACCATATCAACCGCTGTTCCATCATGCATACAACGCATATCCTATCTGGAAAATATTTTTGAAACGATAACTTTATCCCCATGTCTTCCAGCCACTTTATAGCTCACTTTGATTTTAAGCTTCTATGAGATGCATACACAAATCATGATGGTCATCACGCACCAATGGCAGGGTGAAAATGATCCAACAGGTCAAGAGCTTTAGGACATGAGTTTAGAAGCTGAGCATCATGTACCCCCGAGGAGGGACACCTAAATACAACTAAAGAGAAAGAAAGGACCAACTCTCCCACCAAAATTTACCCCAGATCAATCACAAGACTAGCATGGCCCAAAGGAAGTTAAACATGCAGTGGATTCGGTTACATGCCTTTTACCAGCTACAGGGTGAAGACCTAGGGAAAGATGGCCCTGAAAGTGGAGTGCATAGAAGATTCAGATCAGATCTCAAACGCAGCCAACACTGTTTTGTACCTCTCTTTAGACACAAGGAAAACATCAAATGCTGGCTTAAAAGACTATATAAAAAAGGGGCCTAAAGCAAAGAATAAGGGACATCCTAAAGAAATCTTGTGCCCTATAAGATAGTATACAATGTTTCCAAGAAAGATTCCATTCCCCTTGAACAGCAGTTAGTGAGAATACTAAAATCGCATAATTTTCTTTCCTGTCCCGATACTAGCAGATCCTTAAATTGTGTTTCTTCTTATGTAACATTGGTGCTTCTACACCCTCAAAGCACCCATGTCTCACCTGCACGTATGTGACACAGGTCCAAATTTGTTCAAGAAAAAAAAAACTTAAAAACTTATAATAGTATAATTGTAAATGCATTTTATGGACCACACCCGATCCTTCATTGGAATTGCTGTGTCACATCCATACATACCTACGTGACATAGGCTTCTTCCAGGATTTTCTAAGATAATTTTCAAGGAAGATATGATGATCTTGCTTGGACTTTGAGAGTTTCATCCTAAGGATACCAAGGCAAAATCCTTTCTTACACTTGTGCGGGAAAACATCGTTGCCTTCACATATAGAAAAATCAACTGGTTTACCAGAAGAATCTTGGCTTAAAAGTTGAGAACTTCTGAACCCTAGGCAGCAAATGGATAGATTGGGAATTTATGAAGCGTTGCCCACTTATGTAAGAGAAACCTATCCCAAAATACAAGTAGAATAGGAAAAAGCTAGAACCGAATAGACTGAGGCTTTCTAATCACTTCTATGACCAAAAAGACCATGCTACAGTTCCTAATTACGCCATGCCAAGAAACAGGACATTTCACCGTTTAAATGAAGATTTTGGGGGAATAGAGACAATCAGCAAACCCAGCATTTGAACCAACAGGAAGAAAAAAGAAAATTTGATTTTATGCTCACATTTTCAATTCAAGTTGTGAATAAAGCATACAATATGACAACAAATGATAAAAATCGGTTATCAAGCACAACAATCAGTAGAATTTTCATAAATCTCCATTCTCGGTTGGAAGTATCCCCTTTTCCCCTTTGTTCTAGGCAAGCTGGGGGTAGCACACAACATTATTGAATTTTTTTGATTTGATTTCGTTTTCAGACTCTCAGCAAAACAATGAATTCGAATTCCACAAAAACCTGGGGAAAATGTGGATAACATGAATTCAATGAAATCCCAGCAAAAAAAAAAGGAAAGATAAATAAGGAAAAAAAATCCAACTCCAAGCAAGCACGGTTCCCAAATCCACACGATAATCCAAAGAAAATCAAGGGAAAAGGCCTCCAAGAAATACAAAGAATCAATATCTTTATTAAAGAATGAATACCGACATCACACAAACAATCAAACGGCAAAACCAAGAAGAAATAAATTTCAAGCAAATTCCGCACACGAATTTCTCCACAACAGGATGAAAATACAACCGACCTAAACGAAGAGAAGAAAAAAAAACAGCAAGAAAGGGAGGATCGTTCAGAAGAACCCTAGCAGGAAGTGAAACCCTAGCACAATAAGCCAGACGATGTGGACGAGGAGGAAGGCCTGACCAGGGAACGGCCCGTTTCCGCCGTTGCCGACCTCGCAAAACCCTATCTTGGCGACCTCGGTGCCGGAGCAGAGCGCGTCAGCAGGGCCGCACCAGTACGTGACACCGTCGACACCACAGACGGGATCGGTGGTGAAGCACGTGACCGGGCAAGAGAGGGATGGCCGGAGGCGTTCGGAGGATCCTTCGCCAGAATTTCCCCCGGGCAAACGGATCACCGAGAGGGACGGCTCGAGCTCACACGTGGATGGCCGGAAAACGAGGAAAAGGAGAAGGAAGAGGAAGGAGATGATCGGAAACCGCAGGGGGTCGGCCATTTAGCCGGAAAAAATTCCAGCCGGTTTCCTTCCCCGCCACCGACGGATTCGCTGGCCCGAAAAGAGAGAAAAACGCCTTGGTAGAATTCGTACGAGGGACGTCTAAAAGGGCCGCTCATTTTTTTCTGTGACTAATATACCCTTGTTATCTTTAAGAATGCCGTGGCGTTGTGACTCGGATTTTGGTGAATCGAATCGCTTTCCTCTTTGGAACTTTGCGCATCCATTTATCGGGAAAACAAGGATAGTGGGATTTCTTTTGAAAAATCAACGGCATATAATGTACTAAACTTTTACTACCCTTCAGAAAAAACATGGCTACGTTAGAAAACAATATTCAAAGGTCCATTTCTTCTATTTGGACCATGCTAAACAACTTGAATTTGAATTACAAACCTCAATCAAACTTGAATGACAAGAAAAAAAAGATCAACCTAACGTGATTCCAATTTCAGATAAACAAAACTTCAATCATTTCGACTTATTGTTTGAAAGAGGAGAAAAGGAAAGGTAATAGCTATCTCTAAATAATATGAGGTTACATTGAGTTTTAAGATCAAGTTGAAAACTAATTTGAGAATTATAAGCATAGGACACATAACTAATTGTCGCTTGGCCGGTAGTGCCTGTTTGGATGGTTTACTTGTTTGTTTGTTTATTTTTTCTCCATTATTTGGTCCACTTTATGATGACCAAGGTAAAGGTCAGTGATACCGTTGGATGTGGCTGGCAATGCTAAAGATGCGGGGGGGGCTTGCCTACATGTAGCCACGGTAGGTATACCAAAGATACTATTCTTTTAAAACTCATGATCGAGTTGTGCCAAATTCTAATTTTGAGAGGAGCAGACAGAATTTTAGGAATTTTGCACAGTTGCATGGAAACCATGTTTTATCGGATTTCATCCAGTTCTTGGACATTTTTTAATAAACGGTTTAGTGTACTGAAAAACTAACATCCTCCTCTATAATCGTTATTTTGAGTAGAAAATCACAATCAATCATTTTGGTAGTAAAAAATACACTCAAAATAGGCTTCACTTTTTGAACTAGTTCTTTTCAAAGTGTTTTTTTACTCATTGGAAAGCTAAAAACCTCTAATTTTTATTGAAAATAATTCAAGATATTATTTTGTATGTTAAAATGTGATAAAAAATGAGTTATTATTAAAAATGACCCAAAACACCTAACCTTTTGAAAAGATCTTTCTTACAAAATTCATTTTGGTTGAATGAAGCTTCAAATCATCTCATTAAACAAATGCATATAAAACTTGTCCCTAAGAAATATAAGAAGCTTGTTTCTTATATAAGTGAAACCCGTACCAAACTTGGTTTCATCTATAAATTCATATAAAATGCATCCCTAAGAATATAAGAAACCACGAAACCAATACCAAACCGGTTTCATCTATGGTAGTGGCAATAATTGTATCTCTCACAAACAAGGTAAGAAATGGAATAATAAGACCTCGTCCGCCCCCTCTTGCACCTTTCTTATATGTGTAGATCTAGCTTATTTTCATTGAAACCATCAGCAGGCTTCTCACTTTCACTCAGGCTGCCACATGAGGTTATTTCTTTTTCTTTATTCTAAATATGTTTTTTCTACTTTTTATATAAAATTCATGATTGCGATTTGAAAAGACATGCAAGGGATCATTTATATGTTTTTTTTTAATTCAGTTAGTCTTAAAATATATTGATTTCAATATTTTGTTACCCATTGCTATGGTTATGCATAGTAAAATTAGGTGATATTTGGATTTTTCATGCTTTTGATTTTCTTAGCATTTTTTTTGTCACAATATATATTATGGTATTACTTTTATAACATAAATGATGTGCTGCAATTTTTGGAAACTTATACCAAAATCTCTTATCAATGTCTATTAAAAACTCATACCAAAATTTTTAGATACAAGTTTAAATAAAAATGTTTGATGCAATTTTCAGAAACTTATACCATCATCAAGGAAACCATGTACCAAAATCTTGTATCAATGTCTATTAGAAATTCATACCAATATTTTAAACCCAAGGGGTTTGGCATAGTGGGATGGGGCCTAGACTGTTTGATGGGCAGTCTAAGTTCAAATCCCATGGGAAGTCGAAGCTTGATGACTCCCTAGGGACTAGGGGAATGTCCTCAGAGTTTTATGCTGACATGGACAACGACCATAAGTACAGGCAACACTAGGTCTTTGGGCCTGAGGCAGTTTCTTCGAGTGAAAAAATTATCCAAAAATTTTAATCACTTATTTTTGTTGTAATTAATGTAATAATAAATTTTATGAATAAAATTTATTAAACCTTACTATTTATCATAATATTAGTAAAAAAAGTAAAGTGTACTTAAACTTATAATATTCTTCATCCATATTGTCAACATTTGCATTTTTGCTTCACACACACACACACACACATAATGCCTAGTCCACACTCCCGTTCACATATTTCCAATTAACATATTCTTGTGACACTATATAATAGAAATATGTGAACTGTAGTATGAATTGAGATTTTTATAGGTTTTTATTTTATTTTTCTTAAATTTCATCGTATGGATGTGACCAAGATGTTTGGTTTTATAAAAATAGACTCCTGCATGATCTGATTACGATACATAAAAATGATCTTTTAAGTCTTGAAAATCAACTACTCAGATTTTTTTTAAATATTTAAGCATCCACAAATCACATTTTTTATCGAAAATACATGATCCAACAATTGATTCCTAGAGAATGAACCACACTCAATACATTTGCGGGGTTGGATTTGCAAAAAAAAGTGTCAAAAGTGCCTAGTTCACGCTCTAGTTTACATTTTATAGTTAAAATATTCTAGTGACCCCTATATATAGGAAAATGAAAACCTACAAAATGGGCATGGTGCTAAATGAAACATGCTAATGATTTTTTGGTATCTTTGTGAAATTCAGACCAATCATGGATAAGTTTTTATAAGGTTTCAAAATTCAATGACCTACAATTTTAATAAATTTTTGAGGCTCCAAATACCTTTTTTTTTTAATCCAAAATGGTTCTTAGTTTTCACCAAGGTCATTTTTAAGTATATGTTGGAATTCAGTCTATGGTTCTATTTTGACATTTTCCAATGGATTAGAGACACTAAGAGAGCTCTTGATTGCTTATAAATTAATATGATAAGAATTGACCATCTAGAAAGTACTTGGAACTTTCAAAAGGTTTTCACAATTGAAATAGGCACATTGAAAAGTCTTGGATGCCAAGTAAGTTTATTATTAGCAAAGTTGAAGCCTTGAAGGCAAACAAGAAAGCCAGAGATCTGTGGGTAATCTAGGACTCTTGGTAATAATGAGCATCCGGAAAAGTATTTAAATGCCACAAAACTCCAAAATTTCTTAGATTTATTTGATATTTCGATTTCTTAGAAGTTTCTGCTCTCAAATTTGAGGTACCCATTTCCTCTTTGTGATTTAAACTTTACCTTTTCCAGTTTTCTGTGCTTATTTATTGGTCTGAATTTGCGGCAACACTTCATTATATTGGTACTCGTGTCCTTTAGTCTTAAAATATGAGCTTTTAGGCCGATTTCTAGTAAATCAATCATGCTGAACACATCTATGAGATTGAAATTTTGAAAAAAAAATACTGAAAATCCATTAGCATGTTTCATTTAGCATCATGCCCATTTTTAGTTTTTAATTATATATATATATATATATATATAGAGAGAGAGAGAGAGAGAGAGATGGGCTTTGTGTCAAACTCTTAAACTGTCCTATTTGTATCAGACAGTTTTTACACTGCTGATCGCATGCACAATCAGTAGCACAAAAAAAATTACGCATTTTGCAGTTTTTTGTGCTGGTTTTTACCACCGTTAAAGACCTGGGTAGAAACCTGGTTCATACCATACTCGGGCCCAACCACTTTGGACTAAGTTCCACAAATTTTCAATGTAAAAAAGATTAAAAAATAGTATTTTACGGGGCATGGTCTGGGTCTCGTTCATGTAATTCTTATAGGATCCAGGTATGGTGTCTCTTATAGTCGGTCCGACCAGCATCTCAAATCATATCTAAGTTTGGTCCTATTTGAGTCCAATCCAAACCCGACTGGTTGACGCTCTGAGAAGATACAAATAATCAAACACTTTACTTTTACGCTCTGAGAAGGGTTGGACCGAAACCAATGTCATTATTACCAAGAGTTTTGGAGTTTTGTAAGGAAAGGAAGATTAAAGTCAAGACAGGTTGGTATTTTAACATCTAGGCATAGAATCAGAATCGCAAATTAAAGAGGAACAAAAGAAGTTAAGGACAATATCCCTCATAAGATTGGCCATACGTGCAAGAAGGCTAACCCGTACACCACATTAGTACATCCATTTGGTCATGTGCAAGAAAGATTCCAACACAGTACACTCATCGACGACAGATCTTAAGAAAGAAAGAAAAAGAGGAGTTTCCAACTTGTAAATCTCACAGAACTTTGTCATTTAACATAAGAGTTGCTGAGTACATCAAAATTTTTTACAGCGTTGACAACCAAAGGGTGGTTTATGGAAGAATCCCAACTCTTAAAGGTACAAGTTTGCTAATAAACAAAGATTTGAAACAACTACCACATACCACAAAGTCAATGCCAAACAGGTAAGTGGGGAAGGTGTCTCCGTGGGGATGCCTCCCAAAGATACGGTCACAGCTTCACCAACTTAAGAAGGCATAAATACCAGCACCCGGTAACAACCAGAAAACCGCAGCTCTCTCCCCCTGCAATATAGCAAAACAAAACCTTCAGTCTCGCAGTAAACAAATGATAGAGCAATAATAATCAAAATAAATATATAAATAGCATTTTCAAACTCTCCTGTCTTGCACACGTTTGAAACTCCTGCAAAACAATACGCAACTTCAGAAAAAAAATTCAACATGATCAAACAACTGTCTAGAAAACAAGAATCATATAATATCAAACCTAAAATCCCTATTTCTCAGAGAAAGGGAGCAAAAACACTACCAGTGTTATCATATTTATCAGGCTTCACCTGTGGTTGTTAAAACCTGCATCTCTTCAGGTCAATGAGGGAGAACATATGTACAACAGACAAACAACAAGTGCAATGGAGAGAACAACTTCGACACTGTTCCAACCTATATGTCAATCAATCGACTAAGCAAAGAGACGTGCAACTAAGGTCACAGTCAATGTCTAAAGATGAGCCATGTGAAAAAAGAAGAGTTGCCAACACCCAGACAGCATAACAAAATGTAAACTAAATCTCCCCCATTAAACACAAGCATAGACCAAACTCAGCTTATTTCCAAGATTATAAGATTGCCAAGAATTACAAGTGATAGCGGTTCAGCATAAGTTAAAAGACTAAAGATAGTAATGGAGGGTCTCTTCTCTTCTAGGAATATATAATAACAACTTGGCCACCTTATAAAGTCCAAGAGGCGCCTGAAGTTCTCGTTCAGAACACCCAAAAGCCAACCATCAAAAAAGTAAAAAAATATTATGATGTTAATTTATATCCATGCCATCTCCAATTTGGCTGCAAATAGGAGCAACCGCAGAGAACGACCTCTCGAAAGGCGAAGGATGCAGACACACATCACGCCTGCGCTTAAAAGCACAGCCATCAGAATTCTCTGCTTCGAGCTTCCTTCGGACTCCCCTCACAGCCTGCGCTTCTGCCGGTGTAAGAGGGAAAAGCTGTCCACTCACTCTGCAAAGAGAACTGTGGTTGTCATACACGATTTTCTGGTTACAGTTTTTATCACAGATATGGGTAATCCCTGTTAGTTTGCACCGATACATGTTCGCAAACAGGCGTTCATTTTGACAGTGCCTATCACACTTGTGACTCTGTTGACCATCTTCACGGTTGAGAATACTCGACAGAAAAATAACATTGGTTGGCTCGGCAACCATTTTGCCAAATACCTCCATCTCAGCAGCTTTCTCTTTCGTATACGCCTTAAGTTCAAAGGACTCTGTTCTGCATGTCAAAGTAGAGGAGACAACAAAGTCAAATGAAAGCAATGTTCTCTGATACCCAAAAAACGGAACTCATCCCCGAAAAGCTACACGCATCCAGATACAGCAAAGGGGAATGAGTAACACTGACTAACACTAATGAGATTTCCTAATGTATAATTAATTCTGCTAAAGAAGGAAGGTGAACACTGGTACAAAATAAACAGGCATTTGCATGAATCCAGAATATAACTCGAGTCTTTCATCCTCTGTTGTACGCCCTGTGTTTTACCACAGATGCCAATTGGTGGGTAGTGAGATGTCTGGGAACCCATTTCCACATCTGAAAAGATGTGTTAATCTCCACAAGTTTGCTGCTTGCAGCTATCAGATTATCCAGGAAATTTCTATCCATATGGGAGGGGAAAAACAAGAAAATAGAGCCACCCAGTAACAAACTTGGACAGGCACCCGCATTTCAAATCTTCAAGTTTTACAAATTAGGCACTTAAGACCAAAATCAGATACACCACCAAGCTGACCTCTCAATACAAAATAATTAGTCTCCCTATATTACAACAGCAACAATTACCACAGGTCTCTCTAACTCACAACAGATAACTACGACCATAAGAAGCTCCAATGGAAACAATAAAAGTAAAACAAAAATAACTAAGAACCCCCCTCCTAATGCTAATACTAAGACAATTTTCTATGAGAAATACTCCCTAACGCTCACATAACGACGAGAGACAGACAGAGACCACAAATTTGAGCACTGTCAGAGAGACCAACTAAGCCCAAGAATTAGAAAAGACACAAAAAGCAAACAAGAAAAAAACTAGAAATCTCTAAACAGGGAAATGCAAGCCCTAGACAAGAAGAAAAACCCCAGAAAACCGTCACCTAAGCTACTAACAGTAGGCAATCTAAACACTAACAAAAAAAACACGCAAAAAAAAAAAAGGAAAGAGAAGAGGAGTAAGAAAAACCCTAGAGAAAAAAGAACGAAGATGAGGAAGATAGAAGAAGAAACTCACACGACGATGCACCGGCAATCGATCGGATCAGTCTCTGCTAACGGCAAAAAAAGGAAAAAGAGCTCCGTTCCCGAAATAAGATGAATGGGAAACACTAGAAAACAGGGGAAAAGGTGAAAGATGAAAGGAAGGAGACTCAGCCACGCTCCGCGCCTCGCGTGTAGCGTCCTGCTCGCAGATCTGCGCCCAAGTGGCGAAAGACGAGGGCGATGGGCTATTTATGGGGTCAGACGAAACCCCGGTCTAACTTCCACTGAAAAACGATGACGAAATTTCCACTGAAAAATGATGACGAAATTTCCGTCGTATTGGAGTAACACCATCTTCACATGTGAACCATTCCGCGCTGGTCAAACGTCATATTTCTTCCTCCAATCGTCACATCATACCCTAGTTACCAAGATTCGAAATGGACACGAGAAGCCATGCGTAAAGCGAAATCCAAAACGCAAGTGTAGTAACATGAAACGAGATGAGAGATATGGTTATGAAGCGACTACGGAAGGTGGATCGTAAATGAAAAGTAAACACATAAGAAGCAATATGTAATGGGAGCGGAAGAAATTAAACGAAAACGAGTAGAAAGTGATATAAAAGTAGAAAATTTATCTTTTTTAATACAAAAAGTGCAAGTGAGAAGCTAAAAGAAAAAAACGCCAAGAACTAATGGGCATAAATTTCTAAAAAAATCCTGTTAATCTATGTGAAAGTTTTCTAAAGAGCGGGTGTACGAATAAATTTGCACTTAAGGCGAGTTTCTTTTTTGAGAGGCAAGCTGGGGTTAGGCAGATCGTGCTCGGGTTAGACGGACCCCTACCAGAGCAACAGCCATTCCATGAGGCCCCCACTTACCAGTTACCACTAGGGGTGGCAATCGGGTCGGGTTGGCGGATCGACCCGGCGGGTTGGTGGGTCAGCATACCTCAACCCTAACCCGGCCTGTTTAATAAACAGGTCGGCTGTGGCAAACACGAACCCGACCCGTTTATTAAACGGGTAACCCGACGCGACCCGCCAACCCATTTAATAAACTGGTTGGGTCGGTTGGCGGGTCGGCGGGTAAACGGTTTGGCGGTCGGGTTTTGGTAAACGGGTTGACCCACCCGCCTAACCCGTTTATTAAACGGGTCAGCCGGGTTGGCGGGTCGTGTCAGGTTTTGCCACACCTACTTACCACATGGGATACCACCTCTATGGTGCATTTAAGGCACGTTTGAAAGCGAGAAAGACGTAGAAAAAGTGATGTAAAATAATAAAAAAAAAACATATAATTTTTTTGACTCTTCCAACTTAGACAAACTTTTTTTGCTAAGAGAGTTTTTTTATAAAATACACTTTTTGATAGAAAGCATTTCTCCATGAGAGGTGAGAGGTGAAGGAATATTTTTTACTAAGAGAAAATTTATTTTGGCACTCCCCACCACCCATCTCACCACCACCCTTCCTCCTCCTCTCTCTCTCATTTTTCCACATTGTTTTTAAGTGCTACACAAACAAACAAAAAACTTTGTTTTTGAAAAACTTCTCAAATCAAAAACTCTCATAGGCAAAACTTGTTGAAAAAAGTTTCAAAATATAGCATATTTGTAAAGTTTTTGTGATTTATTGTTTTCCACCAAAAGTGTTTTAAAAATGTTTAGTCGCATATTTCATGTGTGTTAGGGTGACTTGCGGACATTGTTGTGCTTCGCTCAAGAACATATGCATTGTTTGTGCACATGTGTGCGCAAGGGTGCTTGAGGTGCAATGTGGCATTTTGATGACGCATTTTGCACTCGCAGTGGTGCGAGGCACATGTGAGGTGTTGAGGTCCGCTTTAACCAAGCCATTTTTTGACTTTTCATTTTCTGAATGGTTTGGCCATTTGAAAGGCTTTAAAAATGCATTTCTGTAGTGTTTATGGGGCATTATGATTATTGGGTGATTTTAGAGGTCTTTGATTGTTAGTCAAAGGTGGGTGATCGTTCAAGGTCATTTTTATCCAATTTTCAAACCATTGGATTTATGGATTTTAATTTCATTTATCATGTAACGCCCCAACTTTTTATAGTAAAAATTTTGGAGTAAATTTTTTTTTTTTTGAAATAGCGAAAGTGACAAGTCCAAGCGTCGGGCGAGTTACAGGTAAGCTAGAGAGGTACTAAAATCATTTCAATCATTTATTAAAGCTTTAAGTACATCTCATAAATGGAAATACAAATCTAACTATTCAGAGTTTAAACAGGAAACACTGAAAAACTGAGATCTCTTGACTACTTCCAAATACGATGCCACGATGCTCCAATTATGCGTTACCTGAAAAATTTTAATTCAGAAGGGTTAGACTCCCCTGTCTGTGTAAGAAGTATTATATTTATATGTTGTGCTCAGTGTCCTGTGTACAAATATGTGCAACATTTGCAGATATCATAATTGTAAAGTTTCAGGCAATATAACTTGCTAAGAAGGAAAATTCTACTGAAATAGGCATGCTTTCTACTTTGCTATGAAACAAGAAAATATCAGGTGTGTGTTCATTCTTACACGCACTATATGTTTTAATCATTTACAAGATCCACTACAAGGATTACAACATTTATTCACAAACATCTACGATGACAATGTAAACTTTTTATGTTTATCTTTTCATTTTCCTATGGATACGCATAGGCATTCGACATCGTATCCGACCCTCTCCAAGAGTAGATCATGGGTCCGATAACATACACTGTTCTCTCAGGTGTACCCAAAGCCCAAAGAATCCAGTAACATACACCTTCTTCCAGGTGTACCCAGAATCTCAAAGGTTTATATATTTATGTATACATTTAACATTTCTTTAAAACCAGGTGCGCGTCATCGCACAACGAGGGGTCCGGTAACATACATCGTCTTATAGGTGTACCCATAACCCAGCAAGCCTCATGATTTGGCATACATTTTTATTATTTTATTTTATTTTATTTTTTTCAATTATGTCCTTATGCGAGCCCTCGCACCACGGGGATTTCCAAAATCCCGAACCCAGCTCAGGGTTCCAAGCCTTGTATGCATTCGAGAACTAGAGCTTTATAAGCACCCTCAAAGTAACATTTCATAGAACATGGCTTGACTTGAAGCCCACAGTGTCATCTAAGTTAGGAGCAAGGGTGTATGCGCTTGCATCCCGCGTACCAAGCCATCTATGTGGCACAATAGTATCATATATATATATATATATATATATATATATATATATATATATATATATATATATATATATATATATATATATCCAAGGTACGCCCAATAGAGAAGTCACATGGACTTCAACCAACAAATCAGCTGTCATAAGCCTAGTTAGTACCAAAATGAGGATTCGTCCCAACATCCACAAAAATGGTACAGCGTCGCATACGATGCCGGAGGTGGTGGTGAACCCCCACTATTGACCGAATTGTGCCAATAGTGGTCCGCGCCACAACTCGTTCCATTGTTGCAGTCCTGCAAGACTGGTCCGTTCCCAACTAGTAGTGCATACACAACAACATAATGATACTTGACACCCAACCAAAAGGGTCGCAACTCTGGCCGAACCCAGTGGCTCATGTCGATTTTACCCAGATCTGGTTCTGTCAGTCCGCAGCATCTCAGCCGCTGCTGGAATCGACTCAGGCCCCCAAACAAAAATGTTGGGTTACCCAGCAAATACCCACACCGGTTGGTGTGGCCATCCTGCATCGAGCCACACCGATGCAGGACAGAAACGGGTAGACCGAATGGGTCAGTCGGCCCACTGTCCTAGGTAACCAAGTGAGGCAATCGTCAATTGACCCCTGTTGACGTTTCTTATTTTTTTTTATGCTCTTTATATCTGCATATATTTTGAATTTTATATATGTGAATGCTTTCTTGAGAATTGAGATTATTCACTCAAACGTCTTATTTATTCCAGATTTTTTTCCTTGCCAAGAACATCTCAATCCTAAAATTTGTTACATTAGATCTACGACAATTGTGGTGATGGATTTGAATAATTCAAAAACACCCAAAAAGGAAAGCCAACATTTACTGCATGGTTAAAATGTATACAAAGTGCCTTTTTCTAATTTTTCCTAGTAAAATTCTTTTACCATGGTTGCTGGAACCACCTACCTAGCTTGAGAAGATTTGTTGGAAGTTGTTTTGTAACTCAAAGCAACGTTGTTGTTTTTTTAACTCATTTATCTTCATGAGAAACGTGCAGCCAAGGACTCCAGATTTTCAACTTCCATTAAAAGAAAACAAATTTATAATAATACCACTACAGTTTACCTATTTTCATTACCTTATAGCAATGCATTTTCTATAGTTTCTTAAAACACAAATATTTTCACCTTCAGCTTATTCATTTGATGAAAAATAATCAAGTCAAACATGTAAACACTTTCTTCTCATCAAAATCAGGGAAATACTAAGAAGCCCCCTTGTCACATATCCTATGTATAAGAACATGTACGTATAAAATCCATAAGTGTCCTAATCTTCTCCTTTTCATGACTAGATAATATGATTCTTTGTCAAGTGTAAAACAGAAATAATGCCATACACGTGTGCACAAACACACCTCACGTACACACATACATATAATAGATACATGACTTTGAAAACTAAAATAGAACAATGCCCATAACACATGAATCCGAAAGCTAAAACGGAATAATGTCCACAAGGTCATAGATAGAAACATACATACATACACAGATCATACAGCATAATGTATGCCATCTTGCCCCCAGAAATCACGTTTTCAAGCAAGCCGTCATCAAAAGAAAAAAACCAGTGAATAAAACCATCCATACTTCCCGGATACGTCTGTATATCAAAGCATCAACCAAAATAAAACATTTACTTTCTCAATACCCCTTAATAATGGGTTACTATATACATAGTTATTGCCTTTGCTTTCTTTAACTTTATCAGATTCACAATTTTTGTCAATGTCCCCATATTCTTCTTTGTCATCACATTTTTTTCTCATTTGGACTGAAGTCTTGTATTCTAACATCCTCCGCAATGGTCCTGCACTAATGTTGAGTTTGTCTCTATGTCTATAGAAATGTGTCACATGAAGTGACTTGGTGAGAGAGTCAGAAAGTTGATGAGAAGATGGGATCTGTGTAACCACCAATTTCCCTTTATGAACATGGTTTCGTACAAAGTGTATATCAATTTCAACATGCTTACTCTTTTGGTGAAGAACAGGATTTGCGGCCATGTAAGTCGTGCTAATATTGTCACACCAAATAACTGACGGCTTGGAGATGGGAATTCCAAGCTATTGAATAAGATATTGAAGCCAAAAAAGTTCAGCAACGGTATTAGCAACTGATCGGTACTCTGCTTCTGTTGATGAGCGAGCAGTTGTGGTTTGCTTTTTAGAGCTCCAAGATATCAAATTTGGGCCAAGAATAATAGCATATGCACATGTGAATTTGCGATCATCGGGACACCCTGCCCAATCATCATATGAATAAGCATGTAGATTCCAATGAGAGCTAGGGTGAATAAGGATACCATAATGAGTGGTATTCTTGACATAGCGTAAGATTCTCTTTACAGCAGTCCAATGATCAATAGTAGGATTTTGCATAAATTGACAAACTATGTTGACGGCAAAACCCAGGTCAGGACGTGTGAGAGACAAGTATTGAAGAGCTTGTACGGTTTGCCTGTATAAGGTGGCATCTTAAAATGGAATTCCTGCTTTGATTAATGCACCAGAGGTGCTCATGGGCGTGACAGCTGGCTTTGCTTCTATCATGTTAGTACGGTGAAGGATATCAAGAGCATATTTTTGTTGAGAAAGAAAAAGACCTTCTAGTGTCCATATAGCTTCCACACCCAAAAAAAAATAATGGTCCAAGATCTTTTTAATGAATTTTTTTTACTGAGCTTAGAGAGATCATGGATGAACCAATTGGAGTTTCCTGTGATTAATATATCATCAACATAAACCATTATATAGATCTGAAGTTTACCACGATTAAGAGTGAACAACGATGAATCTAATGAAGCCATTTTAAACCCAAGTTGAATAAGTGTCGAGCTTAATTGTTGATACCAAGCTCGTGGAGCTTGTTTCAAACCGTATAAAGCTTTGTGAAGTTGGCAAACATGTGAAGGTCGAAGAGGATCTTCATATCCCTGAGGTTGTGCCATATAGACATGTTCTATAAGAAGGTCATGTAAAAAAGCATTATCAACATCTAATTGTTGAATCTCCCATTTAGATGATACAATAATAGTAAGAATGGTATGAACTATAGTTGGTTTAACAACGGGGCTGAACGTATCAAAATAATCAATCCCTTCAAGATCATACCCCATAGCAACAAGGCAAGCCTTGTATCTTTTAAGGGTCTCATCAGCCTTTCTTTTAACTTAAGTGATTTGTAGGTGGATGGACAAGTTTCCAAGTGTCATTTCGAAGTAAAGCATCCATTTCCTTGTCCATAGCATCTCTCCAGTGGGAGTGTTTGATAGCTTGGATATAGGTTTTTGGTTTAGTCTCAATGTTGGCAAGTAAGTCAAAGGGAAGAGGGTGAACAATAGATTGGTATACTTTAGGCTTGCGGGTTCCATACTATGATCTAGTTATCATTTGATGTTTTCTAATAGGTGGAACTTCAACAGAAGGAGATGATAGACTAAATGTGGTTTCGGTATTGATGTTCTGGTTTTCTTCATTTAAGGTGATAGGTGGTTCTCTATGGGTTGTCTCTGAACAATTTTCTTCACGAGTGGTTTGTGAAGCAGGAAACATGGAGGACGGTATGAGAATAGAAACAGGTTCATGAGTCTCAACTAGATTTGTTTGGTTTTCAAGGAAAGGAAATTGTTTTTTATTAAACACAACATCTCGGCTAATAATGGTTTTCTTGGTGAAAGGATCCAGACAAATGTATCTATTGTGAATATTGGAGTATCCTAAAAACACATGTCTCTTAGATCTGTATTCAAGCTTATGTTGTCTATAAGGCTGAAGACAAGGATAAGCATTGCATCCAAAAATACGAAGAAACTTGTATTCTAGAGGACGCTTATAGAGAACTTCATATGGCGACTTGTAATTTAAAATGCTTGTAGGTGTGCGGTTGATCAGATATGTAGCTGTGTTGAAAGCATAAGTCCAAAATTGAGCTGGTATTCCTACATGTTTCATAAGAGCAAGACCTTTTTCAACAGTCATTTGAGGTCTCCTTTCAGTAGAACCATTCTACTCAGAGGTGTAAGAACATGATATTCACCTTTCAATACCATTTTCTTTAAGAAACCCTCCAAGTGTTGTGAATTCTCCTCCATCATCAGATTGTAAATATTTAATCTTACATTGAAACAGATTTTCAACTTTGTTTTTTAAATTTTTGAAAGCATATTCCAGATCTGATTTGTTTGCCAACATATAGATCCATGTGAACTTGGAAAAATAGTCTACGAAAATAGCAAAGTATCGATATCGATCTACACTTACCATGGAAGTTGGCCCTCACAAGTCTGAACAAATTATTTCAAGTGGTTCTTTGGCTTTATAAACAAAATTTAAATAGGGCAATGAATGAAACTTACTACATAAGCAAGCATCACATAGACTGTTTTTATTCATCATGCCATGAAAAGGTAAATTTAATCTATGAACTACTATTTTCACTATTGAAAAGGCAGAATGTCCAAGCCTTTCGTGTCATTGATCAAAAGAAGCTCGTTCTCCATAAAGTGTAATCTTGTTGGTTTGCAGCAACTGAATTGGTTGAGGAAATTGTATTCGATAGAGCTCGTTGTCACTTGAACCTTTAATGATCTCTTTCCTCATGACTTGATCTTTCACCACACATTTATAAGCATAAAATTCAAAAACAACATTATTATCTTTGCAAAATTTGTTGACAGACAATATTTTATGAACCATCTGTGGTGCATGAAGAACATTGCGTAATGTAACTAAAGAAAGAGGTGTTTTAAAGAAAGCATTACCAATATCCATGATTGGGACGCTTGACCCATTTCCAACCTTGATAGCATCATTTCCTGTATAAGAATCATAAATAGACAAAGATCCAAGACTGTTAGAAACATGGTGACTCACACCAGAATCAGAAAACCAACTATTTTCATCAATCAGATGTGGCGCTGAAACATGATACACATGACGGTCACTGTTTTCACTTCTATTGTGGTCATCAGATCCTTCTTTGTGAGTTATCTTGAAGCAAGTTTTTGTAGAATGTCTTGGTTTGTCGCAATATTCACAGACCACCCGTGGCTTGTTGACATAATTACCACAACCTCCATTACTCCTTCGTCTTGATCAACCTCGTCCACAGAAGAAATTTCCACCCTGACTGAAGTAGACTTCCTTAGAATCAGAAACCTATTGAGTGACGTTGGCTGAAGGTAATACCACACTTGACATGTTTTCTTGGTCTTTAATTTGTGCCTCCTGAATTAGGAGAAGACCATGAAGCTCAACAAGAGACAAGGGATCAGCTCATGTAGAAACATATGTTTTAAATGCAGAGTATTTAGACGGTAGTCTTCTTAAGATGTGCATTATCATGTTGTCATCATCTACTGATTTAGATGCCATTACTAATTGATGGGCAATCATCTTTGCCTTGTAGAAATATTCATCCATAGATAAAGCTCCTTTCTTGAGTGCTTGCAGTTGTTCCTTAAGCTGCATGACACAGGACCTTGAATGTGCAGCATAGGTCCGTTTGAGAGTATTCCAAACTTCATAGGAAGTTTTGAGCCTAACAATCTGAGCATGGACAGTTTCTGTTAGCAACAAGATGATCCAACTCAAAAGGAGTTGGTCCTGACGTACTCAGGAAGAATATGCAGGGTTGATTTTCTGCATGTTTCTATCAGTCACATATTAAGAAGGGCATGGTTTTGTCCCATCTATTAATCAATATAGATCATATGAAAGTAACAAGGGAGTGAATTGAGACTCCCATAAAAGAAAATTGTTTGAATTTAATTTAATATTTAGAAAATGTTGTAGATTTGAAGGAGCTTGAACAATGAGGGATTGAATGATTGGTAAGGTACTTAGCTGAGAGGATGAATCCAATGCTAAAGAGGCCAATGATGTAGGAACTGATCACCAGAGGTATCATTGGAGCACCTTCAAGAACTTCCCTCCTACAACTCTGATACCATATAAGAAAAGGAAGAGATAAATTTTAATGTGGTTCGAAAAACTATTTCCCACATCCACAGTACCTCCTTACTCAATACACCAACTAAGGAGTTTTTTACTTATATAAATAGTCAAGTACATAGAGGGGAAGGATAAATCGTCTCCTTGAATTTTGGTGGCTCATTACATTCTATTTTATTGACATCTTGGTTCTGTTTAGAGAGCTATTGCTTTCTGTTACAAAGAGAACTAGTTTCCTTTGGTAAAGATTGGCCTTTCTCAGTATCAACTGAATTCTTCATTATTTTTATTGTTGCATGTCAAGCCATGATCTGTATCAGATCCATAATTATCGCCTTTTCTTTCTTTAACTTTATCAGATCCACAATTTTCATCAACGTCCCCATATTCTTCGTTGTCATCACATTCTTTCTCATTTGGACTGGTCTTGTATTCTAATAGGTTGAAGGAGGACTTCCAAAATCTTGGGACTCCACCAATCGACGCCATCTGGTGAAGGACGACCGACAATGGCTCCGCATATGGTGGGTCACATACCCGCTTGATACACCTGCAAAGATGAGGGTAGGCTGGCGTTGGGTTGGATAACCACGTCGGTTGTTGCTGCTTTTGTTTTTGGTGATTGAATGGTGCCCTGACCTTGCACGATTGGAAGTTGATCAATGTTGGTGCCCAGTGATTGCTACTTGATGCGGCTAAGAAACATCTGCCACGAGGGTTTTGTTGGAGCTCTTGGTGTTGATCCATAGGTTGTGCATTGGCAACTAACACTTGATTTCGAAGATTACGTGATTGCTTGTCGGCTCCATTATGCTTTTGTCGTATTATCTCAAATTTTGCTTTATTTTAATTAAAGAGATTTTTCATGCAATCAAGGATCTTCTTAATCTCACGTGTATCTTTACTCAACAGATCGAGGCTCACATTCATTTTTTGTTGGTCAGCTTCTAGATATTTCAAACATCGTTCGAATCATTCACACATTTGTTTAAATGTAAAAATTTAAAACATTAAATAATTTTTAAATAAAGTTTGATAGATAGCCCTCAGAATATCAAAATTATCGGTCTCACACAACTCCCCATCAATAATCTATATTTGTTCCATCGGATCTCCTCTTACCTGCAAACATTTAATTTTGAAAATGTGAGACTTTGAAGGGTCTTAGTAAGATTTACACAAGTAATGCAAATATACAATACACTAAGCTTGCATAAACATGCATCACTTTCAACAGACAAAATTTAGCATTTAATATTTTACTAAATTACTAAACAGTAAAATTTAAGAGTTCAAGTTACTAAGATAAATCACAATCATAATATCTTATCTCAGGCATACACAATATCAAGATATTTCACAACCAAGACATTTTATCTCATACAAACATCATATGAACATATGAACATGTATAAGATTGCATAAAAGTAAAGTGAGCAGTTATTTTAATATTTCACTTGTTTACCAAATGTATATCGAGTATACGTAGGTCACTACGAAACAGACTAGACCACTCGAGTGTTTATGATGCTTTGTATTTTGATTTTTTTAGTGATTGGAGCGGTCCTAAACCTAAAGAAAACTCTCTCGGGGCATGACTTCAAGCCATAACAAACCAATCACTAACTTCTGCAGAAGACTCTTAGACATACCGACCTAAGACAAATATTTAGTAGTCCTGACCCCCAACATCTATGGACTGAGGACCACTGAGGTATTGCCCCTCAAAGTAACAAAAAGGATCCAGAGAGTTTATACTGCCTACCCTCTCTAAGGTTGACATGTGACAATTTTGGTTGAGCATACCTTGGTAAGGTATACCGGGATTCATGCTTAAGGGTTATCTTATTATTTTGGACATGGGTAAATGCAACTACTCTGTAGAGATAGCACATTGCAGCGATAATTATTATATAGTTTTCCTTCTACAACCTCAATTCAACTCATAAAGTTCCCATTACAAACAATGCTATGGAGTTCTATCCCCTTGTATGCATTATTCAAATACTACATAACATAGCACAATATGCATTCTCATAACACATGAATCATATAAACATACTATTAAACAATCATTCATGTAGTATCACGTAATTCATAATGAATAGTAATCAATGACGCATATAGTAGAGTAGCCTAAAATCGTCACAACATAATCATGTTTTGTCAGACATACTACATTCAATCATGTCTATATTCATATTTACATCCAATTCGGTTGTGAATATAATCATGCTCAGTTTAACTTAAACATATATTTAATCATGTTGTTATACATGGGTTTAATCATTAACAAATACCCAAAATCACATAAGAGTCGATTTCACTGAAACAGGGCCTCCATACCCGAAAACTATAATACAACAATTATGATTTACCAATACTTACCTCAATTATAAATATTCTCATTAGATCAGATATGGATCAAAACTAGATTTATAAATTTTAAAGAAAATATCAAATGTAACCCAATTTTCTAAAAAAAAGCTCTCATAAACCCCAATCAAGCAAGCCGACATGGTTCTAAATTATGATTTGATTTTCAGCATGTTAATTCACATCTGACCTAATTAAAATATTAATGTTATCAATTGAGCAAAATAAATAAATACATATGACCCATTAAAAAAATGCATAGGTAAGTTTTCCTCGAATAAGCTCCCACATATCCTATTTGGTAAACCCATATATTTTTATGTATATTTCAATTGTGAACCAATGTCAAATTTGCATAATTTACTTCAGTTTATGATAAACAAGAATATTAGAACCAAACCACAATAACATATAAAATATATATATCAAATTCTATGACAAGAACATTTGAACCAAACTACAACAACATATAAAATATAAAGATCAAATCGAATTTCACGAAAAGAACCTAAAACCCTAAACCATTTTTTGAAAATCAAGGTTTTGATTCCCTTAACACAAGTCTTTCGTCTTTCATCGCATCAAGAAATGATTTTTAAGTTATTTAACACATTAAACATACTGAGCAT
This sequence comes from Nuphar pumila, assembly GCF_984573655.1. Lineage (NCBI taxonomy): Eukaryota > Viridiplantae > Streptophyta > Magnoliopsida > Nymphaeales > Nymphaeaceae > Nuphar > Nuphar pumila. Next base: position 117,264,464 of record NC_143255.1, on the reverse strand, counting down.
AATCACTGCACATGGAAATATAAATTTCAGAATCAACCAAAATAATTAAATTACATAAACAACTAAATTTTTGTAGTATTTTCCAAATAAGACCTACACAATTCTAAATTGGATCTTTCCCAATACTAGGGTCTATGTTCATGGTTCAGTCAAGTGTCTTATTGCTGATAATATATAGAACATAAAAGAAAAATAATATAGTAACTAAATCCATACACATTATTGTCTAAACATATACATAAATAATTAGGAAAAATTGGTTCCCTATTTACCTGATTTTGCAAAATCCACCAAAAACTATAGAACACAGATGTAACCATTATATTTTTACTACAATAGTTCTCAATCATGAACCAGTTGGGGTTCAATTCGGGTCTACTCGGGCGATTCGTGAGTCGACTCGTCGGGTTTGCCAGCTATGGTTGGGACATTGCAAGTTCAAACCCCAATGGTATGGCTGTATAATCGGTAGGAGTCTGCCTAACCCCAGCTTTCTCTGTTGAAACAAAAAATAGTTGAGGGGACGTTGAAAGTTCAAAACCCACAGGTGTACTGTTTAGTGGGCAGAGAAGACATAAGTTTTTATACCAATGAACCTTTGTTGTCACAATCAGTATGAATCCGTTGATTTAGATTAAATCGGTCCTTAGACGAAAACCAAAGTTCAAAATCGTGTATATAAAAAGTATAAAAATTTTGCTACTTAATCCCGTTATGAAAGAATTATAGACCAGACTCTTTAAACTACAATTTTTTTTTTAGATTAGAGACTTTTCTAGGATTCACATAAGATGTTTCTGACAAAACCCTTTTTACAGAGTCTTCTACTATCCATTGACTTTTACCAAGTTTTTTCATAATTTAATTTGAGTAGTTTTGGTTAGGTTTCTAGAATTTTTAAAATAACATGTCAAAACAGTCCCGTAACCAGAGCATAAAAATTGAGCTTTGGTATAGTGGTTGTTTCTCCGTCAAAACTTATTCAAATTGAGAAAAACAAGATTTTAAAATCAAGCTCCATATATGTAAATCATCCTAGTATTTTAATTTTAATTTGTCTGATTCATATTCTCAGAGATACAAATTATTTTTCGAGACTAGTCAGGTTAAAAATGGGAATAACATAACAGTTATCTCAAAACTTATAACATATCCACTAATCAAGAATCAAGCATAATATTAAAACATGATTACTTATTGATACAGAAATTATAATCCTATTCACAGTTCTTTACAATAAATATCTAAGTTTAATCATGTTATATCAAATAAAATAACAAATTATTTAGATACTTCCCTTAAAACAAAAACGTGTTAATGAAAACGCATAGTTCAAACTTAAAAAAAATCTCAGTAAGCATGATCAGTCCTTAAAAACATATATGAACTGATATTTTTATTAAAACCACATCTTGAAATAATGTTTAGTATGTATGAACTTGCCTAGAATATGCATATGGATTTCATCTATGTGAAACTCACATAAAAAATATAACAATCTCATGAAAAGAGGTTTTCTCGAAAATGTTTTTGCTAAAAACCTATCCTGAGCCAATAAAATCTTTGAACTTTCGTATTTGGTTTCAACAATATTACATAATAAATATCCTAAGGAAAACACCAAAATAAAACATTATAATTGTATCTAATCGGATCCAACAAGTAAAAACTTGTTTAGATGCTCCCTTAAAAAACATTGTTTTTTATGAAAACCCATGGTTCATATTTTTGAAAAGTCATAATAAGAAACATCAATTAAAAGAAAATGTGTATGGCGGATTTGGTATTGAAAACACACCTCTTAAATAATATACAACATGTATATACAGGGTTGGTATAAGCATAAGGTTTTCACCTACGTAAATCCTACCTGAAACTTTGGTAGAAAAAAAAATCATAGAGAGAAAAAGGAAAAGTCAGTGGATCTGACACCTTCTTCTTCTAAACCTCCACCGAGCTAAATATCCAATGGCTGCAACAATCTTTGGAGTCTCTCTATAGGGCATGAATGAGGAAAAGAAAAAAAAGAACATAAACAAGAGAAGGAGAGAGGGAAGAGAGAAAAAAAGGGGAAAGAAGGAATGAGAGGGGTGTGTGAGAGGGTGCTCATATAGCCCCTCTCCCCCATATGTTTCTATATCTTATTGGGTGTTCATACCAAAGAGAAAACCTCCTCCCAAAAATCATGTAGGAGAGGAAGATCAATCCAAACTTTCCAAAAATAAAAAATTTGTTCACACCCCTTACTAAATTCTCAATTTTTTTTCTTCCATTCTTTCTTTGTTTCTTTATTTTTATTTTATTTCTTAAGTGTGGGAAGGTCCCATGTGGCATCCTCACATTAAATCTGAAATTTAGTTAGGCTCCTCTCTTCACAAAAATGTGTGAAGAGGGGGAGCCTTCTAAAATACCAAGGCTAAGCCTTGCCACCTTGGCAAGACCCAATATTTACTAGTCAACAGGCCTTAAGCCCCTTGCTTATAATTTAAGTAATTAAGCCACCTCATAAGATATTTTAATATTTATTTAACTACTCTGTTACACCTAAGAGAGAGCGGGGCATCCCACTCTATTCTCCTAAACCCTAAGATAAAATGCCAATTAATTACCAATTTAAATTTCTTAAATTAATTCTAATTAATCAAATCGGATTCATCTCATATCTAAGCTCCTTGGATCTAAATGAGGTCCACAATTATGTGTCACCCAATGGTTCCAACACCAAAATAATAATATTAATTACACTTAAAAATTAATATTCAAATAATAAAGCTTTCAAGTCAATATTTGCAATTTAAATGTCATGCGAAATTCCTTCATTTTACATCTTACCCTCTTAAAAAGAATTTTGTGAATACAAGCAAGGCTTAAAACAAATGTGAGTACTTTATCCATGTACTAGCTTCAGGTTTCAGATGCACTCCTCAATGCCATGATGCTATCACCATACTTTCACTAGAGGAATGGACTTTGTCTATTTTCCCTAATAGGATCTTTTATAGAACTTTGCAATAAAGTGATGATTTAGGAGAACAAACAAAGCTCTGATACCAAATTGATGCAGTGGATAGGAGGATCGTTCCTAAACCACACAAGAATAGGCACCCTAACACAACTACAAACTAATCAAGCAGGAAATTAATAAAAAAAATATAAAAATAGATAAAAATAACTAAAATCATTAATAATTCATTCATTCATTAGTTTTTTTCTCTCTATAATAAATATTTACAACGAACAATAAAGAAACCCTAATCCTACTATGGATCCATAATCGATCCAAAACTCAAATATAAACAAGATCCAAAAACCAATATCCAACTACCATAATTAAAAAAAATAGGAATAATTAAGATGGATCCAAATGGACCCTAAGGGCGCAATAGTGTGTTGCTCCCGCTCCTACATTAATTGTCCACAACTGCAAAAGCCAACTCCCACATACAGAGAGAGCTAGGAAGAGCCACACAGGTTTGAACATTGTTGCTACATGGTATGTGTGATGTAGACAACATAAATAAATTGTCATTATTAAAACTATTTTAATTTCTTTTTTTGGTTATTTACATTGAGAAACTGCCCATAGGATCAAAGACCTAGTTGTGCTGGCTATGCCTACCCTACTTATTGTTGTTATTCTTACAACATAAAACTTTGTGGGCTTGCCCCTTGCCCCCAAGGAATCACCGAGCTTTGGCTTGCATAAGGGGTGACACCCATGGGAATTGAATCTAGACCACCTGCCTAGCGGCCAAGCTCCCATCCCACTATGCCAAACCCCTTTGGGGCAAAACTATTCTAATTTCTGCTACTGTCCTTCCTTGTATTTAGATGTTTTTACTAATAACCCATCATCCTCAAGCAAATTATGCATTTTCCATATGCGTGACAAAGGTAATTCTCCCTCCGTGCAACAAGTTTCTTCAAAAAAAGATGTTTGACCCATACTCAAATCTAATGTCATTAAGAAAAAGATGCAAGTGTTAACTTTTTTGTTAGCACTGCCCTTCATTTGTCTATAAGAAGTATAGATTTATTTAATACAATCAATTATATATACTTACAATATAGTTGGATTCTCACTTAAGTTTAACCTTATCTAACCTCATGGATTTGTTCAAGATCAACCATTCAGTTGGAACCGATCATTGAGTCATATTTTTTCTATCAAAAACATGTTTTTTGAGTCAAGAAAAAAAAATCACTACTTTTATAGATGTTGATTTTTATATCATGGAGAAAACCTGTATACAAGTCTTATTTTGGCGATTCAAAAACTGGTTTCTACTATGTACATCACATCTGTGGAGTCAATATGACAAAAAAAAATGAGTTTGCTATGTTAGTACATACAAAGGATTGCAACAAACTTTGACACCTTAACATATCATGATATTTATGAAAAGTAGTATAATCTTGAAAAAAATTTGCAGATCAGGGGTACCAACTACCCACCACCTATGTCTCTCACATGTCATTCATTCATGAAGATGAACTTCATCAAACAATCATGGTCGAGTAGCTCATGTCTCAGATGTTTCCCACAAAAAAATAAATTCAGAGCCTTTGATGCATAATTCATGACACACTCTGATCGGATTTGGATTTAGTTTTTGCATTGATCTAATTAGATATTTGGGGGTATGCTGCTAGCTGGATTGTGTTCAAGACTACTAATAAAAGTGGATTTGTCGTATGTGTATCTTACATTTTTAGAAGTAAGATGAATCCAACCAAGACTCACAAGAAGATCACTTTGGCTCATGAAAAGGTTAAGATATGGATAGGGATGGCAGTGGACCAAGGAAAAATGGGTCCCACCCTGCCTCACTCCGTTTGGACCAGAGATAAATGACATGAAACGGGGATGGAGGTTAAAATCAAAACTCGTGTGGGGATGGACTTAGGCTTTCCCTTGTCCCGCCCCACCCCATCCACAATTCACTTTAGTGAACCTTTCTTTCCTTCTTTAGGGATGAAAGTGAATCAAGGAGAAACAAGGTTCGGCCCCGCCCCATTTGGACCAGGCATGGAAGAGGGAATGAAGGGCATGAAATGGGGATGGAGATTAAAATTGAAATTCGCGTGAGGATGGAAAGCAGAATTTTGAGATGGGGCGAGGGTGGAGACCTTGTCCCCCATCTCTGCACCGGTCCATTGCCATCCCTAGATATGGGTTTCAATTCACAGTTGCAAATATTGCTGAGATTTTGAAAATCTTGTGATATTATTAGACATTTACAATGATGGGTTCATGTTCGCCTCGTAAAGAATCAAACTCGTAAAATAGGCTCGGCAAACTTAATATGAACAATAGGTGCTTGGCTTGACTTGACTCGTATAAGCTCGTTAAATAGTAAAAAATATATTTTAGATTTATTTTGCATGCATTTTTTTTGTAATCATATTTCTTTCAGCTCTAAAATAATACAATTTTTTTATAAACAAGCTAGCTCGAACTCATCTTTGTTAACTTGGACTAATTATAAGCTCAAACCTGGCTTGGTTCGCCACAAGAATGAGACAAGCTTCAACACTTCAAGCTCATCTCATTCAACTCGTTTACCAACCATATTTACAAGTCATGACGATTTTGACACTATCATGAGATTGTCTAACTCTTGCCTATTTCTAATATATTGCAGCAATGAGATGTTTTGTACTTTTTAACTATTTTATGCATTTAGTTTTTTTTTATATTTTTATCCATTATATATTACATGGTTCTTCAATCTTATATATATGTTACAACTATGGAATTTCAAAGTTAGTGCCCTTGTTGTGTATGACTATATTTACAACAACCTACTAAAAGAATGTTGGGTTAGAGTTTTTTTCCTCTCCTTCCTCTAACTGTGGAAGGTGGCAACAACAAAAAGACGGAGAAAATGAGGCCCCACACCGCCTCACACTATTTGGACCAGGGACGGAGGACATGAATCGAGGAATCGATTAGGGATGTAGGTTAAAATCAAAACCCGTGCGGGGATAGAGCGAGGGTGGAAACCTTGTCCCCTGCACCCACCCAGGTCCACTGCCATCCCTACCCTCCATTGGGTCCCACTTAGATCCAATTGCCTACATGGCAATGTAACTTAAATTAAGTAAGTTTAATCCACTATGGTGGGACGTCCCCCACTCTCTCTCTCTCATAAGGTGATAAGTAATGAAAATTGTTAATTAGTTAGATATCATCTTAATTTTTGTAATTTTTTGATTAACTAGTCTGTTTGTAAATTTTATTTATATTAAATAGACAATGAAAAAACTATGAAAATTTATTGAGACACTCTACTCATATATAGAAAGATTTCAGTCCATACCTTTTATGTATTAGAGTTCGGATAAGGGAGATATGACCTCTACAATTTGGAATTGAGAAATTGTCTTAAACAATGAGCCTTTTTGACAAAATCATAACCCTCTGAATATGTATTGTTTTGATTTAATCTTTTTATGGTTAATTCTTGATATATACTGTGAAAAAAATCTTGTGTTTGGTTCCTTATGGTTTGAGAATTAAAAATCGAGCGAGATGACCCACATTTTGTATTTTTTTTGTTCTGTCTTGTCCAGGGACAGAAGTTATAGGTCGTCCAAAAATTTTAGTTGATGTTTGGTAATGAATTTGGCTCTAATTTTTCTAGTTCTTATTGTCAATATATCAAGTTATTTTATGTAAAATTGTCAAGATTTATTTAATTGTTTATGATACCTTGTTTGAGCTCACACTGGACGGACAGGTCTGGATAGGCTTGTTATCTGAGCAAAAAATAGACTATCAGTGTGAAATTTTTATAAATTCTTTTGTAATGATTTTATGGTCAGATTTTTACCTAAATTCTAGTAAGATGTATTGGTGTCACGGGCCTATTTCCTTCAATGGGCCAGCACGTCGCGATGGTCCTTCCTTACCATCGCAAGCCTACTCGTCAGCTCGCTTGCCGGTCGCGAAAGCTTGTAATCAGAGTGCAAGAGAGCAAGAGAGAATAGAGGGAGAGAAATTGCAATCACAAGAAGCAATCACAACGAGGGTGAACAAAAGAAAGCTCAACGCATTTACTTCTTTCACAATTTTGTCCGCTGACTATTACAGTTCAAGTATATGGGCTGCCCCTTCGGGGTATTGATTCACCTGAACCGGGCAGCTTACATCAGACTCAACAAAAGCAAAACATACTCTAAGCGCAACTGTACACTGTAAGTCGCAAGGGAACAATTGGAATACAATGAATTAATTTGAGGGCCAAATATGTAGTTATGATTTTTTGGCATATTTGATAAGCTGGGTAAAAAACTGTCTACAGAGTTCTTAGTTAGGAACATGTGATTGCTTGCATGTTAGGGTTCAAAAAATGGACCTCATGGATATGTGTAGTTCTCGAGGTAAACCTTGTTTCAATTGGACTTGTTTATGCACTTTATATAGGTCTACTATGGCATTGCACTGTTCTTTGGCTTTTGTTCATGATTTGTATGCTATAATGCACATATGATATGTTATTTTGTTTTGTAGCATTAATATAATGTATGCATGATGCTTTCATGTATTGTATGATATGATGATATGTTGTATGTTATGTGATGTGCATAGTACAACAACAACAACAACAACAACAACTACGCCTTCATCCCAAAACAATTGGGGTCAGCGATATGAACCAAAAAAGAAATTCATTTTGGGTCTTCCACATGAATCATTTTCCTCCAATCATTTCTATCCAATGCCATGTCCTCGGTGAGGTTCAAAGCATTCATATCCTTTCCTATCATCTTCATCTAAGTCTTCTTAGGCCTACCCCGACCTCTTTTAACTAATATATTTTCCCATTTCTCCAACCTTCTAACTGGAGCATCATTAGGCCTTCGCCGAATATGTCCAAATCACCGTAAACGATTCTCTAGCATCTTATTTTCAATTGGTGAAACACCTACCTTCTTACGTATCTCCTCGTTCTGAATCTTATCTTTTATTCTATTTCCACACATCCATCTAAGCATCTGCATCTCAGCTACACTCATTTTTTGAATATGTCTCTTGGCAGCCCAACATTCCGTACCATATAGTAAAGCGGGTCTAATAGTCGTCCTATAAAACTTTCCCTTCAACCGCAATGGCATTCTACGATCGCACATCACTCCAGTTGCACTTTTCCATTTCATCCACCCAACTTTTATCCTATGATTTACATCTCCATCAATTTCTCCATACATTTGAATGATGGATCCCAAATATTTGAAATAATCATTCACCGGTATTTCTTGCTCACCAAGCTTCACTACACTCCCATCACTACTTCGTTGCTTACTAAATCGACATTCCATATATTCAGTCTTACTCTTACTCAACTTAAAACCTCTACCTTCCAATGTGTGTCTCCATAATTCTAACTTAGCATTAACCCCAGCTCTAGACTCATCAATCAAAACAATATCATCAGCAAACAACATACACCACGATACATTTTCTTGAATTGATCTCGTAAGCTCATCCATCACTATCGCAAATAGGAAGGGCTTAAACCAGATCCTTGATGTAACCCAACTGTTATCGGAAAATTGGTTGTCACCCCTCCACAAGTGCGGACATTGGTTACTACTCCTTCATACATATCTTTAATTATACTAATGTACTTGAGAGAAACACCTTTCTTCATCATTGTCCACCAGAGAATGTCCCTAGGTACTCTATCGTATGCCTTCTCTAAATCAATAAAAACCATATGCAAATCTTTGTTCCTCTCTTTATATCTTTCAATAAGTTGTCTAAGAAGATGTATAGCTTCCATAGTTGATCTTCCAGGCATAAAACCAAATTGATTCTCCGATATCATGACAACCTTCCTCAACCTAGACTCAATTACCCTCTCCCAAAGTTTCATAGTATGACTCATGAGTTTTATAACATGATAGTTTGTGCAATCTTGTATATCACCCTTATTCTTATATAAAGGCACCAAAGTACTCTTCCTCCACTCATTAGGCATCTTATTTGTTCACCAAATCAAGTTAAAAAGATTTGTCAACCATTCTAAACCTTTCTCTCCCAAGCATTTTCAAGCCTCGATAGGTATACCATATGGGCCAACTGCCCTTCTTGATTTCATTTTCTTCAAAGCCTTTGCAATTTTTTTTCTTTTGAATCTTGCGCATTAAATCACGATTTATCTCATGAATAGGAATGGAGAAGTCGCCAAGATCTTGAGCATGGCTATCATTAAATAGCTTATCAAAATAATCTTTCAATCTCTCCTTAATCTCCTCATCTTTGACTAAAACCCTTTGTGTTATGATTAAATGTTATGTTTGTGTTGTTAGACTTGGATGATACATACACATTTGAAAACTCAAAATGAAGCTTATGGGTTATGTGAAACCCGAGTTGTGCCTAAAAGAGGCAATGCTTGAGCCCGAGATAAAGGCTATTAACCATGTGTGTGTGGTTCAATATGTCACGAGTTGGATCGGTGTGCAAGGCCAAGTTAATAAGGATATTCATCAACCGGCGGGTAACTAAGATGATCTCCGCCTGGAACGTCACCATTAACATCTGCTGCTACCTGGTTGGATTGAAAACCCCAACCCGCTACAACCTTTTATGCCAAAAAAGAAAAAGAAAAAGAATAAAGATGTTGGGGGCGTGCCAACGTTCACATTTCTTTTTGCAGGGGTAACTCCAATCCTGATTTTTGAATCATACGACCCAAAATCACACGTGAACAAATCTCACGTGTTGATAGAAACTGAATCATATTTTATTATCATAGCTAACAAAGTTTTTTGTTGGGTTATCCGTTCTAATGAGATCCAGAATCTCATTTATCTCATGAGACTCAACCAAACATACCTTAGCATCCAATTTTTCAAGAGACATGGTGCCCGGTTTTTTCAGGCGGCAATTTATATGACAACTGATTTTTTCAGGTGACACTTACATGACTAGTGTTTTTTCTCAATGGTCAACTTAGACAAGTGGTTCAACCAAGGCATCTAATTTTTTAGGTTAAAAAAAGGTAAAATCATCAAGAAAAAATCAAGTGGCCATGTTTGATATATTTAACTAGTAAATTAGCCGCGTTTGACATGTCTCTCTAGTCTCTGCCAAAACAAAAAATAGCGTCTAAAGCACGTACCATCGATGTTATTGTCAAAACTAAATCATGTCTGAGGTTTCTTGTGAATATTAAAAAAACCATTTCAAACTAAAATAGAAGCCGTTGATGTACATCTAGATTTTAATCCACCTTTCGATATTTGGTTATGAACATGAACGTTTTTGGAGTTGGACTTGAATCAGATTCAAATAATGATTTTTCAATACTTTTTGGACTTGATGGACTTTTAATTTTAATATACTACCCATTATTGGACTTAGATTTCACATTTAGACTTATATTTTGAATGGACCCAATACTAGACTTAAACTTGAAATCAAACTATAATCAGATTAGGTATGAGCTTAAATCCAAAATAACAGTCAAAGTTGAACTTTAAATATGGAATTTGATCCATATTTTGGGTCCAACTATATATACGTAAACTCACCCAATTTTAGTACAAATTCCAGCACATTTCTAAAAGTGGAAAACTCAAACTTATTGTTCAACATCTAGAATAATACAAAGACACATTGACACGAGGATGGGTGGTCGAGGTTCGACTGGTAAGTTCGACTTTTTTTTTTGGGAAAATAGAACTATAGGACACATAATTTTTAAAATTTTTAATCAATGATTTTTTTATTTTAATGTTAAAAATTCATTTTTATAAAAAATACTTAAAATAATAAATAATATTAAAATATCATACGTACATGTCTGTGTTCATGTCCACGTGTCCGCTCGTGTCCCTGGGGACACACCACCAAAATGGCGTGCCCCTGTGACATAGGTGTTACGTGCCAAATATATTTTATTAAAACAATTAATTTAGTTTTAATTATTAATTAGTGACTTGAAAAAGTAAATACTAAAAAGCAATGTGTCACAATCGATGTTTAAGCTAATCTATTTTTCAAAATGTTTCAGAGGATTAGCCAATTCAAGATTGAATCGAATAATTTTCATTTAGCCTTATGAAATATTTGATTTTCCTAAAAATTCAAGAATTTGTGAACGTGTAGAAAAAGTAAATAATGACTTATAGGGTCTAATTTAAATTATACATATGCATTTAATGCCTAAACAATCAAATAAGCAAATAAATGTTATAAATAATCTAAAAACTAAATTAATCAAAAACCGATTCATCCACGTAATGAAACCGATTCAACCTGGTAGAATAGGTCCATTTAAGGCCAGGGTGCCAAAACCATCCTAGCGCTCTCTGCCTCCCTCGGCCTCTTCTCTAGCAGACGACGACAGCGAGACGACGACGACAATCCCGGCGACGGTGGTGGGAATCCGATCGGAATCAATACCAAAGACGTTGGTGGGCGGACGGCGGTTCTACAGGTAACAGGTATCCCTCTCTCTCTCTGGGAAGACTGGAATGCTTCAAGTCTCTTTGGCTCAGAGCAGTCTCTCTTTCTCCCTCTTTCTCATTCTCTCTCTGTCTTTACCGATTTTAGGGCTTTTGATTTTGGGCAATGAGCATGGTTGAATGTTGAATCAATGATGGATTGATGGTGAATCTTTCTCAGTCCTTCTGTCATTCCCGATTTATAGGGTTTCCATTTTAGGGCATTTGATTTTAGGAATGGTTGAATTTTGAATAAATGATGGCTTGATGGTAAATCTTACTCACTCTCTCTGTCTATGAGGACCCAAAAGAGGGAGGCGGCGGGTTGGATCTTTGAAAAAGAACCCTAGTTTAGTTTTAGATGGCGATCTTTTTTGGGGTTTTTAGTTGTCTAGTGCGGTATGCAGAGACTAAATCGGGGTATGAAAAACATTTCTTTGGGGTTTGGATTTTTAGCGTTCCGATTTTGGGCATGGATGAATGCTGAATCGGTGATGGCTTGATGGGGCTTTCCAAATATCTAGTAAATTTGTTTATAAATCAAATTTTTTAATTTGTTCTTACTTGTTAGTCGCTGCCTGTTAATGATTAATGAATGATGTTAGAATTTAGATTTTTTTGCACAGCGTATTTCTCACATTTTCAGTTGCTGATGGAATTTCAATGTTATGCAGAGGTGACAGTTTTTCTTCTTGTTATTTGTTAGAAGCCATAAATGTATATATGTTTGAAATATATCCTTTGAGAATATGTTAAACAAATGAGTCTGAAACTCTGATTTGCGAGTAAATTATCTTTGCTTTACATTTATTATATGCTTCACATTGGTTATAGCCACTTCTGGTAAGAGAAACTTCAAAAATGAAATTTCCTTTTACTTACATGTGAATTGGATCCATGCAGACAGTTGCTTCTGAATTCTTCAAATATGTTTTTATGGGTTTAGGATTGCCTTTATCATGGCAATAAGGATGTTTTGTTGTCGCCATCCTTTAACCAACAACATGGTGATTTTTCCTCCCACAAGGTTTCCTCATTTCTAGTAAGGACTGCAGCCCATCTCGTAGTTGGACATCCTTTTCTAAAGCGTCATGATGGCCTTAACCAACTCTAGGTTAAAGGTCCTCAAGTTTCTTCAAAATCTCTGACACATGCTTGGGATATCCCATATTGAATGCTTGTTCCATTGCTTGAGGCATGCTTGCAGCCTCCAAGCGGGATTTCAATGCAAAGTCCAATCTGTCAGTACCAATTCACAACAATGATCTTTAGGCCCATAACCTAAAAAGTTTGAAACTGGAAGAAAAACAGAAAGTAGGTTGAGAAACAAGACTTAAAGCATTATGATTAGATACCATTTCCGGCAATATGCTCCACTGTGAATGAGGAAAATAATTAGCCAGAGATCGTTAAGAACCACACTACCAATTCTACTCATGCGGAAAAAGGACCCTTGTTGATTATTATGCCATGTATATTAAGTTGTCGGTTTTCTCATCTAGGAGCCCGAAGCTCTCCAAGGTATTATCAAACTCAAAGATTCTGACATGTTCATGTTGCATGCCCCATTGCTCCTCCAAAGACCCAGTCACATTCCAATCTCCAATCATGAGCCATAAAAAGTCCTCAAGATGTTGTAAGGTGAGCTGCAATCAATATAAGGGTTAGCAACATACACACGAATGACCATAAAAAAATCTCTGTTCTCTTATCTGTCAAAACCTTACCCGCTTGAGATGTATATAGTAAAACTTCAACGTTAACTGATTGAGCATTCCATAGGCAAAGAGTAACTCGAGGGAGACATTGTGAAATTACCACATTGGTAACAAGCAAAATCAAGAATGTATTTTTTCGCTCTATTATGCAGATATGGGAATTATTGAATGATCATAACTAAGGGAATTATTGAAGAAGTTACATATCTAAAAACTAAAGGTTGATAACAATAAACTTCCAATGGTACATGAACATGCAAAGCAAATTATATTCCTTATTATTCCACCAAACAGAATAATAAAGTAGTTACATTTACTCTGAATCACAAGAAATAACAAATTCAATATCTAGAATGTCCAGACATTATTACTAGACCCATCAGATATAGGACAAAAGTCTCTACAACCTTCAGTATTCAGATAAAAGCAGCAGCCTTCAGTTGTAACTCATAACAAAACATTCAAAACAAACAAACAACCTAGTCAACCAACCACACACATCCCACGTCTATACATTCACATGCTCCAATCAAACAAAAAAACAAGAAAAAACCTTCTACTGGAGTAACTGAACAAAATAATCTGCTACAATTAGATGCATAAAAATACAAAGCATATTCTTTTAGTGTCAGCATTTCAACACGTTTAAGATAGACGACATGATACTCAAACACCCTCAAGTTATTTGTTAGCTGTAGAGGAGTTGGAGATGAGCCTTTTCTATCTCTGACACCAATGCTGGAACCAATAAGTTTCTTAAACCTGGTTTTGATTGGAGTCACTGAATCGTGAGGCATGTATACTAGAAGGAGGGCTTCAACCTCCGACCTTGTGAAGACACATGTTCTAACCGACTAAGCTATCCCAACTCTTCTCCAAGTGGGGTTTCCTCAATCATCCCTTACACCACATTCCTTGGTCTATATCCCTTGCCATGCTACATATATATAGGCTACCATGTAGGATTGAATTTGTTTCGCCACTAACCCGCAGAATAATGCTGCATTAATTCAATAACTCCCTCCATAACCATGTATATAGGTTGTACATACAGCTGCTAATTCACATTAACATGGAGTTTATAACCTCCATACATCACATAAATCACACTTAATGGGCCCATCATTTTATCGGCTGTTGGGGTTTCAATGTCACATGGGTACGGGTACGGGAACGGAGGTACAACACAACACTTTCAAAAAATGCAGGTACGGGCACACAGCTATATATATATATGTATATATATATATATATATATATAGTATGTGTGAGAAATGGTTCTATGGGCTTCAGTCCAAGATCCATGTTTGTAAATATAAAATACTAATTTTATTGATGTTTTTAGTAAATGCAAGGGGTAGACTGATGTTTTTGATAAACGAAAGGTTTGCCTGATATTTTCAATAAAGAAGGGGTAGGAAATGTAAAATGATAATATTTTAAAAAATAAAAAAGGGGACGGGAGGTGGGGTATAGAAAAAGAAGAGGGAGAGGGGGGAATGAACCCATTTGTCCCACCGCCTCTCTCTCTGGGTCTGAAAATGAAGAAGGCGGAAGAGAGGAGTCTGAAATAGGAGGAGAAGAAGAAGCGGAAAAGGTACTTCTCCCGTTCTTCCTCTCTCTCACCTTCTTCTTCCTTCTTTCTTCTTCTTCTTCTTCTCTCTCAAGGGCTCAGGAGGACTTATGGGTCAAGGCCCTTTGACCCAAGGTCAAAAAAGCCAAAAAAAAAGTTCTGGGTTTTTGGGATGGTTTTTTTAGGCCGGGTCTTTGTTGGACCAGATCCAAACTGACCCATCCGTACGCATGCTGCATCCGGTACCTGTACCCAGGCGTGTCAACACGGGTGTGGGTGGTGGTCAGCCGTGTCCATGTGACATGGTGGGGTTTTATGACCACAATATGGATCCAATACTTGGATCCAACACGGTTACCGAAGCATGCACCCAACACCTTGGTCCAACATGTTTGTGGATCTCTTTACATATCCATATAGGTGTTCAAACTTCAAACACTCCCTAAAGGTTCGTTGACCATGATCAATAACAAATCTCTTGAAGACTAAACAAGTCCATATGCCTTGATGGATCGAACTAAACACAACTTTCACCATGACCACTGTTAAAATAAGTCAACCTCTTAAAGTTTTTCTTATTAAAGTTTTACTGAAGTCTGTTTTTGGTATTCTCTAAATAATGAGGGACCCATATGTAATTTCTTTCTTATGGCTGATCTCTATTTAAACAAGTAGAGATTAGACCTAATACAAGATTAAGACGTCTCTCTCTACCTCTTTTTCTTTTCAACATGGTATCAGAGCCATCTTTCTTTTCAACATGGTATCAGAGCCATTGACCTTTGGGGTGTGACTTCGGGGTCTGCGCTAAAGCGTGCGTGAAGAGTACCAGATCACGTGAAGGGGCGTGACTTCTGGGTCTGCGCTAAAGCGTGCGTGAAGGGTACCAGATCGTGTAAAGGGGACCAGACCTAAGTGTGTTCGATTTTTTTTTTTTGGAATCAAGTGGTATAGATCTGATAACAGATCTGCAGTCTGACAAGTCATGACTGAGATCTGTAATCATATCTAAAAGTCGAGGTGGAAGTATGGTTTTCGGTGGATCAAATCTGGTGGATATAGGTACGGTGCAGTAATGTTGTAGTGAAGTGGGTGGCGACCTGTTTTTGTCGTGGATGTGGGTGACGACCAGATTTGTCGTGGGTCAGTTTTTTCGTGTGTTTTGTTGTTCTGGTTGTCGTAAAATAAGTCGATCTGATCATATGTCGTGGACCAACATATTCTTTTGGATCTGATCGTTTGTTCAGGTTGCTGTGAAGCTTATATCGTCGTTTTGTTTTGGATCTGCATATTCTTTTGGATCTGATCGTTTGTTCAGGCTGCTGTGAAGATTAAAAAATCTTATATCGCCATTATTTTTATGTTCTGGCTATAAAAAAAAAACAGGAACTCTTATAGTCGTAGATCTGCATATTTCTTTGGATCTGATCGTATGTTCAGATCTAATCACAGATCTGGGTGTTGTGGTGAAGGCAAATCACTATAGTGGATCGGTTCATTGTGGAGCAGTTCATTTACGAACTGTGACAAGTTGTTTTTGTGTGCACGTGGACATTTACTGCAGCAACGTTAGTGGTTGTGGCTCCTTAGTTCATGTTATTCATTATGGGTGATGCTAAAAAATCTGATTATAAGAATGAAGCTATTGGGGAATATAAAGCCTTTGCCAATCCCTTCTCCTATGGTTCTTCTGTGAAATTAAATGAAACTAACTATGCAAGGTGGTCCAGAACTTTTATGATGTCCGTGTCTGGACATCGTAGAAAGCATATTCTATTGGAATCTGAACCTAATGATAAAACATGAAAATATAATACTTGGGACGAAGATAATGACATTGTTATGTCATGGATCATGAATAACATTGAATCTCATATTACAGAGGGCTTAATTTATTACAATACGGCTATACAGATGTGTGACACTTTTCATGATACATACTCTCAAGAGACGAATTGTGAGTCGTATTCTACAAGTTGAACATAAAATATATAATCTAAAGCAAGATGACCAATCATTAGCCCAGTACTATGCCTCGGTCAAGACAACCTTTGAAAGACTGAATACTCATAGGCCTTTGTGCTTCTCAAAACAGAAGGATCATCAAGAACAAACCATGGTTGCTCGTTTCCTCACAGGTCTATCATCAGAATTCTCAGTTGCAAAAGTTCAAATGTTGACTGGGTCAAATGTTCCTACTCTTGCTGATGCATACAATCGATTGAGTAGACTTGCCATCTCTCTTCCACAATCTCAACCTGCATCTCAGTCATCTGCTTTACCTGTACCATCTAGTTATAGACGAGAAAATACTATGCATGTTAGAGGCAGAGGTCGTGGAAGAGGTATGAGAGGTAGAGGCAAACTCCAATGTACCTATTGTGGAAAATAAGGACATTTAGAAGATCACTGCTGGGATAAACATGGACGGCCTGCATTTTCTCCATTGAAGCCGAATGTTCCAAAAGCTAATGTTACAAAACTAGAAGTGGAGCATGAAATCAATTTTCCTAGTGAATCTATCACTCTTAGCCGTGCTGAATATGCGGAGCTGGTTTCTCTTCATCCTTCAAGTTCCTCTTCTCCTGTTGCTTGTGTGGCCTACTCTACTGGAGACCATCTTTCCCTTCATGATAGTAAGTGAATTATTGACTCTGGTGCATCTAGACATCTATGTGGAAACTATAAAAAATTTTTAGATCTAAAAGCTATTACTGCACATCGGGGAGTCTCATTAGCTGATGGTAGTTCCTCCCTGGTTATTGGTCAGGGAAATGTCTCTATATCCTCTTCTTTGCAGTTGAAAAATATCCTTCATGCTCCTTCATTTCCTCAAAGTTTATTATAAGTGAGTTGCCTTACAAAAGAGCTAAATTGTAGAGTGATATTTGATCCTGTGTGCTGTCATTTTCAGGATTTGCTGATGGGGAAGAAGATTGGTGGAGGCTATGAAGAAAATAGAGTCTACTATCTACATCACCCTGTGGGAATCATTTGTGCTGCAGTTGATTCTTCCTCGAGTCCTGTTCAGTGGCATCGTCGTCTCGGACATCCTTCATTGTCGAAGCTTCGTCGTATCATTCCTCAAATTCCGTCTACTACATCATTCCAGTGTGAAGCATGTCAGTTGGACAAGCATCATCGAAGTTCGTTTCTTTCTAGTCAGAGTCAGTCCAGTCATAAGGTCTTTGAACTTCTTCATGCGGATGCATGGAGTCCCAGTAAGATTCCTACCAGGACCCAATGTCGTTATTACCTTGTTATTGATGATGATTTTTCTAAGTTGTCCTGGGTGTTCTTAATAAAAGAAAGATTTGAAGTTCCTAGTATCCTCAAGTCATTAGTTATTGAAATAAAGACTCAGTTTGAATCTGTTGTCAAGATTATTCGCACTAATAATGCCCTTGAGTTTAAAACCAAAGCACTATTGCAATTTTATCGAGACCATGACATTCAACCCCAAACCTCTTGTGCCTATACTTTCGAACAAAATGGGGTGACTGAGCGAAAACACATGCACCTCCTTGATGTAGCCCGCACCCTTATGATTCAATCCAATGTTACTGCTTCATATTGAAAGATTTGCAATGCTCGAATTCTTCCACGCGTGAGAGCTGAGAAACAGAGAGAGAGAGAGAGAGAGAGAGAGAGAGAGAGAGAGAGAGAGAGAGAGAGAGAGAGAGAGCCGATGCCCAAAATTATATGGGACGACTGCTATTCTAATCCCTTTATAATAACATACTAATACAAAGATTAGGGTACTAAAATACCCTTATTACAAGAGAATAAATTACACAGTGCCATTAATGAATGGCAATGATCACAGGTCTGGATCTCCTGACCCGTGACCCGTAACCCGTAACAAGAGATACACTTCTTTTCACCCTCCTTCAAGTTGTGCATGGTCTTGAACCATGAACAACTTGCCTTTTAACATCCAAAATCTGTCTTTTGTAAAAATATCCGCCACTTGATCTGTAGTTCGTACAAATTCGGGCTCAATCTCTTTCTCTTCTACTTTTTGTCTCACAAAATGCTGATCTATTTCAATATGTTTGGCACGACTGTGATGGATTGGATTAAAAGACATACTAATGGCACTTTGGTTGTCACACAAAAGAAGTGATCAAGAGATCGATTCTCCTACTTTTATCAGTAAATGTCTAATCCAAGTAGCTTCAGCAGTGGCGGCTGCCATTGACCTGTATTCAGCCTCTGTACTGGATCTGACAACAACCTTTTGTTTCTTACTACTCCAAGAAACCAAATTCATCCCAACAAACACACAATAGCCGGATACTGATTTGCGTTCATCTGGATCTCTCGCCCAGTCCGCATCAGAATAGACAGTGATCTCATGTGCATTTTGCCCATTGGTCTTTCTCTTA
The DNA here is from genome assembly GCF_984573655.1 of Nuphar pumila. Classification (NCBI taxonomy): domain Eukaryota; kingdom Viridiplantae; phylum Streptophyta; class Magnoliopsida; order Nymphaeales; family Nymphaeaceae; genus Nuphar; species Nuphar pumila. The sequence goes on along the minus strand of NC_143255.1, from coordinate 117,245,325 downwards.
TATAAAGGGCCATCCCCAACCGTTCCCTTCAGATATCGAAGTATCCGTTTAACCGCTTCCATATGCCCTTCACATGGTGCATGCATAAACCGAGATACTTGATTCATAGAGTAAACTATATCAGGGCGAGTAAAAGTGAGGTATTGTAACATACCCACTATGCTACGATACTGTGTGTGATTTTCATATGGATCTCCATCTTGAGAGCTAAGCCTTTGGTGAAGAACGCTAGGAGTTCCCTAGGGCTTGCAGTCTTTTATACCTGCTTTATTGAGAACATCAATGGTATACTTATGTTGAGTGAGAGTCATCTCTTTAGGGGTACTGTCGACTTCAACTCCAAGAAAGTATTGTAGTTTGCCAAGGTCCTTCATTTTGAACCTCTGATTCAAGAGATGTTTGACTTCTTCAATGTGCTCATTGGAATTACCAGTGATGATAATATCATCTACATATATCAACAACAGAGTAATTGTGTCTTGGTTCTTAAATATAAATAAGGAGTGGTCAAGAAGAGATTTCTTAAAACCATATTTTTGTATTTGAAGAGAAAAACTATCGAACCAAGATCGAGATGCCTGCTTCAATCCATATATCGCCCTTTTTAGTCTGCATACATATTTTGTATGATTGCCTTCTGCGTAACCTGTGGGTTGTTCCATGTATACTTCCTCTATCAAATTTTCATGAAGAAAGGCATTCTTCACATCAAGTTGGCTAGTAGTCCATTGATGTTCAATAGCTAAAGAAAGTATGACTCTGATTGTCCCCATTTTCACCACTGGACTAAAGGTTTCATCATAGTCCTGTCCTTGCTCCTGTGTAAAACCTTTGGCTACAAGTCTCGCCTTGTATCACTCTATAGTCCCATATGGTTTATACTTTATTTTGTACACCCATTTCGAACCAACAATATTTCTGTCAGGTGGTCTTGGTACAACATCCTACTTACCACATTCATGTAGAGCTTCCATTTCCTCATTCATTGCTTCAATCCATCTTCTGGAATTTGATGCTTGGGAGAACGTTGTGGGTTCATCTTCTTTGCTCAAGGCTGTTAGAAAGAGTTGAAAATCTAATGAGAAATTTTCATAACTGACCCATCTTTCAATTGGATAACGAGAACGAGTGGATCTTCTAGCATCAACGATGTTGGATGTAGAGGATGTGTCCATTTCTGGATTAACTATGGTGGGCGACTCTCTTTCTCGTCGAGTGTAAACAAGACCTTTATACCTTTCTGGATCCAAAGTTGGGTCTGTGTTTTCATGGGCAATCATCTCATCAGCAGACACAAATTTCTTATCCTTTTGAGTACAATTTGAGGGGCATGCATCACTAGCTTCGGAAAAAAGTTCATAATTCAGCCAAGGATAATAAGTTTCAATTTTAGAATTTGATTCTAAAGAGCTAGTATATCGACAATCAAAATTCAATGTAGAGTTTCCATTTCCTCATTCATTGCTTCAATCCATCTTCTGGAATTTGATGCTTGGGAGAACGTTGTGGGTTCATCTTCTTTGCTCAAGGCTGTTAGAAAGAGTTGAAAATCTAATGAGAAATTTTCATAACTGACCCATCTTTCAATTGGATGACGAGAACGAGTGGATCTTCTAGCATCAACGATGTTGGATGTAGAGGATGTGTCCATTTCTGGATTAACTATGGTGGGCGACTCTCTTTCTTGTCGAGTGTAAACAAGACCTTTATACCTTTCTGGATCCAAAGTTGGGTCTGTGTTTTCATGGGCAATCATCTCATCAGCAGACACAAATTTCTTATCCTTTTGAGTACAATTTGAGGGGCATGCATCACTAGCTTCGAAAAAAAGTTCATAATTCAGCCAAGGATAATAAGTTTCAATTTTAGAATTTGATTCTGAAGAGCTAGTATATCGACAATCAAAATTCAATGTAGAGCTTCCATTTCCTCATTCATTGCTTCAATCCATCTTCTGGAATTTGATGCTTGGGAGAACGTTGTGGGTTCATCTTCTTTGCTCAAGGCTGTTAGAAAGAGTTGAAAATCTAATGAGAAATTTTCATAACTGACCCATCTTTCAATTGGATGACGAGAACGAGTGGATCTTCTAGCATCAACGATGTTGGATGTAGAGGATGTGTCCATTTCTGGATTAACTATGGTGGGCGACTCTCTTTCTCGTAGAGTGTAAACAAGACCTTTATACCTTTCTGGATCCAAAGTTGGGTCTGTGTTTTCATGGGCAATCATCTCATCAGCAGACACAAATTTCTTATCCCTTTGAGTACAATTTGAGGGGCATGCATCACTAGCTTCGGAAAAAAGTTCATAATTCAGCCAAGGATAATAAGTTTCAATTTTAGAATTTGATTCTGAAGAGCTAGTATATCGACAATCAAAATTCAATTCATCGAAGATGACATTTCTTGATATTTTGATGCGCTTGCTCGTCGGGTCATAGCACCTGTACCCTTTATAGTCATCAACATAACCCACAAACCTGCACTTCAGGGCCTTGTTCTGAAACTTATGTCTCATTGAACTATCAACATGAACATAGCATAAACAACCAAACACACGCAAATCATGATAGTTGGGATGTGCACCAAATAGAGAAAAGTAAGGAGACTTGTTTTCCAAAATAGTCATGGGCAATCGATTTATCACATGAACTACAAAATGAAAGGCCTCTGTCCATAAAGTAATTGGAAGATTACTATCATGCATCATGCTCATCGCACTCTCAACAATATGGCGATGCTTCCTTTCAGCAATCCCATTCTGCTGAGGTGTGTGTGGGCAAGACACCCTTCTCCTTATCCCATTACTTTGAAGAAAGTTAGTAAAGTCAATGGAAGAAAATTCACCTCCTCCGTCACATTGAAAATTAAGGATGTTTTCAGAAAATTGATTTTTGATAAAGGAATGGAAGTTTCAGAACAACTTGAAAGTCTCAGATTTGTGTTTCATGAAAAATATCTAAGAATAACTGTCAACAAATATAAGATAATATCTAGTTCCGGATATGGAAGCAACTGGGGCAGGTCCCTAAACATCAGAACAGATAATCTCAAAAGGTCTTGAACTCTTTTATTTATAAAATAAAAAGGTAAGACATGACTCTTACATAAGAGACAACTAGAACATTTGTTGTCATTGATATTTATTCCTAAACTTGACTTGGGAATGAGGTTATTTGAAACAAGCTTTTCAATGAAACTACTACTGCAATGACCTAGACGACCATGCCAAAGATTTGACTTATTGATTTCAGAGACACTAAAGACACATGTAGAATTCTCAGAAGGCAACGATGAGTGGAGCTTCAAGTTTGGGTCTGCAGGGCGAATATGTGTTGAAGGATCTTCTTGAAAAATATACATATTGCCTTGCCGTTTTTCTCTAGCGAACGTCTCCTTCGTGCAGAGGTCCTTGACAAGAACAGAAGAGGGAGTAAATTCAACTAAGGGTTTGATATCATCAACAAGTTTAGAAACTGAAACAATGTTTTTCTTGATGTTAAGAGCATAAAGAACTTTTGAAAGGTCGATAGAAGATTTTGACAAGGGTATAATGATGTTTCCAATATGAGAAATAGAGTGGTGGGATCCATCCCCAGTAACTATACTACTTCTACAAATGGAACAAGGTTTATGAGCTTACCGACATCACCGGTAACGTGAGTCGCTGCGCCAGAGTCCACGTACCAAGTACCTTGCTCATTCTGTTTCAGATTCAATCCTGCTAAAGCTGACAACAATAACTCCTTTACTTCTCCGCTGGTCCTTGTACTTTCTGTGCCTCTCTTTGCTTCAGTTTGTGTCGATTTTCCTTTATTTTGGGGATTGAACCAACAGTTAGCTTTGATATGCCCCTTTTTATTACATAGAAAGCAAGTATGAATTGACCTCTGTCTTTGTGGATTAATGTATGTGTTGGGTGTAGGCAATAATCCACGGCCTCCTTGACCACTTCTCCCTTGTCCTCCTTTTCCATTGATATCATAGCTTCCTCGTCCTCCTGCATAAGTAATCCCTGTAGCAAGAACTTCTTGTGCCCCAGTATGCATAGATGATTCTTCAGAAAATCCCTTTAGGTTCATCTCATATTGTAATAATTTTGCACGTAGATCTTCAAAGTTGGGCAGCTCAGGTAAACATAACAAGGAAGTAACAATCATATGATAGTCGGATCCCAATCCACTGAGAGTTTGCTATACCAAATCTTTATCAGTTACTGCACATCCAACAACTGCTAGTTGATCTGTGATAACCTTCATTTTGTTCAAGTATTCTATGATGGTCATGAAATCCTTTCTTAACATTTAAATTTCTCTTTTAAGAAACATAATCCTGGCCTGAGAAGCCTCTGAGTATGTCTGAACAAGTCTGTCCCAAAGGTTCATGACAGTGCGGTCATTTGGAATTGCTACAAGCACCTCTTCTGACGGTGTAGATGTAATATAAGCAACTAGCGCTTGGTCTCTTTTCATTCAAGCTACAAATTCAGGATTTCTAACATATATCGTAGTAGATGCTCCTTTGCTGTCCCTTTCTTCTCGTGATATGAACTCAGGAGGAACTGGAACAGATCCATCCAGATGTCCGGAAAGATCCTGACTCCTAATGAAAGTCATGATTTGCCTCTTCCAAGTCAAGAAGTTAGAATTGTTTAATTTTTCAGACACGAGTTGACTGAGGCAGCTTGAAGAAAGAACCGACTGAGTAGGAAGTGAATCCATGTTTCACAATATTAAGAGTGTGTCCAGCACAATCTGTCTACAGTTTATGTAACCCCCTTTTTTTTACAGAAACTAATTCAGATCAATGTCTAATTTAAAACATATATTGAATATCTATCAGATTTCTGATTTTCAGAAGAGAATGAATACTGAATATGAAAACCACAAAATAAATAAATAAATATGTGAATAGGAATTCACACTCGGTGTTGACGCAGTGCTTTCAAGCTAAAATAGATAAAATGGTAGAAATGAGGGTAACGTCAGGTCTGAGCCTGGTCAGATCTGATCAAGGATGTGGCTGGATCAAATAAGAACCCGATTACGTGATTAGATCACGCTCTGATCGAAAACAATAAACAATATATGTTGACGACAGATTGAAGAATGAGAGAAGGGTTTGAGATCGATTACCTGGATTGAGTTGACTTAGATTTATCAGAGAAAAAAGTTTGATCAGATCTGATTAACGTCAGATCTGATCGAGATCATGAGGCAAAGAAAAATAAGGTGAGACAGATATGATTAACGTCAGATCTAATTACCGTCAGATTTGATTAACGTCAGATCTGATCGAGAAGAAAATTGAGGAATGAATATTCAGACAAGATTGAGGAAACAGTCAGAAGAAAAAATTTTCTTGACTTAGAAGAGAAAATCGATAGGGTTCAGATCTTTCAGACGTACCTTTGAGATCGATTCCAGTTCCAGCTGTAGCGTGACTCTGATACCATGAAAGATTTGCAATGCTCGAATTCTTCCACGCGTGAAAGCTGAGAGAGAGAGAGAGAGAGAGAGAGAGAGAGAGAGAGAGAGAGAGAGAGAGAGAGAGAGAGAACCGATGCCCAAAGTTATATGGGTCGGCTGCTATTCTAATCCCTTTATAATAACATACTAATACAAAGATTAGGGTAATAAAATACCCTTATTACAAGAGAATAAATTACACAGTGCCATTAATGAAATGGCAATGATCACGGGTCTGGATCTCTTGACCCGTGACCCATAACAAGAGATACACTTCTTTTCACATATTGGGGTGATGCAGTTATCACAACTTGTTATTTGATCAACCACATGCCTTTATCATCCGTGGAAGACCAAATTCCTTTGCAAATCCTGTATCCTAATGTACCTCTCTTCTCTTTTTCGCCGTGTGTTTGTTTTGTGCATAGACTCGGACCTGACCGTGATAAATTAACCACTCAAGCCACTAAGTATATGTTTATAGGGTGATGTAGTTATCACAACTTGTTATTTGATCAACCACATGCCTTTATCATCCGTGGAAGACCAAATTCCTTTGCAAATCCTGTATCCTAATGTACCTCTCTTCTCTTTTTCGCCGTGTGTTTGTTTTGTGCATAGACTCAGACCTGACCGTGATAAATTAGCCACTCAAGCCACTAAGTGTATGTTTATAGGCTATCCAAAGAATCAGAAGGGGTATCGATGTTATGATCCGATTTCCCGTCGGGAGTATGTTAGTGCGGATGTATCTTTCTTGGAGTCTATTCCATATTATTCCTGTACTGGTGCTCAGTTGCAAACTGATCAAGATGACTCCTTTCCTCTTCCTGTTCCTCCTTTTCCTTTGGAATCAGTGCCCCCATTACCGAATCCAACTCCACCTACCTCACGGTTTCACAATCCTCCATTGGTGTATGCACGTAAAGCTCCACCTCCTCCAGTGCCTCCATCATCTTCTTCTCCTGAGGTAAGTGTTCCTGATAGCAATGACATTCATGTTGATGATAACATGCCAATAGCTCTACGAAAGGGGACACGACAATGTACCTTATATCCTATGTCTCAATTTGTGTCAGATGCCAGAATTGGTAATCAGATGAAAGCTTTTATCTCAGCCTTATCTGCTGAAACTATTCCTCTGAATTATCAAACGACCGTTCTTGATAGCAAGTGAAAGCAGGCTATGCAAGATGAAATGGATGCTTTACTATCTCAACAGACATGGGATCTTGTTGATCCCCCAATGGATGTGGACATCGTTGGATGCAAATGGGTATATACCATTAAGTACAACTCAGATGGTTCAATTGAAAGATATAAGGCCAAGCTAGTAGCTAAAGGTTATACTCAGACATATGGTGTTGATTTCTTTGAGACATTTTCTCCTGTCGCGCGGATGGGCACCATCCGTCTTGTTCTCTCGGTAACTGTTCACCATGGATGGAGTTTGTGTCAACTAGATGTGAAGAATGCATTCTTATATGGGGATTTGTCTGAGACAGTATACATGCAACAACCTCCTGCGTTCAAGGTTGAGGGGGAGTGTCAGAAGGTGTGCAGATTAAGAAAGGCGATATATGGGCTGAAGCAAAATCCTCGTGCATGGTTTTAAAAGTTGTTTGATGTGATGTCAAAGTTTGGTTTTGATAGGTCAACGTCAGACCACTCATTATTTATTAAGAAAACTAACTCAGGCCTAGTCGTTATGGTGGTATATGTGGATGACATCATCCTTACAAGAGATAACATGAAAGAGATTGCAGCTACAAAGGCTCATCTTCAAAAACATTTTGTTACCAAAGACCTTGGTCCACTTAGATACTTTCTGGGCATAGAAGTAGCCAGGAGCAGTGAAGGAGTGATTTTGTCTCAACGAAAGTATGTTTTTGATCTATTAAAAGAGACAATAATGTTGGGAGCTAAACCATCAAATATTCCCATGGATCACAAAGTTCATTTATTGGACAAGGGGTCAAAACCCGTTGATAGCAGGAGTTATCGCTCGTTGGTAGGGAAGTTATTGTATGTGACAGTGACTAGACCTGATATTGCTTTGGCTGTAAGCAAGGTTGGCCAATTCATGGACAAACCAATAGAGCTACACTGAAATGCTACAATGATGATACTCAGGTATTTAAAATCTTTCCCTGAAAAAGGGTTATTATTCAAGAAGTGGGTACTCTGGAGGTAATTGCTTACTCTGATGCTGATTATGCTGGGTCTGTAGAGGATAAAAATCTACCACAGGATTCTGTGTATTTATGGGAGGTAACTTAATCTCTTGGAGAAGCAAGAAGCAAACCGTGGTCGCTAGGTCGAGTGCCGAATCTGAATATAAGGCTATGACCCAAACTGCAGCTGAATTGATGTGGGTTCGAACTGCATTGACTGATCTTCAAGTGAAGGTTTCATCTCTTATGGTGATGATGCGTGATAACAAGGTGGCTACATATATAGCAAATAATTTGGTATTTCATGAGAGGACAAAACATATTGAAGTTCACTGCCACTACATAAGAGATATGGTTCAAGCTGGACATATATCTACCAAGCATGTAATCTCTGAGGATCAAGTTGCAGATATTTTTACAAAGCCTCTTGCTAGGTCCAGTTTCTCAAAATGTTGCGGCAAGCTGAGCATGATTGATATTTATGCTCCAGCTTGAGGGGCAGTGTTAAAATAAGTCGACCTCTTAAAGTTTTACTTAAGCCTGTTTTTGGTATTCTCTAAATAATGAAGGACCCATATGTAATTTCTTTCTTATGACTGATCTCTATTTAAACAAGTAGAGATTAGACCTAATACAAGATTAAGACGTCTCTCTCTACCTCTTTTTCTTTTCAACAGCCACAAAGTGGGCTTAGTTGCATAGCCTCATTTGATTCTTTGTTAGGTCTTTTAATTAGGGTTGGGAAACAAGCTGAGCCACTCATGGCTTAGCTCGTAAAGAGCTTATTTAAACTCGTAAAATAGGTTCGGCAAGCTGAATATGAAAAATAGGTACTCGACTTGGCTCAACTTGTGTAAGCTCGTTAGGTAGTAAGAAATATATTTTATATGTATTTTTTGTAATCCTATTTCTTCTAGCTCTAAAACAATGTATTCTTTTTTAATAAAAAGCTAGCTTGAACTCATTTGCTCTAACTCAGGGTCATTATGAGCTCGAGATCGACTTGGCTTGCCACAAAAAAGTGCGAAGCTTGAACACTTCAAGCTCGACTCATTCAGCTCGTTTACCGGCCCTACTCTCAATGTGCAGAGAGATACGTTACTATGTATCTCGGCTAAATGATGTTTTGGCCAAAACACAGTTCAAAAAATGTCATGTAACAAAAAATGCATCTAATGCTATGTCACACGGGCTCTTCTAACAGGGCACCACACCCGTGTTGCACCCAGGTGGGTGCGACACTTGGACACAACTTCCATTGTGTTAGGTGAAGTCAACCACACTGAGGTCCATTTCTATCCAAAAGTAGATTCAGTTAACCATAATCAAGTCAATTTTTATCTATTATATATATACATATATATATATATATATATAAATACATAAATGCACACAAATACACATAGTGTTAACTTAAAACTGTTAAAAATTATATATATATATATATATATATATATATATATATATATATATATATATATATATATATATATATATCCTCTTCGCACCCCCGCACCCAAGTTTTTTTAAAGTGCCGCATCGCCGCATCCACACCCGTACCCGCACCCTCATCCGCACCTGCACCTATGTGACATAGATCTAATGTTAAACCAATCTCCATTCTCCTCTATTTGAGTGATCCATTGCCATGTCGGGTCTCTTGATGCCATCCTCCTTCAAAAAACTCAAGAACAAGTGAAAAACAATGATTTTTTTACCTTAATAGCTCAATCCTCTCTCATGCATAATGGGTAGAAAGATGTAACAACAAACAAAAAAAGATAGATTTTTTTACCTCAATGCACTTTTTTGAGTGAAAAATAGGTTGGAAGACATTTTTGGGGAGGAAAAATATAAAAGCCCTCTCTCTCTCTCTCTCGCACAAGAATTGGACCCCAAATGCTCTCAAGCCCTTAAAGGTGTGAAATGAGGGAACTAACCCTAAGGGGTCTTTAAAACCCAGAGAAAAAAATTGGCCATCTTAAATTTCCCCCACTAGTATGCACTGTATACGATGTATCGTACAAGGTGGCACGATTTGCACTCGTATTGCAATACGAGTGTGTATTGTGTCATAATGGCACATTGATACGACTCTTACAACATTGGTATAATAGACAAGCTGCATGCACCACATTTTAAATCAGCAAAGATGCCTATTTTCCTATGTCACAAAGATTTGTGGACATGTGACTTGAGTTCGACTCATAAGTCTGATTTTTTTTTTTGGAAAATGGGACACGAGGGCACAAAGTTGTTTAATTTTTTCATCAATAAAAATTACTTTTGATATTTTCACAGTCAAAAATACATTTTATTGAAAAATATAAAAATATAAAAATGTTAAAATAATGACCGTACATGTCGGTGTCTGTGTTGGCATGTTCTCTTGTGTCACCAGAGACACGCTCAAAATGGCATGTCCCTATGACATAGCTATTTTCAGATGAAAGGTGTCATTTTTACACCATTTTTTGAAACAAATGGGTTTAGGTCTTGGGTGATGTACAGAGTATCCACCTATTGTCTTAAGAACCTGATGGAGGCACGCTGCATTTGCATTTGCTATTGCATAGTGGATCTTTTTGATATGTCATGCCTATGTTTGCTGTTGGCAGTGATGAGTTATCTGTTGATAACTGATGATGATTTTACTTGTAAACCTATATGATTGTTCTTGTACTTTACTGCTCTTGGATTTCTTCATGTGGGAAATTTTTTCCTTGTTTGAATGCATCTATTATGATGGAAATAAAGACAGGTTTGTGGAGCAGTCAACTAATCCAGAAACATGATGATGCAAGATCTGGGCATAGAAGCTAAAGAAGCTGCTGTGCGAGAGGTGGCAAAGCTTCTACAACTTCCTGAGCACTTGTCATCTATTGCCTCCATCAAGGCAGATTATGTTCTTCGCCAACAGGTACAATATCATTCAAATTTACCCCATTTTCTATTGTCTTTGTTAATTCACACACATACATGCATACCTCATTAATTAATCAAATTGGAAACTGTCTCAGTTGTAGCATAAATGCAGCGTGAGGCTTTTGGCCTAAACATGACGTATTCAGCGCATTTCTCTTGTACTTTTGTGCAAAGAATGGATGCGTTATCAGTCACCAATACAAAATCCACCTCCTGGGTGACCTTACCCCTATGTTGAGATTTGTTGATTTTGCTCAGTCACCAATACAAAATCCACCTCCTGGGTGGCCTTTCCCCTATGTTGATATGTGTTGATTTTGTTCTGTGCATGCATGCCCACATGCAATTGGACTTGCAACAGCCTGATAAGCTATCTTTCCTATGCATGGAAACAGTACAAAATCCACCTCCTGGGTGACCTTACCCCTATGTTGAGATTTGTTGATTTTGCTCAGTCACCAATACAAAATCCACCTCCTGGGTGGCCTTTCCCCTATGTTGATATTTGTTGATTTTGTTCTGTGCATGCATGTCCACATGCAATTGGACTTGCAAAAGCCTGATAAGCTATCTTTCCTATGCATGGAAATAAGTGTAAATGTCGGACGTGAGTGTAGATTGGGCTTAGGCTATCAGTCTTTGGATGAAACTGAGCCATATTGAGATGGATAGATGGATCTATTTGGCAACTCTTGCTCCATAAAACAGCATCGTGGCAGTGTTAAAAAGCACAGAACTAAGGGTAGACGGCCACCTAGTGATAAGAAAACTATTAACTATGAGATGTATAATTTACCTCACTTTGGCAAATGCGTTAAGTAATTTCTGCTTGCTTTTAACATTTTAACAATTTTTTCTAACAGCTTGTTCTAAGATATACATAAATTAATATTGTTTCTTTTGATTGGGCCTGCAGAATAATTATTTTCAATCTTTTCTATATAAAGTTATCAGTAGTCTTATGGCTTTGCACTTTTTCATGGTATGTACAGTTGCGATGACATAGTGGTGGTCTTATTATTAGAAAAAGCTTGATAAGGAAGAAGCACCTTTGTTATGGTGCTAAATAAGTGCATTTGTGATATGGATCGTATTGATCCAGACCCAAAGATCCAGGAGCTTGAGTTGATGGGGCCCACTCATGGGGCGCCCCTCCTAAATTTGGACCAAGGGGCTTGGTGGGGCCCACTCAAGGGGCGTCTCCCCTATTTCTGGACTTGTTGGAAGGTTCTGTAAGCTGGGTTAATATCATTCTAAAAATGGAAGAAGGAAGACGAAGGTGATGGTTTACTTTTGGAGGACAGAGTTCCAGAAATAGGCTAGTACAAGAAGGCTTAACCTAGAATTAGAAGAATATTAAAAATGTTTTGGTAATTTGTGTAAAGGGTTTATGAGGCCCTCTAGGTCTATAAATAGTCCTGTATTTCCCTTTTGTAAGATAGGAAATGAAATTGAACTTCTCTTTCAATCTCTCTCTCTAAAGGGTGTGTCCCTCTCTCTCTTTAAATTTTGCCCCTCTTTCTCTTCTCTATCTCACGTCTCTTCTCTCTCTATCTCTCTCTAGGGATCGTCCCTCTCATTTCTCTTTGGTGAACAGACCTCTAGTGTGCCGTATGCACTCACTTGGAGCTTAGGCTGCTGCCCAAGGTTAAAGCAATCGAACGGGTGCCAACTCGAGTCCCGGCGGTCCGCACCTCCCCGAGCCAAACCCTGGTGGAACCAACCTTAACCCGCTTTCCCAACCCTCTGTATCCCCTTTAAGTCACCCTGGCCTAAATAAGTATGATAAGTCTGTTGCCTTATCCAAAGCCTACGTTTGAACCTACCCGAACTCAATTCAGCCTACCTGATTTCTGTTGAACCCAAAAACTTCATCAGACTTCATGAATTTACCGAGCCCAAACCGTGAGGGATTTGAGTTTGATTTTTTGACTCAGTGTTCTTCAGTGTGTCTAGAACTAAACCCATGAATTTTAGGATTTATTGAGTTTCTAGCTCTGAGAACTCGATTTTGCAATTTGGGTCCGTCAGATCCAAACCCAACCAGTCCCAACATAACCCTGAGTTTTCCTGCAACTTTAAAAAATCATATCTCCCTGATCCTGTGTCGTCTACTCCTGAAATTTAAATAGAAATCATCCTTCCAAATTTGAGAATTTTCTGTTGCATCGTTCTATGTTGTTAAAGGCACTCCTTAATTATGAGAATACCCTTAAGAGCTTGGCCGAAGAGACAAGTACAAAAGATGGACATGAGGTATTCTCTATTGGCATGGGCTGTGGTAGAGACAGAGGAAGTCAAAGGGGTGGAAGAAAACATGGTCGAGGAGGAAATCATGGAGGCCGTGGAATATTGCCTTTGCCAAAGACGCCTCCAATTAATCAAGGAAAGGGTATTCCCGCTTGCTACATTTGTAAGAAACCTGGCCATACTAAAGCAAACTGCCAGTTTAAGAATGATCCCAAGTATAATCTGCAAGTGTCCTCTCAAAACAAGAATCAGAATAAGACTCACAATTCAGATTCACAAATTGGTGAAGGACAAACTTGAGGAGGGCAAAGCAGAGTGGATAAACAGTTACTATTGGCAGCCCTCTTAGGCCTTAATCTGAAGCAAAATGATCAAGGGGTATCACACATAGATTCAGGTGCTGCTAGCCATGTAATTGGAGATAAAGGTAAGCTCCTAAAGTTGATTCCTTATTCTGGTAATTCAAATGTCATAACTGGTTATGAAACTCGACATCCCATCACACATATTGTAAGTGCTTCAATTCTTTTGTCTAATTCTGTTCCTCTTAATCTCTCTAATGTGTTCTTAGTCCCAAATATCAAAAAAACATTAGTTTTTATTTCCAGATTAGTTGATGTTTCAAATTCTTGCATTGTCTTTGTTAGAACATCAGTTTCCTCCTTGGCTGATCTGCAAAAGAGGGAAAAGTGAGAAGAAAAAGATAGAAAGAAGATGAGACACTGAGTCGTTTTTACTGCACACAGGCTCACGACTTTTTCAATCAATTATCGTGGCCTGGTTTAATGTATTTAAGCATTAGGTATTAGGTTACAACTTAACAAGTTACAATATTACATTTGTGCCCCAGTAAACACGTCAATAGGATTTCCCAGCTTGGGTCTGGGTCAGACCCAAACTAGATCCAGGCCCAAACTGGGTCCAACACTATACGAGACTTAATACTCTCCCTCAACTTGTGCATGGTCTTGAACCATGGACAACTTGTTCTTCAGAAACCAAAATCTGTTTTTCGCTAAACCCTTTGTAAACAAATCCGCCACCTGGTCTTCTCTAGAAATGAAATGAGACTCAATCTCTTTGTCTTCAACCTTCTGTCGAATATCTCAATGTGCTTTGTCTTACTGTGGAAAATAGGATTAAAGGATATGTTAATGGCACTTTTATTGTCACGCAATAAATTAGACTTGGAAATCTGTTCCTCCAATTCATTCAACAAATGCCTTGTCCAAGTAGCTTCAGCAGTTGCAGCAGCCATTGATCGATATTCAGCCTCAGTACTTTATCTAGCTACTGCTTTTTGTTTTCTATTGCTCCAGGATACTAGGTTTTCCTCAAGAAAGATGCAATATCCGAAAACCAACCTCCTTTCATCAGGATCTCCTGCCCAGTCCGCATCACTGTAGACCATGACATCATGCATGCTTCATCTTTTCCAACTTTTCTGATACACCAACCCATCTCCAATAGTACATTTTAAGTATCTCAACACCCTCTTGACTGCATCCATATGCCCTGTTCGTGGCTCATGCATGAACTGCAACACTTGATTGACAGAATAAACAATGTCAGGGCGAATAAAGGTAAGATATTGAAGCATGCCAACTACACTTCGATATTTTGTAGGATCCGGTTACAAATCTCCATCCTGTGAACTGAGCTTTTGATGTAAGACACTCGGTGTGGACAAAGGCTTGCAGTCTTGCATACCAAATTTCTTCAATAAATCTAGTGTGTATTTATGTTGTGTCAAGGTCAGGTAAACCATCCTTCCTGTCTACCTCGACCCCAAGGAAATAACGCAAATCTTTCATATTAAACCTTTGACTTAATAGTCCTTTTATTTCTTTAATGTGATTCATGGAATTCCCAATAACTATAATATCATCAACATATATCAACAACAAGGTGGTTATGCCTTTATCCTTGAAGATGAATAAGGAGTGGTCTAAGAGAGATCTACAGAACCCATGCCTCTGTATTTCTAAGGAGAAACTCTCAAACCACGAGCGTGAGGCTTGCTTCAAACCATATATGGCTCTTTTTAGTCTGCATACATATGTGCTCGGGTCTCCCTCAGCATATCCTGGAGGCTGTTCCATGTAAACTTCTTCCTTCAAGTCTCCACGAAGAAACACATTTTTGACATCTAACTGACTGAATGTCCACCATGTTTGACGGCTAAAGACAATATAATTCTTATTGTTCACATTTTGACCACGGGACTGAAAGTCTTATCATAGTTCTAACCATATTCCTGTGTAAACCCCTTTGCAACAAGTTTTGCTTTGTATCGTTCTATTGTGCCATCGGGTCTGTATTTGATTTTATAAACCCACTTGGAATCAACAACATTTTTGTTAGGAGGTCTGACAATAATTTCCCATGTCTGACATTCATGAAGCGCTTCCACTTCTTCATTCATGACCTCAATCCATTTGTTTGATTTCACAACATGCTGAAACCCTATGGGTTCATCATGCTTATCAACCTGAGACAAAAAGTTGAAGATTCATAGAAAAATTATTGTAGCTAACCCATCTGTCAATAGGATGTTGATTCTATTCGAACTCCTCAGGTTTCCAACAGGCATATAAGTATCTGATCCAATGTGAGGAGCAGTGGGAGTACCTTTTTCTCTTCGCACATACACATACCCTTTAAATTTGTCAATAGGTTGCGATTGTGGGTCTGCCCCTTCTTCAGTGTGTGAAGCTCCACCGACCTGATCACCAGATTGAGGTAAGCATGCTTGACCTGAGTCAATATTATTTTGGTCAGTCGAGTTTGTTTCTTGAGTACACTGAGGTGAGCAATCACCATAAGTATCTGTAAATAATTCTGCATTCATCCATGGATGATAAACTTCTTCTCTGGGAATCCTTTGACAAGTATTAAATGATACATCTCCAAGATTATTCTCGTCAAACACAACATTCCTGAAAATCTTAATACGCTTAGTCATGGGGTCATAGTACCGATAACCTTTATAATCATCAACATATCCCACAAATCTACACTTGGAAGCCTTTGGTTGGAATTTGTTCCTGAGAGAATCATCAATATGAACATAACAAATGCATCCAAACACACGCAGAGCATTATAATCGGGTTGAATGCCGAAAAGAGAATAGAATGGTGAACTGTTTTGCAAAACTGTCATAGGCAGGCGATTTATAATGTAGACAACTGAATGGAATGCTTCTGTCCACAAACTCATGGGAGATTACTATCATGCATCATGCTCATGGCTGTTTCAACAATATGCCTATGCTTTTTCTCAGCGACACCATTTTGTTGTGGCGTATGTGGACAAGACACTCTACGCTTTATTCCATTACTTTGGAGAAAATCAGTAAAATCCTTCGATGTATACTCACCACCTCCATCACAATGAAAATGCAAAATATTGGTAGAGAAACGGTTTCGAACAAAGGCATGAAAGTTGCGAAATATGGAAAAAGTTTCAGACTTATGCTTGATAAAGAATATCCAAGTATAACGAGAGTAGCTCTCAATAAAGATGAGATAATATCTGCTGCCAGAAGAAGAGCATATGGGCGCAGGACCCCAAACATTTGAATAAACAATTTCAAAGGATCTTGAAGCTCTTTTATTTATAGAATCAAAATGACATGACTCTTACGCATCTGACAACTGAGACACTTTTTATTACTGATCTCAAGAGCTAAGCTTGATTTATGAATTAATTTGCTTGATACAAGTTTCTCAAGAAAAGAATAACTGCAATGACCAAGACGATCATGCCAAAGACTTGACTTATTATATTTGGAAAGACTAAAAACAGACTCAGGACCTGACTTAGATAACTCAGACTGAAAAGACTTAGACTTCAATAAGGGCTTCAAGACGGGACTTGTACGCGCAAATGGATCTTCCTTGAAGATATACATATTTTCTTTTCGCTCCCCTTCAGCGAATGTCTCCCTCGTTTGAAGATCCTTGACATACACAGAAGATGGAGTGAATTCAACATAAGAATGTGTATCATCAACAAGTTTAGACACATAGATGATGTTCTTTTTTATGTTAGGAGCATGAACAACATTTGACAAATTGAGAGATGATTTTGACAGAGGAATGATTGCATTACCAATGTGAGAAATGTGATGGTGAGATCCATCTCCAGTAACAATACTATTTTTACTAAAGTAAGAAATCGAGTTCGAGAGCTTACCAACATCGCCTGTAACATGGGTCGCTGCTCCTGAATCAACATACCATGATCCTTGATCATTCTGTTTCAAGTGTAACCCAGACAGTGCGGCCAACAAAAGTTGTTTCACCTCCCCATCAGACTTGGTAACATTATCTTCCTTATTCAAGTAATCCATGATAGATAGACCACCTTTCTGAAGAAGCTGAAATTCTCGCTTGAGGAATAAAACTCTTGCTTCAGATATCCTGTTCCACAATTCCATCACTGTGCAGTCATCGGGGATAACAACTAGTACTTCCTGAGACAAGGTAGACGTGATGTAGGCAATTAATGCCTGATCTTTTCTCATCCAAGAGACATAATCCGGGTTGCGAACAAGGTGAGTAGATGCAGCCTCATGGGCGTCTGTTTCCTCCTTTGCAATGAACCCTGGTGGGACTGGAATTGATCCATCCAGATGACCAAAGAGATTTTGGCTCCTGATAAAATGAACTATTTGTCTCTTCCAAGTTAGGAAATTGAAGTTATTTAATTTTTCAGAAACGAGTTAACTAAGGAAGTTTGATGACAAACCAGACTTGGATGGAAAAGAATCCATGGTTACGAGACACGAGAATATAAAATGGAAAGCACTCTAAGAAAAAAAGCAATCAAATGACTACTTAAAACTCAAGATAATGCGACTGTTTAAAATCAGTCTAGAAGAGAACTCGGTATAACAGAACTCGGATCTGCCCCTTTTTTTTTTTGATATCAGATCACGAGAATACTCAAATTATCAACTCAATATTTATGAATCAAGCCAAAGCACAATTAATCAACGTTGTGCATATTCAAGTTATCGGATCACGTGAACAAGTGTCAGATCACGTTGATTAACTGAGTTTTCAGATTAATCAACGATGAATATTCAGATAAAGGAATGAGAAAACATATCCAATAGAAAGAAAAGAAAAGAAAGCACGAGCGACGATTCAAGAGCTGTTGATTAATCGTATTTTCAGATTAATCAGCAATAACGAAATGAGAAAACAAATTTTAGAGAAGTAAGAAAGAAGAAATCGTGTTTTCAGATGAAGGAAGAAAGAGGAAATCACGAGTTTCAAGATAGGGTTTCAGATGAAAACACGAAAGTGCTTTCAAGAAAAGAAAATCTGGATGAGAAGAAGAGATCGTTGGTTTGAGGGAAAATACGATAACACAGATTGTGGAAGAGGGAAAGTTTCCTGGTCGAAATCAGATGATCTCTAAGGTCATACCTTTTGGAATCAATACCGAGCCCTAGGTCCAACCTGGCTCTGATACTATGTTAGAACATCAGTTTCCTCCTGGGCTGATCTGCAAAAGAGGGAAAAGTGAGAAGAAAAAGATATATAGAAGATGAGACGCTGAGTCTTTTTTACTGCACACAGGCTCACGACTTTTTCAATCAATTATCGTGGCCCGGTTTAATGTATTTAAGCATTAGGTATTAGGTTACAACTTAACAAGTTACAATATTACATCCGTGCCCCAATAAACACGTCAATAGGATTTCCCAGCTTGGGTCTGGGTCAGACCCAAACTGGATCCAGGCCCAAACTGGGTCCAGCACTATATGACACTTAATAGTCTTTACGTGTTCTTTTGTTTATATTAAGGACCTTGACATAAAGAAGACATTCAGTGAGGGATCACATGTGGGAAACATGTATGTCTTCAGAGAAGATCTGTCCCAGAAGTATGTCATTTGTGTTTCAAAGCCTGAATTGGAGTCCAAGATGTCTTGTCTTTTGAATGTGTCTGATGAAAATAAGCCAATTATATGGCATAGTCATTTGAGTCATTATAGTTGCTCTTTTGTTGAAAGGCTAGTTTCTAATAGCCTTATTCCTAAGTCTAGTTTGAGTTCTGAAACGATTAATGTCATTTGTTCCAGTTGTCAATTGTCAAAATGTCATGTACTTCCTTTCAACATTTTTAATAAAAAGACTTCAAAATTTTTTGATATTGTCTATTATGATGTTTGGGGTCTTGCACCTGTTGCTTCATCCTCTAATAGTCAATATTATTTCATTGATGGGTTTTCTCGCTTCACATGGCTATATTTTATGAAGCATAAAAGTGAAGTTTTTCGAATCTTCTAGAAATTTCATGCTTTATTCAAAAGTCAATTCTCCATGCCTATTGTTAACTTCCAATGTGACGGTGGTGGAAAATATTCCTCCACTGAATTCATTAAGTACCTTGAGAATAACAAAATCAATTGAAGGATGTCTTGTACTTACACTCCACAGCATAATGATATTGCTGAAAGAAAGCACCACCATATAGTTGAGAGTGTAATAAAATAAGCAGAAATAAACTCAATGTCCTATAAAGGACACTCACAAGCGAAATCCCAAAGAACAAGTCCACAAGGGACAAATACAAAAAGCCAACACGGGCTTGCAAGAGAAAAGAGAAATCTTATAGCGCTTAATGGCTGAAAAGCCTACTTATAATGGGGGATCACCCCTCTATTTATAAGCAAACCAAAAGGAGAAAAAGGAGTGGGCATTGGGGGGGGGGGGGCAACAAGGAGTCGTTGGGCCCCCAACGGTCATATTTATGACCGTTGGGGGGTCCAACGACTCTTAGTTGGGACCCCCAATGAACTAATCTACTTTACATAAAAATGAAAAATAAAAATAGAAAATAAGGAAGAAAAGAAGAGAAAATAAAAATAAAGAAAAAGACTGAAATGCCCCTATTGGGCACAATTACAGAAATACCCTTTATCGGGTATGATGAAGTATATATATATATACATATATATCATATATATATACACACTTGAGTACATATATTTTAAGAGAGAGTGCCTTAGCAATGATGCATGAAGGAAATGTTCCCTTTTATCTATGGACTAAAGCTTTTCATTCCGCGGTGCATGGTATAAACAGACTTCCAATGAAAATTCTGGACTACAAGTGTCCTTACTATGTTTTATTTGGTAAGCATCCAGATTACACTGTTACACGCATATGGCTGTCTTTGTTATGTTCATGGGGATGATACATTAAGAAATAAGTTTGAACCTAAAGCTTGTGTGTGTAAGTTCATTGGTTAGTCTGATGATCATAACGGTTTCAGGTGCTATGATGTCAAGGAAAAACAAATCAGAATATCTAGAAATGTTGTTTTGATGAAGTTTCTTTTCAGCCAGGTGAATTACCAAATTTGTCTACCCAAGATTCGGTTAGGAAGGAGTATTACTCACCTTGGCTAAGTGATAAGCTGTATTCCCTGCCAAATAACGATGCAAATACTCAAGAGTAGTTGGCTGTAACTCAAGGATAGCGTGCTGATATGCCAAGTGATACCCAACAAGTTCAGCAGATTGCAAAAAAAACATATCTTCCTGATCCCGTGTTGTCTACCCTGAAATTTGAACCGAACCTAGTTTAGGGTGTATAAAATAATTCCTCAAAATTTGAGAATTTTCTATTGTACAGTTTGGGAGAACTGAATTTTCTCTCAGAACCTGTCAGAACCTAACTGGCCTGTCTACCCGAGTTAGCCCATTTAGACCATGACCTAAACCGTGTCCGAACCCTTTGACCCCCCAGGGCCCAAGAACACATCAATTTGTTATGGGCCTATACTTCACTTTGGTAGATGAACTAACAGTGATCCTTTGTTTCGTAATCTCCAGCGGTAACACAACAATTACTTTATTTTCACTATTGCCAACCTAATTGGCATGACATCATATGTTCCATGATTAGCATAATGATTATATTATACATAAAAGACATCCAAATGTAATTGAGTTTGCATTTATAATAGCTACACTTGATCAGGTTTTGATAATACACCAAGTGAGTCATGTGTTTCTCCTCCTGTATCCTCTATAGCTTCACTACTTAATTCCATGAGTTTGTTATATTAAGTGTAAAATATGGTATCAAGCAGTTTTTCGTACTTGAGTGGGCTCACAAAGCTAGCTGCATTTGGTATCTGATGAGCTTAAACTGATGGATATTAGTTATCCACATTTGTGATATTCTATATGGTTTTACTTTTCTTGCAATCCATTATCTGGTATGTGAAATGAGCTAAATACCAAGTTTTTCAATTTGATTGGAGAAAACTATGACTTATTTTTATTTGGGAGACAAAGATTCCTTTCCTTGATATGTTTCTTGAATCTTTGACATCGTGATATCAAATATTCAGCATCATCTTCAGTGTAACATTTATGATACCTATCTTTTTACCTTACAAAGTATGATCTATTGAATCAGGTGTGCAATTATTTTTTTCACCAAGTCTTTCAACCATGCATAGTCGTTATTTCAGTCTATATAAATTGCTTACATCAACTTATTTACTTTCCATTCTTTGAATATGTCACATGGATACTCCATTTTGGCTCTCGTATAGTGTCCCCTTTATATACTAGTCATTATTGAAAACCTCATAAAAATGGATGTATCCCCCTATCCACAACCGTATCCATGTGACATAGCTTCTGATGGACAGAAATCTGGTTCTTCTCAATAAATAATATGTATTTATATTTTGATATCGGTATAATTGGTGATAGTGGATCTTATTGACACCATCATCAACAGTACTTTGCATATTTTGAAAAACATAATTGCATTTTCCAGGTTTCGATTGTTTTTTTTGTAAAGTAGATGCACATGTTAAATGTTTACGAAGTATCTATGTAATTGGGGGTATCTATGGGAATATAATTCTATGTCTAACGAACACTTCACTTAGCATCTATGTCACACGGACTCGGCTCCAAGGTCGCCGCACCCGCGTCGACACGCACCGACACGAGTGCGGCTCGGACTCGGTCAACCCGACCCTGGGTGTGGTCAACGCACCCAGGGACATTTTGGTCCATTTTTTGGAATTTTTTTTTTGAATTTTTTTTTTGAAATTTTCTGGGCTACAGCTGTAAGGAAAAAAACCCATCACAACTAAAAAACCTGTACACTTTCAAGTTTTAAGTACAGAATGGGCACAACTCAAGTTTTTGTGGTTTTTTCCTGTACGAAGAAAGTGAATTATTACAGTGTATGAAGAAAGTGCCCAAAAGTGAATTATTCTTGTATGAAGAAAGTGTACAGAATGCCTTCAAAACTCATCACCTGTTCCCTAATGGGCACAACTTTGACCGAGTCTTATATATATATATATATATATATTTTTTTATTTTTATTTTTTTTAATATATATATAGCCGAGTCCCCGTGTCCAAAATTTTTGAAATTGCGCCGCACCCGTGTCGCACCCGCACCCGCACCCGCACCCGCACCCGCACCCGCACCCATGTGACATAGCTTAGCATGCATATCCCGTGTCGACATGACACGACACTTGGGACACTTCACGAACATGACACAGCACTTCATGGACATAGTCAAACCAGTTTCACAGAGTCAACATTGTGTCATTAACTTTATCTATTTTCTTTTATGATCTTATTTTACTTATTTTGTATTTACTTGAGTTCTTTTCCTTCTAAAATTTGTCATCAATTACATTATATTTCAATTTTAACTTTGTTACATTATTTGATATTCCTAATTATAGTGATTTAGAATTGTTGTCTTACACACACATACATACATCTGTGTGTACGGCCATGTCCCCATTTTCCAATTTTTGAAAATTATGATATTGTACTAAGCATATCCGCATTGTGTCCTGCTCCTGCATCCGTATACATGTGACATATGTGTTTATTCCAAATTTCGAAACTTGTTAGAGCAATAAATTCCTTTGAACTGATAGGGCCCATTAATGGAGTTAAACCTCCACCATTTAGATGTCCTACACGAAGAACCTAAAAGGAGTAACCATATTTTTTGGGAATGAATATATATCCATATCCATCAGTTGGAGCAACAATTACCCTGTAATTGCATTCATTACCTTCACTGTGTTTTAGCAGGTACTTCAAATTTAAACTTCTGTTAAGCCAGTAGGGCTGGTAAACAAACCGAGCTACTCATGGCTTGGCTTGGTTCTGCTCACATGAAGCTCATTGGGGCACGAGCAGCTTGTGTAGTGTAGGGGAGTCGAGCATGAACAGTGGGTGTTTGTCTCGGCTTGGCTTGTATATGCTCGTCTAGACAAACATAATATGGGATTTGTATAGCACTTGTATAAAAAATGACTTAATGGTTCAACTGGTTGGATATCATGCTTGCAAACCCCAGATTATGAGTTCCATCCTCACTATAGAAGAGCCAGCCTGGGTTTGACTCATCTGGCTCGGGCTTGGGCTTGTACGGGGTCTAGCTTGTCTTGGCTTGCACAAACTAGATGTACCCAGCTTGAACATTGTGACAGTGTAAACAAGCTGAGCACTAACACTGCTTGTTTTATTTGTTTGGGTCATTTACCAGGAGCCAGGATCAGGTGCCATCACATGGCACACTTTGAGTGTGCCTCCGCACCTGGCTGCCCTCCATCTTTGGCTGACAGTCTGTCAGTTGTGGAGTCCAAAAACAGATGGAGGGCAGCCAGGTGCAAAGGCACACTCAAAGTGTGCCATGTGATGACATCTGATCCTGTCTCCATTTACCAGCCCTATTTTTCCAGTATATTGAAGCTACTGTAATGTGATATTATTTTGCAGCAAGCTATAATTTTTATTTTCATTGTCTAAATAATTTGGTCTCGTTGGTGTGGTTATTTCACCTTTACTTGACAAATTTAAGATCTTGCTCTTTTTCTTGAGTTTTGCATTTGCAATTTAGTATTCCACTAATGATGTCTTTCATGATATTGTTAGGCCAATGATGCACAACTCAGCACGATGGTTGCAGAACAGGTACTTTTTTATCATGCAACATTTTCAGACAATTTTTTTGAAATATATGTGAAACACAATTTTGTGCTCATAAAAATAGGGCAAGAGTGAACAAGATTTCAACATTCTTTTACCTTTTCTACTTCTGAAAAAGCTGGCAAGAAAAATGGTCTATTATGGGGCTCTGCACCAAGAGGTTATCACTTTTCCCTGAGTTAAATGCGATTTTTTTTATTGAAATAAAGATAAAGAAATGATCGTGACAAGTAGTCATCATATAAAGGGCGGGGTGAATGGACAGCTGGATGGTTATTTGCAATATCATAATTGAGGTGTCTGAGATTAGAATCCGATGGGGGTTATCCCCCTGCATGACTGGCAAAAAAAAGAAAGAAAGAAGGAAAAAGAAGAGCAGTCATCAAATTTTTTTTGGAGGTAAGAGGGAGGGAGGGAGGGTGTGTATCGCCCCCAAAATTTTAACATTAATTATAGTTCAAATATTGAATTTTTGAGACCAATTTTTTTTGATAAGTATAAGTAAATCAAATCTTATAATGCGGAAATGATTTTTAAAAACGGTAAGACTTTGGGCGCGGTTACACTAAAGATAACACTCAAATCAAAATGTACGAGATATACACATTTCAAACCACATACAATATAAGACTGAAATATGAAGAGTTTTAATTTCATTTCAAATGAGAGTATGAAAAATACTTCAGTCTCTACATGATCAAGTACTTAAAACAAAAAGATCATGAATACCAAGATCACAAGGTAAGAGTGGACCCTCGAGGATGCAGTTCGACCAACCCTTTGCTCCAACTACTCATCATACTTTACTTGTATTACCTATCCCCCATAAAACGGGGTCAGACTCGCTGAAGTCTGGTAAAACAACCCAAACTCAAACTTAAATAAAACATATCAAGCATTTAAAGGTAAAGATATATTATTCATCCATCGTCAAGTGATAGACAAGGGAACAACGTCCTATGAGTCATTCATTTCAAGCATTCGAACATAAAGCATTTAAAAGCATTTCATCACTTAATATTCTATTCAACCTTAACTCAGGTAATAAAAAATATCTATATGCATTCAAGTCATCACACACACACACACACACACATATATATATATATATATATATGCATCTAAGACATTCAGATCAGTGCATCATTTTCATATGCATTCATAATTCTTATAAACAATAAGTCAAATCACATTTGACCTTTCCAACGTGAAACACACACACATACCTTATAAGTAATTTAGTTAGATATTCATGATACGCATCAATCATGATAAATAGGTGTGATATATTTACTCAGACAATCATAATGCAATCATTTGCAATGAAACTATGTAGGCGTGATGTATCATTCACATAATAAGTCAAAACTAGTCATTTGTAGGCGTGATGTGTCATTCACCTATACGCTAATATAAGCGTCACAATAATAACCTAATATCAAGATCTAAAATCAATAAGGATCTGATTATCATATCTGAGTTCAATATATAATCATGCTATAATAGAAAAGCCAAATCTATAGATTTATAACTGACTATCTCAATAAACAATAAGTCAAATCACATTTGATCATTCCAATGTGAAACACACACACATACATTATAAGTAATTTAGTTAGATATTCATGATACACATCAATCATGATAAATATGTGTGATATATTTACTCAGACAATCATAATGCAATCATTTGCAATGAAACTATGTAGGCGTGATGTATCATTCACCTAATAAGTCAAAACTAGTTATTGTTAAAATATAGCTTGCGTATGGATCTGGATCTAGATCCATACACATGGTATGTTAAATGAAACACATGCTTAATATAATCTCATTAATGGCATCCTTGTAATATCTCTGATATTACAAGGATCGTTGTATACCTGTTTTATATATATAAAGGTTAGGGCTTGGAGGTCGAGCAATTGAGTGTCGCCCCAACCGATTGTCTCTCTCTCTCTCTCTACTTTCCTGTGCAGGATGAACCACAAATACGAAAGTTCATATGGTATCAGAGCCACAAGGTTGCGAAATCCTGTTAGAAGCTTGTTCAACGAGATTTTAAGAACCAGGTTTTGGCTCGTCTTCCCTTTTTCATTCTTCTCTCCTAATCTGTCTCATCCCCTTATTGCAACTCGTCTCTTCAACTCGTCTCTTCCCCTTATTGCAACTCCCAATCTGTTTGTGCAACTCGTCTCCCCATCTGTCACTTATTGCAATCAGTCAAAACCCCTTTTTTATTCTCCTCTCTGACTGCAGCCATAAACGACCGATTGCAGCCCTCAGTTGTTTCATTTTTTTTTTCACTCTTAACGTCCGTCAGTTTTAATAAAACTGCAACCATTTCTTAACGTCTGTCACTTATTGCAATCAGTCATTTATCAACGACTGATTCCAAACAATCTCTTTTGTTTTCCACTCTTAACGTTTGTCAATTTTTTTTATTCATTCTTTGATTCCAGAATTTTTTTTCTTTATTGCTATTTAGTGTCCCCTATGCAACGCCTACAGGCAGATTGTAACTGTTTACAATCTCGATTCTGTTAAAAAAGAAGAAGGTTATTTCCAGATATCGGTCGCACAAGCAGATGTCTTGTTGAAGTTCTCCTGATTGATTAAGTGATCTCAAACCTGTTTGTTTCTTCCATTCGTTTTGTTTGCTTATTCATTGTCCCATTGATATGGATTACTCATCGTCATCCGGTCCCTCTGCAAATTTCTTGAGTCAGCTCGTTAAACAAAAACTTACTCATTCTAATTTTTTGACTTGGAAGACGCAAAACCTTCCTTTTATACGGAGTCAGGATCTCGATGAACATTTGGATGGTTTAGTTCCTATACCATCACGACTTATTTTGCAGGAAACCAAGGATGAGAAGGGTGACACAATTACCATTTCTATTAAGAATCCAGAGTATACAGCTTGGAGGAAGCGGGATCAATCTTTGGTTGCTTATATTACGTAAACACTCTCTCAAGAAGTGTTTGTTACTCTTTCAGATGATTGCACTGCGGCTGATCTGTGAAGTAAGCTGTCTTAGACATATTCTCATATATCAGAAGCCCGAGTTATGTACTTAAAAAATGAATTTCAAAGTTTGAAGAAAGGCTCCATGACAGTCATGGAATACACAGGCCGCTTGAAGAGTATTACTGATCAATTGGCGGTTATTGGAAGTGCTATTGCAGATAAAGCTAAAGTTCAACAACTTCTCAATGGATTGGGTCCTGATTTTGACATGCTTACGACAACTTTATCATGCCTTCCGTAGTTGCCCACTTTTGACGATCTTCAAGCGAAACTTCTCCATCATGAGATGATTATGAAACAAAGGGCAGAAGGAAATGAATCAGCTCGTCCTCATTCAGTTTTGGCCATGGACACTTCTGTAGGTTTTGGACGAGGGAATGGAGGGCATCAAGGAGGCAGAGGCCGCAGACGTTTTGGGCAGGGAGGACGTGGTATCTTGCCTACACCTAATATTTTAGGGGTTTTTAATACAAAAAATCAGAGAGTGCCCACTTGTTTCTTATGTAACAAAAGAGGACATGTGAAAGCTGATTGTTGGTTTAATCTACGGAACAGAGGAAAAATAAACAAAATTGAGAATAAATCAGCTACCACTGTGGACACAAAAGTGCCATCCACAGATGTGCAACAACTTTTGTTATCAGCATTGTCACAGATGACGATCAAGCAAAATGAACAAGGCGAATGGTATGTTGATTCAGGTGCCGCCACACATGTTACGGGTAATGCGGGTAAGTTATCTCACTTATTGCCTTATTTTGAAAAAGGTAGTATAGTTACGGGAGATGGAACTTATCACTCCATTAGTCATACTGGCAGTGCACATATCCCTATGTCAAAGTCCTCACTTCACTTGTCCAATGTCCTTCTTGCTCCTAATATTAAAAAGAACATTGTTTCTGTAGCTAAACTTGTTGACGATATGAATTCTTCCGTCGAATTTACTCCATCTTCTGTTTATGTTAAGGATCTACGAACGAAGGAGACGTTCACTAAGGGGGAGCGACAAGGAAACATGTACGTCTTCAAGGAGATTCCTTCAGTGTCTTCGTCTTCAGTCCCAGTTTTTCAGTTGAAGTCGTCCAAGCATTCTTCAGTGTCTTCACCTTCAGAGTCTTTGTTTTTCCCTTCATTGGAAGTTTTTAATTCATCTCATTGTAATAAGTCAGATATTTGGCATAGTCGTTTGGGACATTGTAGTCGGGGTTTCGTTGAAAATCTTGTATCTGATGGTCTCCTTCCAGAGTCTAGTTTATGTTCATTTTTTGATAATAATAATAAATGTTCTTCATGCGAACTCTGCAAAAGTCATGTTCTTCCTTTTCATATTATAAATAAAAGAGCTTCAAAGCCATTTGAGATTATTTGTTCTGATGTTTGGGGAGCCGCACCTATTCCTTCTCTTTCTGGCAGTCGTTACTATGTTATCTTTATTGATTCTTATTCCCGTTATACTTGGATATATTTCTTAAAACACAAGCATGAAGTTTTTCAAATATTTCGGGAATTCCATTCGATGGTCAAAACAAAGTTTGCTTGTGATATTGTGCATTTACAATATGATGGTGGAGGAGAGTATTCATCGAACGAGTTTATTGCCTTTCTTCGGGATAAAGGAATAAGTCGACAAGTTTCTTGCCCTCATACTCCTCAACAAAATGGGGTTGCGGAGAGGAAACACAGGCATAATGTCGAGAGCGCGATGAGCATGTTACATGATAGCTTAGTGTCCTGGAGCAGCAGAAAACAAAAGGCAGTAGCACGATCGAGTACAGAGGCTGAATACAGATCGATGGCTGCAGGCACGACAGAAGCCACATGGATTAGACACTTATTGAGTGATCTTGGGGAGACAATTATTCGATCTTTTCTTCTATGTGACAATCAAATTGCAATAAACATTGCATGTAATCCTATCCAGCATAGCAGAACGAAGCACATTGAGATTGATCAACATTTCATACGGCAGAAAGTCGAGATGAAGGAGATAGAACTACGTCATGTTCAAACAGAAGATTAAGTGGCTGACCTGTTTACCAAGGGCTTAATAGGACGTCAATTTTGGCTATTGAAGAGCAAGTTGTACATGCTCCAAAATCACGTACAACTTGAGGGAGGGTGTTAAAATATAGCTTGCGTATGGATCTGGATCCAGATCCATACACATGGTATGTTAAATGAAACACATGCTGAATATAATCTCATCAATGGCATCCTTGTAATATCTCTGATATTACAAGGATCGTTGTATACCTTATATATATATATATAAAGGTTAGGGCTTGGAGGTCGAGCAACTGAGTGCCGCCCCAGCCGATTGTCTCTCTCTCTCTCTCTCTACTTTCCTGTGCAGGCTGAACCATAGATACGAAAGTTCATAGTTATTTGTAGGCGTGATGTGTCATTCACCTATACGCTAATATAAGCGTCACAATCATAACCTAATATCAAGATCTAAAATCAATAAGGATCTGATTATCATATCTGAGTTCAATATATAATCATGCTATAATAGAAAAGCCAAATCTATAGATTCATAACTGGCTATCTCAATCAACTTAGAAAATCATTACAATTCATCATAACATTTAATTTATTTATAATAAAGATTTACAAAATCCACACCGGATCACCTGGTCTGGGAAATGTACAATCTCACAAGGAGTTACCGCCCTAGACGGATGGTTTGCCTGGTCTTGGACAATGCATTTCTTCACAGGAATATACCGTCTTCGATGGCTACTCACTCTTGGACAATGCACTTCCTCACAGAGACTTACCGCTCTAGCTGGATTACCTGATCTGGTCATGCACACCCTCACAGAGAATTCTTTGAGAACAGTTCTTCAACGGGTATCATATCCAGTGAAAACTATTGTGATACATGCATCGATACAATTGACCACTATCAGGGTCGATAGCCATCAATATGAGCATAAACATGTATACAATCAAGGCATCACATCATTCCATCACTTCATATGACATTAAAATTATAAAATCACACATTTAACCAATAAGGTTTCATGAACCAAAGTTCACTATTAAACTTAAACATTTATCGCATGCATTCATAATTTCATTTCACGTGGCATTTAAATTATATATCATACAGAAGCATATTATCCTACACATCATATCATCGCCACAAAAGACATTGCACTTCGTAAATTGAACCTCGAAGCATACGTAAACAAAACATGAGTTCTATGTCTGCACATTTCATAATACGAAGCAACTAAACCTCAACATACATAACTCCTACGTAGTTCGAGATTTGTACACAATAAAGGTCATACATTTTCACCACATGAATCGATATATCACCTTAGATATAATTGTGTAAGGGTTGGTCAAAATCTCATTGACCATCCTACCGTACATCATACACATATATTTCTTAAGCAAACAAGACATATAAGCTATGTCACAGGGATTCGGCTAGGAGGGTGCCGCACCCGCGTCGACGCGACTCGACGCGGGTGCGGGTGCCGCACCGGGTGCGGTCAACTCGATCCTGGGTGCGTTGACCGCACCCAGGATCATTAATGTCCATTTTTAAAAAAAAAAATTGCCCAAATGGGCTTCGAATTTTTTTTTAAAAAACTTTATGCTAGTCTGTCAGCTGCCTAGCATAAAGTAAGTTTTTCAGTTTTCACGCACAGCTGCTGACAGCAGCTGTCAGCTGTGCTGTCAGCACAGCTGCAGCAGTTGTCTGTCAGCTGCTGTCAGCAGCTGCCTGTCAGCAGGCACAGCTGCAGCAGCTGCCTGACAGCTGCAAAGTTTAAAAAAAAAACCCCGCCTATTCCCCAACCCCCTTTATATATATATATATATATATATATATATTACTTATTACATTTTTGCCCCTGCCGCAGCCCCGCACCCGGGTTTTTTGGAAGTGCCGAATCCCCGCACCCGCACCCGCACCCGCGCCCGCACCCGCACCCGCACCCATGTGACATAGCATATAAGTTCAAAACAATTTATAACATTCGCATGCATTCTTCCATACAAGAATAAATGAGTCTATCGTATGACAAAACAATATATATAACATTCACATTATGCATCAAACATGACTTATACATATCCATAGTAGTTATATGTGCACCATGTATCAAATTCATACAAACACACAAAGCAACATAGTATGCGCAAACCAAAGTATGATGGCATAAATTGCGTATATATTATACATTCATAAGTGCACGGGCATTCAAACCAGAGTTACCGGAAACGCCTATAGAATAGGGGAAGCGCGCTTCCCCGGGACGCGTTTCGGAAGCGCGAAACGCAGCGCTTCCGAAACGCGAGGGGAAGCGCAGGTTCAATTGAGGAAGCGCGTCCCCCTTTAAAGGGGTACGCGTACCTCTTTAAAGGGGTACGCGTACCCTTTTAAAGGGGTACGCGTACCCTTTTAAAGGGGTACGCGTCCCCCTTTAAAGGGGTACGCGTACCCCTTTAAAGAGGTACGCGTACCCCTTTAAAGGGGGACGCTATTATGGAAAGGTCGAGTTTGCCCTTAATTTTTTTTTACACATGAATTTATATTTTTTACCGAGGTTAAAATGGGTATTTTATAAAACCCGTGAAAAAATAAAATCAAAAGGGGCTTAGGGTTTTGTTTTTTCACGCGTTTCGACTCCTCTCTCTCTCTCTCTCTCTCTCTCGAGTTTTCGGCGAGCTCCGAGTTCCGGCGACCTCAAAAAATTCCGGTGGCCTCCACCGACTTCCGAAGATGAAGATGTTCACCTTCAGGTACGCTATCCCCCTCTCTCACGCTCTGTCACTCTCTCTATCTCTCTGTCGTGCGAGCTCCCCTCCACCAGTGGGATCCAATAGGGTAGTTTTGGGGAAAGTGATCAAATTCAAGGGTTTCTTTTTTCTTTCTCGGTGTAGATCTATCGCAGGGTTTTTTTTTTCGGGGTGTATATCTGTCCGTGACTCTCTCATGGCTGCTGGTGGCTGAGGCAAGGGCACCCCCCATGTCTCGCACTTCTTCTTCATGGTGCTGGTGCTGGTGCCGGGTGGAGACAGAGGAACACCCTCTATCTTCCGCCCCCTCTTTTCCTCACAGTGGGCGATAGGGACAGAGGGTGGCCCTATGTCCTCCCCCCTTTCTCCCTTTTTTCAGACGATGTTGACAACCACTGTGGTTTTTGACTCGTCTATTTCTCATAACTATCAAGGGTTTTTTTGTTACTGTAGATCAAGGGTTTGTTTGTAGTTTTTTTAGTTTCTGATTCGTTATCGCAGCCGTTTTTTTTATTCATTCTGCATGAAGCAGTGGGTTGTTTTTTATTGTCTCCATGATACTAGTCTATTGATAGCGTAAGCAATGTAATATTAACTTCTTATCTAAACAGATGGTATGCATTCGTCACAAAACTTTTCTGATATAGCTGGATTGTTAATTTGCATTGGCCATGATGTGCTGTAGCTTCTTATTTAACTCTTCAGTTGTTTATGATATAATGTATTCTACACTGATGAATAATTTTTTTACTAATTGGTGTATAACGGGTATAATATGCAATATTATTGTTTTATTGGAGAGCATTTGAGTGTGCTGTTCCCACATTTTAAAAGCTATTTCTTCAGTCCGATGTACAGTGAGAGGCTGAGAGCTGCTGGAGGATGTGAGCTGGTGCCTGGTACAAATAGTAAATGAACATTATCATGAAGAAGATAACTGTAATGATTTAGAACCTCAGTTCTAAGTCTATTGTCTCAGAGATCAATGTTTGCCAAGGCTGGTAGCACTTTAATGTTCTCCATTTGTGCAAAATTAAGTTGATGGGTACTTGGAGAATTTCCCAATGAGTCGGGTATTGAACTTTAGTGGAGTCCTGAAAGAAAACTGGATTTATATGTTCTTGATCTGATTTAGCAGTTCAATCAAACTATTCTCGCTCTCTATATTCTCAGTTATTTATGTTGCTTGTTTCTTATTAGAACTTGAAGTGCCTGTTTGAGTATTTAGTTCAGTGATAGTCAGATTGCACGTAATTTCCCCCCCCTTTTTTAGCTTAGTCTTTTGTTTACATCCCCATGCTTTGTGTTCTTCACTCTCCATTATTTACTGTTAATAATAGCTTTTTTTAAGTGTTTTAGGTTGATTCTGATACTTTTATGATGCAGATATATTTGCATGTTCTTTGCTTCATTAATGACCATCTCAAGCTATGATCACGATAATTCTGATGACGATGACGATTCTTTGTACAATTTGGAGCATGAATCATCTAGTGGTGTTGGGAAGGGCAAGAAGAGGTCTTCTGCTTGTCCATATCAGTTTGAGGACCGAAATGAAAATTGTTTTGATGAGGAAGATGAAGAAGAATATGACTTGGATGACTACTATTCTGAAGATGACCAAGATGATGAACCACCTAGCATGCATAAAACAACAGTGTTATGGCGCCATGTATTGAAACAAAAGAAGAGTGGGCAAGGAAAGCAAGGTGGAACCCAAGTTTTTATGTGCAGGCACTGCAAAAATATTTATCATGGGTCATATACTCGAGTTTTTGCACATCTCATGGGATCTCCAAAGGGACAAAGTGTTGGGATTGCCTTTTGCCCTGAAGTTGCAAAAAATGCAGAATTGGCAAAAAAAATTAAGAGGCAAGTTCGTCGAGTGGAGGTTTCATCAAGTGCATTTGAGTTAAGGAGATCAAGAATTGATACTCCAAAGAAGCCTATTAGTATTACTACATCATCTAGTGGAAGCCGAAAAACAGTTGATATTCGTGATACCTTTAAAAAGGTAGAAAGAGATGATGTAGATCACAAAATTATCAGATTTTTGTGTGCAAATGGCATACCTTTCAATGTGCTTCGATCACCATATTGGGAAGAGATGATATCTGCAGTTAGTAAAGTGCCCGGATATAAACCCCCATCATATGAAAAAGCGCGAACAACGTTGCTTGACAGTGAGAAAGAGTGTGTTCACAGGGAGTTAAATGAATTTCGAGAAAAGTTTGAGGAGTTTGGAGTTTCCATTGTCTCAGACGGTTGGACAAATATCAAGAACAAACACTTGATAAATATACTTGCCTCAAACTGTTTTGGCTCGATGTTCTTATATGCAAGCGATTTTTCTAATGTCCAACAGTAAGCTGCAAACATTGCCGAGTTTTTGAAAACGGGATTTAAACTTGTGGGGCCTTCTAATGTAGTGCAAGTGATTACAGACAATGCAGCAAATTGCAAGTTAGCAGGTGAAGAATTAAAACAAACGTACAAGTATATTTTTTGGTCACCTTGTGTTGTGCACACACTTAATTTGATCTTCAAGGATTTGGCACATGAGTTTCATTGGTTGGGAGAAACATATTTGCAGAGTAAAGAAATTGTGAAGTATATCACAAATCATTCAAAAGCACTAGCAATCTTTAGAAGCAATGAAAAATTAGAATTAATAAAGATTGCAAAAACAAGGTTTGCTTCACATTATACTACTTTGAAACGCTTGCTTGATGTGAGGGAGAGCTTAAGGCTCACAGTAATTTCAGATAGATGGAGTGATTGGAAGCAATCATGCACGAA
The DNA here is from genome assembly GCF_984573655.1 of Nuphar pumila. NCBI lineage: Eukaryota > Viridiplantae > Streptophyta > Magnoliopsida > Nymphaeales > Nymphaeaceae > Nuphar > Nuphar pumila. Next base: position 117,210,904 of record NC_143255.1, on the reverse strand, counting down.
TGAAATTATGAAAAAAGGGCTGTTACAACAGAAACAACTGTTCTTGATGAAGAATTTTGGGATTCTGTACGTTTAGCATTATTGATTACAAAACCCATCTATAAGATGATTAAATTTTGTGATCAGGAAGGCCCTATAATTGGTGAAGTGTATGAAGGCATGGACAACATGTTGGGGGAAATCAAAGACAATCTAAAAGGACAACCAGATTTATATGAAAAGATTCATAAGATTGTCTCAAATAGATGGGACAGAATGAATGTGCCTCTCCATAGTCTAGCCCACATGCTTACTCCAAAATATTACGAGTCGGAGTATCTCAAAATCCCAGCAGCAGGAGGGGTCAAACGAGTTTCTCCTGGTAAAAAATTAATTCTATCTATTTAATAAAGTTTAAAGTTAAATGATTTAATTATTTTATTATTTCATTTGCATTTCTCTTGTTATAGTTACTAAACATTTTTTTTTGCAGAAAAGGATAATGATATCTTAGACGGTGCAATGCTTGCGCTTGAAGTCATATCTTCTGGAAATGAAGAGTTATCTACACTTTATAGGTCACAACTTGTGGCTTTTGCATCAAGAAGTGGAAGATTTAGCCGAAATGCAGCACGAATAGATGCACTGAATCCTACAATGTCAGTGCTTAATTGGTGGCGTTTTTATGGTGGTGATACACCGGAGTTGAGAGCATTAGCCATTAAGGTTTTATCTCAACCTATTAGCACATCTTCTGCAGAAAGAGTGTGGAGCACCTATAGTTACATTCACAATGTTAAAAGAAATAGGCTCAATGAAGATCGTGCTGATACCTTAGTGTATATTCATTCCAATCTTCGATTGATTGACAGGTATAATTAAACTGTGTTGTACTTTTGTTTTGATATTTTTTTTCTATTTTTTTATCATTGATTGTTTATTAACATTCATATTTTATATTCTTGTTATAAAAGGTGCAACAATCGCTATAAAGAAGGGCCTAGTCGAAAATGGGATATCAATCCAGAACTTCCTATTGTAGAAGAAAATACGTTGAGATTAGAGGATATGCGATGGAGAGATTTGGATGATAGTGCACAACAATCAAGCACTATTTCCAAATCCAAACATAAAGATGCACAACCAAGAGCTCCATTACCTCCAATAATTATACGTACAAATGAAGTTCAAGAGGATACAAATCAATCCATCAGAGCTAGTAGAACTGCAGATATACAAGAGCGACTATCAGTTCCTCATGGTCGGATTGATCGTTTCTTTAGCCGGAGACCTAGGCAAGGTATGTTGATATTGTGTTTTTTATATTTTAAATTATGGTTTTTGAACATTTTAACTTTTTAACGTATTCATTATAGGAAATGAAGGAAGGAGCAGAAGACATGGTCGTGGAGGACAAGATGCACGTGATGATGCAGAAAGTTCGCGATCTATTGCTGACTTGAAGGGGAAGAGAAAGATGACAGATTAATGAACTCTTGAATTATTATTTTTTTTTATGATGTAGTTGGAGTTGTCCAACTTAAAAACTTTTATGTTACTTTTTTGTCATGGTCTTATAATATTTTTTTGGTATACTTTTATTTTGAATCTTGCATGATGAAGTGAAGTAGTGGATTATGTTAATTTTAAGGTTAGACTTAGAGTTTAGAACATTGTAGCTTATAATTTACAATTTAGAAATTTATAGCTTCTTAGGTCGCTTCCGGTTCGCTTCCTATGTCGCTTCCGGTTCGCTTCCTATGTCGCTTCCGAGACGCTTCCTATGTCGCTTCCGAGACGCTTCCCGGTTCGCTCCTAAGTGGTCCCCCGCTTCCCGCTTCCTAAATTTTTGAAAGTGCCTCGCTTCCCGCTTCCGCTTCCCGTATCGCTTCCCGCTCCCGCTTCCTCGACTGACAACTCTGATTCAAACCCCCACACACACAGGTGTGTGAAGAATCCTTGCAAACAATCAAATTTTCAAATAACTTGATACTTCAAATACTCAATACACAAAATAAATGCACAATGTTTATAAGCTTTACACCACAAAAGAAGTGCAATAAATGCACAATGTTTATAAGCTTTACACCAAAGAAAGTGCAATAAATGCATAGTGTTTATAAGCTTAAGGAGATAACTCCTTACTCTAATACATACATACAATGGGCTCACATAGCCCTTATTTATAAGCAAACTTAAGAGACGTTGGGAATCAGCCCAACGTCTATATTTTTAAAACTGTGTACATAGTCAATGGCTGACTGTTGTACACTGTACGCCGTCAGCCACTGACTGTGTACAAAAACATTATATAAAAAAAACAAAAATAAGAAATGAAAAAAAATTACAAAAATAAAAAAATAAAAAGGAGGAATTACAATCATATTTAAAAACATGAATATGCATAAAATGTAGAAATGACTAAAATACCCCTACAACCAATACAATAAAGAAATATATGTTTTATATATACAAGTAGATGAATACATATACATATATGAAATATATATATGTATATGTATCTTCTTATATATATATATAATATATAAAAAATACATTGTCTTATAAATTACAATTTAACAAGGTGTACCTGTAATAAACACACTCCATATTCTGCTAACTACAATCATGACAAGCATGATCTCCGAATTACAATCCCAAGAGTCCTAGATATCCATAGCTAAGTGAAGTGTGAGAGCATAACTTATATTTGCAATTCATTTAAATATTCAGTGCAACGACATCATGCTTACACAATTAGTGCCTAAACATGCTCTCTATAAGTTCAGTTAAGGTATCTTACCTTAATAATGTGAAGAACAATGAATCGAAACTCAAAAGACCGAGGAGTTTTGAAGTCTGCAAAGACCGCTACCCAAGTAATACAACGAACCCCTCGTGTGCGATTGCAAATGCCTAAAACTCAAAAAATGCCAATTATAACAAGTTTAACAAAAAATTGCAAATTACTCTATAAATTATTACCAAGAGCTAAATAACACACAAATACACTCTAATAATTTACAAACTCCATAAAAAATATATTTAAATAATATATATATATATATATATATAAATAGTGATTTATAGCCCAAAATAGTTTTATAAATGCAAATTATACCTTGATTGACTTGAATGAACAAATGAATATGTAATAAATAAATAAATAAAATTCAAAAGCTAGAAACACATTTCTAATTTGGAGATAAAAAAAGAGTTCTTTATTTATCAATAATCCTTAAAAATCACGGGTTTTACAGGGCGGTGTGTGTGTGTGTGTGTGGTGATGGTTGTGGTGTGGGGGATGGGAAACGGGAAATTAAGCATGACAGAAGAGACCACCATCCTAGGTTAAGGTGATATCAAGCTGACCATTGTCTTCATTGAGTATGTGAATAGTTCACAATTCCTTATGGCTGTGCATGCACGGTGCTGAGGTGTGTGCTTTATCCTGAAAATGACAATCAATTCCCATCCAAATACACCTTCCAGGCTTCCACCATATTGCTTTTATTCACAAATTCTCCAAGCTCCCGTGAATACTTTTAGCAGAGATGAGTTCACTCATCATTACGTGGCACATTTCAATTAGCACTCCCTAGCGGAGATGTTAAAGCAGTTTTATTTAGTGAAAAGGTAGCTTCCAGTTTTGTTGCTTTCAAGTAAATGAGGCACCTACCAGCTATGGGGAAGCTCTTTTCTCTAAACTGTTTTCATTTCCTTTTGAGGAATCAGAACCTCTCACTCTTGACCTAACTCCAAATAGCTTTATGGGAGGTATCATCAACCCAAGTACTCATTAGCAAACCTGCTGCGGTATTAGGCCCATGACATGCTGAGAGGTTCTTGTATTGCAGTTTCCCTTACTTTAATGAGTTTATCTATGTGATTTTTTTCTAAGTTGATCAACAGGAAATCACAAGGATCTGCATGACCAAGTCCATTTTGACAAATAGGTCTGACTTTAGGAAAGATATATATATATATATATATATATATATAATGGTATTAAAGAATGTGTTTGTGCTTTCTTGACCTAGAAACCTGAGTAAAAGTGAAAACCCAGATTACAATACAGAAAGGTATGCTTCAACATAGTAAATATGATTCGATGTGTTTGCAGGTACAAAATCTAACTTGAAACAACATGCTGGTAGAGTATCCAGCATTCAATGTTAGATCAAAATCATAAATCATGATAAAACATACATAAAAGAGAACCATAATGCAAATACATCATACTGCATACATAAAAACTAGGTATTTAATATTTAAAACATACTAAATCTAAGTTCATATTTGAATATGCTGCAGAAGAGATAATTTAATAGCTAGTGGTTGAGAAAAAAATCTACTCAAACATGAAAGACAAAATCAGACATGTTTCTGTCTACGTCACACGGACTCGGCTAGGGAGGTGCCGCACCCGAGTCGACACGCCCCGACACGGGTGCGGCTTCGGACTCGTCCTGGACTCGCTCAACGCCGAGTCAGACTCGGTCAACGAGTCAAGGCCGAGTCCGTCCACATTTTGGACTCGGTCAACTTTGACCGAGTCCAAAAATGTCCATTTTTAAGACAAAAAAAATCATTTTTATATATCTTTTTTTTTTAATATATAACCAGACTGTGCAATGCAGTTGCACAGTCATAGACTGTGCAACTGCAACTACACAGTCACTGTGCACAGTCTGTGTGGCTGCGCACAGTCTGCACAGTCACAGACTGTGTGCACAGTCTGTTTGACTGTTTCACAACTTATGTAAAAATATGTATAAAACACGATAAAAGGTAACCCAACCATTTGAGGTAGCTAAATAAATGCTTTTCCAGTTTAAAAAAATACTAGTTTCACAAGTATTAGAAAAGCTAGCTTAAGAACTACCATAAAGAAATGGGAGTGCCAAATTGAAACTTTCGAAAAAATTAAGGTCATAGTTTTGGCTACTTAATTTACTGCAGACTTGAAGTTTACTATTACAAGTCAATTTAAATTATATCTGTACAATGATAATATCCTTTTATCTTATATAGTTTTGGCTACTTAATTTTAATTGTTTACTAGAATTATATATATATATATATATATATATATATATATATATATATATATATATATATATATATATAGCCGAGTCCCCGTGTCCAAAATTTTTGAAATTGCGCCGCACCCGCACCCGCACCCATGTGACATAGGTTTCTGTACATAATTAAATTACAGTTTTATCAATATTTTGAATCTTATAGTAGTAAGTTAAATAAACATGCATGCCCACAAGGGCTCTACACACCTGGCTGGGTGAGTTGGCTTAAGGCTTTCAAGTTGAAGGAGGTTGCGAGTTCGATACCCAATGTGTGCTGCCTAAGCCAAATGTGAAGCTATGCCGGGTGGGTGGGTGGGAGGGAGTACTCCTAGAGTTTTGCATTTCTGACACCACCTCAGTTGCATGGTCAATGTGACACCTCTCAGCCTGTAAGGGGATGCCCAAACCATTGCAGTGGTTTCTCCACAAAAAAAGGTTAAATAAATGTGCTTGTAGGAAGCTTGATAATCAAGAGCGATTGTCAAACCCGAAGGATGGAAGACCCAAATGCGTTTTTCAGTTCCTCAAGTTTGATCTACAAGGAGTGAGACCATCCTATTCATTGTGCACTTTTCTTGAGTGTGGCTGAACTGTAAAACACATCTTGTCTATGCTTCTTAGGATCATAAATTCATAGCGAGCTCTCTTGAAAGAACCCTAAGAGACATCTAAGAAGGAGGGAGATTTTGGCTCTGTGAATGCTATTGAAAGTAGGTCTCATGTGTGAATGTCTCCTATATTTATAATTTTAGGTAACTTGGGTTTTTAACAAACCTTAATGGAATAAAAGAGAAGGAATGGGAGGAACAAGCTCTCCTATAGCATGGCAAATTGGAGTCCTTGGGTGATTTTGATAGTGTTTTGAGCCAAAGGTGATGCTTTCCCATTACGATTAAAATGTTTTTGTGAGAAATCATGAGATGGAAGAAATACTATGATGAAAGATGAAACAAGTCAAATGCCTATCATTGGAAAGGTTGGTCCCACACCATAGTACTATTGAAACTAAATTGATGGCAGTAGCGATGATGATATTGGTAATGGCTTCTGATGAGTTTGCACTTTCCAGCTAGCAATCGAGAAAGGTGAATAGCATCTGCTAACGAACTAGCACTTTTGGCAATAAGGTGCTGGGGTGTGGGGAGTTTGTGTTGAAGAAAAACCATTGACACAACCTTAATAATGCCAAATATGACCTTGTGGGCAGGCCTTGGAATTGTCAACTAATAATAAATGGAAGAGAGGACCAGGTGTTCGGAAAGGCTGGTCTTAACCTTGGGAGAATCCAAACAGTTCATATATGCAATTGTGGGATGACTGAACATTGATTTTTTTTTGGATGGAAGATGGTGTAACTTGATACTTCAGCCACTAAATTTCCATATCTATATAGGATAGCCAAGGATTGAAACTGCTGGTTTAAGAGCTGCTAGAATTTGAAAGAAGAATGGATTCAAAAGACACAAGGGTCCATCTCCTAGGTTTGATCTGAGATCTCTTCCATCTCTAGGTTCAGGGTTTTCACTTGATTGGTCTCGGTCAACAACATTAACACTCAGAATAATCTAAAGATGAAAGTATTTCAATTAGCAAGCAAGTGAATGATTTCTGGATCTTAAGAAGAATCAACCTCTCACCTTTGGTCGTACGAGTATTTTCAGAAACTATTTTATTTAGCTTTGCAAACATCAATGTTCTCATTGGCAAGAATAGTTGCATAAAGAAATTACTGCTTGACTCCTTTGAAATCTGGAAGGATCAGGGGAGCTGCATATGGTGGTGATGACTTCTTTCTGGTGGTTTTCATGGAGGGAAATAATCATACCTTCAAGGTAAGTTAGTTCTAATTGAATCTGGATGCATATTAATGTTTTGTTTGATATTATGATTTTTGCCAAATACAAACAAGCCAACTCGTATATTTTATGGATCAGTCCTAATAGGCTTGGAAAAGCCTAATGTATTAAAATGAACTTTCTGTTAATTCATGGTAAGTTGACATGGAATGATAGAAAGGGCAGGAGGTAAAGAGAGAGGAAAAGAGAATAAGGAGAGAATAGAGGAGGAGAGAGAGAGAGAGATTAGAGGGGTGATAACTTATGGAAGAAGACCTCACGTTATCGCCTTTGCTACTCTCCTACTATTTATAATAAATGTTGGTTAGGATTTCTGGGATAACACCAGAAATACCCACGATAAAGAATGCCTTTACAAGTGCATAATTACAATGAAGCCCCATGCACTCACGTAAATTACAACAGATCTAATGATTGCTCTAACAACCTCCCTCAAGCTGTGCATGGTTACAGACCATGACCAGCTTGCTTTTTAACTGCCAATGTCATGGAGCATAAAGTCCTTCGGTAAACAAATCGGCTACCTACTCTTCCCTCAATATGAACCTGGTTTTCTCTGAATATGAATTTGGATTCAGAGATCCAAAGGGGTCAGATCACAAATAAGGACCTTTCGATGCAAATTTGCATTCGGATCCAAAGATATCAATGTGTTGGCCTCGGATAAGAAGTGTTCAGTGCAACTTTGGTTCCAAAGATATCCAATTGAGTCGGACTCAGATAAGGACGTTTTGATTCCCAAATAAGAATCTTTCGGTGTAAATCTAGATCCGAAGACATCAAAACTGGACCAGACTACATAACAAATTTTCAGTGAAAATCTGGACCCAACAGGATCCAAATGGGTTGAATTCAAAGAATGCCAGGTTATCCATCTAAGATATCCGAATCTAGATGAGGAAAATGATCCCCAAAAAGAGAGGAATAGGCTAAGGATAACCAGTTGCCATCTATGTCACATGGATATGGCCATTTTTATGAAATTTCCATTATGACTTGTTTATAAAGGGATACAGAATGACAATCAAAATGCACTATTCGTGTGACATAGTTTTCCATAAGCCCTAAAAGGAAGGGGATAAGGATAGATGAAAAAGAAAACAAAAGTTAGGTGAGAGAAATGATGATGTCAGCAAGTTGATGTCAACCATATAGTTGCTGATCTCAGCTAATTAATGTTAGAGGAGATAGTGTAATCGGATATGATGCAGTGGATGCAAGGAGCGATAGGATGATCTACTATGGAAGACCCACTCTGAGAAAGCATACCCAAATTCAAAATGCCTATTCGGGCCAAAAACGGGGTATAAGGGTATTTTTGTCTTTTTACCTTCTTCATTTTCTGAGTTTTCTTGTCATAAATATCTCAGAAATTCATTTAGATAATTTAGTTCCAAATGTGAGAATTTTAGAAACTACAAAAATAATTTTTATATATTTTTAGTAGGAGCCGGATTTTACAGATTCGAAAAGTTCTAGTACCCGTTAGGATCTAATTTGGGTAATAGAGGGTGTAGGGGTAACTTGGGAATATTTTTTAATTTTTTCTAGCAATGGTTCTGGACCTTGATTCATTTTAATTTTTTTGTTTAGATGATCCGATCTCCCTCACAAGTCCTTCACATTGCCCCCAAATGGAGGAGGCCTCTTGAAGTGTCAAATCCAAGAGTGACCACTCGAATGAGCACCTTTTTTTATAATGCCCCATTGGCTCAAAAGGGAGGAGAATAAGACAAGATTTGCCAACCTTGTTTCTCATTGGCCCCAAGTGAGGTGGCCACACATGGGACCCAATGAGAGCTAAGGGCTTTTGTCTTCTTCAAAAAGACCCCCAAAAACGTTGAGAGGTCTTCTTGCTATCTTTTAACTTGAAAAAAAATTGATAGTCGTGAACCATTAATGTCTTCTCTCAAACAGATTTTGAAACAAAAAAATATTTAATTCAACTACAGATTGCAAGTTACAAAACATTGAAATCAGAACTAACGTCTTCACAACGGGGTTCCAAATAAACAGGGAACGAATCTAGCTAAATGCCATTCACGATAGGTTCTAACTTGACAAAATTACCATGATTCCTTCACTTTCATAAACAGAAACACAAAACATTCAAATTGAATCCTTTAAATACAAATTTGGAAATTTCAGAGATGGTTCAATTTAGTAGTAAAATAGAGGAACAAACAACAAACAAAAAGCGATAGGCAGTAAGTCAGGTTTCTTAGCTCCCCCGAATTCGTTCGCTGGCCAAACCTCAACCACAACACAACTCCACAACACGCCAGGTACAACAGGTTCGCAACAGCCATGGGTCTAGGTACAACAAGCCGTTCAACAACGGCTCGTCAACAACCACAATTCTAGCCAACATCATGTTCAGTAGTGGCGCGACGTCACCAGCAGGATCTCCACGACTCAACCTCCTTGCACACAAATCAACTTGTTCTCACGCCTAAGGATTATCCTTACTCCAAGTTTAGTTCACCATTGTTCATTCCAGATTTTTTTTTTAGTTCAAAAGATAGCAAGAAGACCTCCCAACGTTTTTTGGGGTCTCTTTTAAAGGGAGAAGACAAGAGCCCTTAGCTCTCATGTGAGGTCACTTCACTTGGGGCAAATGAGAAACAAGGTTGGCAAATCTTATCTTATTCTCATCCCTTTTTAGCCAATGGGACATTCTAAAAACGATTGAGTGGCTCATTCGAGAGGCCACCATCCTTTTGGCTATTCGAAAGCTAGTGAGCTGACCACTCTTTAATTTGATATTCCAAGAGGCCAGCTCCATTTGGGGCCAATGAGGAGGATCCACTTGTGGGGGAGATTAGATCCTCTAAAAAAAATTAAAATGGATCAAGGTCCCGATCAATTGCTCAAAAAAATTAAAAAAATCTACCCAAGTTACCCCTACACCCTCTAGTACCAAAAATAGATCCTAACGGGTACTAGAACTCTTCGGATCCGTAGAATCCGACTCCTAAAAAAATATAAAAATTATTTTTGTAGTTATAAAAATTCTTTCATTTGGAGCTAAATTATCTAAATGAATTTATGAGATATTTATGATAAGAAAACTCGGACAATGATGAAGGTGAAAAGATAAAAATACTCTTATACCCCATTTTTGCTCCGAATGGGTCATTTTGAATTTGGGTATGCGTGGGTATGTTTTCTCGGAGTGGGTCTTCCATAGTGGATCATTCGGATCGTCCTATCACTCTTTGCATGCGTCCGGATTGGTCCATATGCGTTGCATCAGGATCTCAACCAGATCTAGTGCGTGAGTAATGAAGTGAGGTAAATAATAATAATAATAGAGAAAGAAAAGAAAGGAGAAAAGGAGGGAAGAAAAGAAAAAGGAAGGAAAGAATGGAGTGGAAAATATTGGAACAACATATCTGATATGACAGAAAAGGAAGTTAAGAAGGAAAAACATAACTGAGAAATGGAAAAGAGAGAAGAAAAGAGAGGATTAGATGACGATGACAAAAGAAAAAAGAAAAAAGGTTGGGAGAAGAAGATGGAAAGGGAAACATTGAGATTAAGACTTGCAGTTTAAGGGATGATTAGAGTAGCAGTAGAGCTTCAGATGCCTTCAAAGTTTTTGCAGAGCACCTTCTACATCTTCTACCGTGATACCATGTTAAAACATGGCATAAATGAGAAACAATATAAAAGCGGTGAAGAAGAAGAAAAGAAAGGAGGATAACAGAGAAAACAAGAGAGAGTAGAGGACGACAACCTTAGGGTGAGAAAACCCATCCCTTGGCCCCTCTAGGGCTTCTTTATTTATAATAAAAGAAATATATCCTCAACTCCCTTGTATAACATAAAATTATACCGGCCCTTATATGTCGTACAAAATCATAATAAGCTTCATATATTGTACATAATTACAATGGGCCTTTATTTAAAATTGTAATTTACATGCATATATCTAACATAAGTGAATGATATCAATTTTATCTCCCTCACCTGCACCTCTTGACAAGCAACACACACATACTGCCAGTTCTTTGTTTACAGTGGAAGCAAACATGTCTCATATGGTAACAAGGTTATTGAAACTAGCTGCCCAACAACCTTGGTACACAATTGGTTTTGTTGAGCTAAATATGCCCCAGTATGGTGTGTGATACTTGGTAACATCACATAGGGAACATGCTGCTATTAGAAGTGGAGAATTCAATAATGTAGATTCTATTTTTATCTCACAACCTAGCTCAACCAATTGCTGATCCATGTTTTGGGTTCACTTAGTGCAATTATCAACACTGTGAACCAGTCTTCTCCCTCTCTTGCCGAATGGACCTTTAGTTTGAACCTTCCGTTGGGAAATAACCTTCCTTTCTGCTCACTTGTCCTCCGCTCCTCCAGTAACCTTTTTTCCTTGGTCCAACCTTGTTTACAATTACAACCAATATGCTATGGGACCACTTGTTCTCCCATCCAATGTTGTAAGTATCATATCGTATCATACGATACAGTATGATACATATCGTAACTATGGTTTCACTCGATACGATACACACTCATATCACGATACGAGTGTGTATCGTATATGTATCTGCTATATCGTACGATACAACCCTGTATCGTACCATATCGTACGATACAGGGTGTATCGTACTATACGTGTTTGGTGCATTCTAAAAGGATGAAACTCGACTTTTTAAAATTTGGGTTTTAAAGACCTCCTTAGGGCCTATTCTATCATTTATGTAGAGGCCTTTAGAGGAGAGCCCACATACCCTAAGAGGCATGAGAGCGATTTGGGTGCTGATTCATGTGCAAGGGAGAAGGCTTTTGCGGATTTCTCATGTAATAGTGCATTTCCATCCTTTTTTCACTCAAGGGAGTGGGCTAAGGTACCATATGTATTCTTTGCTTCCCATTGAATTTTTTTGGGGGAAGATGACATAAGATGATCCGACATGGCAATGGGGCATTCAAGTAGTGAGATATGCATGTAATATTATTTATATTACTTGGTGTTTGATGATATCTTATGCAGCTCATAGAGAAATAAATGCTTCATATTAGATTTTATGGTTGTATTTTGTGCAATTCATCATTGTTTCATGTGGTATGATTTTTTTAGAATTTTTTGCTAATTTCTTCTGATTTTTGTTTTTTGAGAATTTGAATTTTTTTTATTAAAAAATTATGATTTTTTCCGAAATGCTATGATATGTATCTAACTTTCTGCCCGACCGATACGGGTATCAATAAGCTACTTACAACCTTTCTCCCACCCCTTCTTTCACCTCTTATGGCATCTTCTTCATCGGTAGCACCGTTTAGTATGTTTTCCAAGAAAGTTTGAGAAAGAGCTAAGAGCTAAAAATTACATGTTTGTGTAGATGTACAGGTGAGCATTCTTGGTCCATGAACTTTACGTTAGGCAGAGCTCTTCAGATTTAAGTTTGATAAGCAATTTGCTTCTTATACTCGCCCGTATATTGCTGATTGGATTGAGCATGAAAAATACCCTTGTTTGCCCAACCAGTTCTCCTTTCTCTTCCAACTTCTGCCAGTAAACCTAGTAGCATCAAAGTTCTGTGTCACCTAGACACAATATTTGAGCTCGTGTCCTACATTGACATGATTGAACATGGATATGAATGTGGGCATAGAGTGTTTTGCAAAATGCTCAAAATTATGCCAAATACGATGGACATCTTGTCTGGCTGAATGATTTCTAACTCAGGATGAATATTTCGTTCTTGATTCATTATTTGATCAATAATTTACATGTGAAATTAGATTTGTTAAATATAATCTTTCCTATAATTTTAATTTTTTAATTTTCAAGTTCCAGTTCTCAAAATTTGAATGAAAAGCACATGGCAGGCATATATGTTCCCATGTAGTGGTTCAGAACTCTTGAGTCATGCCAGAGTCCATGTCATCATAGCATGTCTTTGTGGCACACAATGAAATGAGATGCTTATGTCAACATTATGGAGAGATGCCAGCTTGGGCATCAATCATATCTTTCCTTCTTGGGTCCTTGTGTGGAGGAGGATGAGTTTGAGTTCAAAGTTCAAAGTGCCTCCTGTAATCCTAGTTTGCTAACTAGGAAAAATAATAAAGGTGAAAGGAAGTGCTAACCAATTATGAGAGTTACTATACAATTATATGCTTCTGAACTCAAAAAGGGAAGTAAAGAATTCTCCGAAAAAAATAAACTTGTTAATAGATATGATCATGATGTAAGGATCCCACAATGAGTTGTTCTCTTGACTAATGCCACTCATTCTTGTGCAAAATGCTGCTGCTTACAGAATATTTCTATCTTTCCAGATTGAGCAGGCACAAGCTGGGTTAGAAGCACTGTCATCATCACAGAAATCAATAGATCAGCTTTGTCAGAATTTTTTGTCCATTGATAAGTATGTTATGTAAATTCATCCAATATGACATTTTTGTGCACGATGTGATTTTCCTATATTTACTGTGAGATTACATGTAGGAACTTATTATTTCCTTGTACCTTTTTTCCACTTGTGCTTGCATAATTAAATATGAAAATTTCCTATTACTCAGTGACAATTTGTATTTCTTGCTAATCTGCACTACCAATTACTATGTACTTGTTCAACTTGAATATTTTATTGAATGCAGACTGTGTCAAGAGTGTCAGACACTAATTGAGAATCATGATCAAATAAAGCTCCTTAGCAATGCAAGGAACAATTTGAACACTACCTTGAAGGTGATCACAGAGTTTCACTTTCTACATTTTGATGTTACAAGATGCATTTTCCGATACCTGGAAACATGTTTCTTTTTTATATGCTATTTTCCATACATGATGGAGACTGGGTTCTTGGATTTTGCAAAATATCTCACATGGGAGCAGTTATTAGTGAAATCTGAATCTTTTGCAACTATATGTATGTAAACATAGTTAATTCTATAGGATGTTGAAGGGATGATGTCTATTTCTGTTGAAGCTGCTGAAGCACGAGACTCTCTGAGTGATGATAAACAACTTGTTCACACATTTGAGGTTCCCGCTTTTTCTTCTCTTTTTAATAGATGTGACCATACTTTAGTTTTTATCTACAATTAGTACTAGAATGCAGATTTAATCACTTTTGGTTGTTTCAATTACCTCTGAGTCAGAGATTAACGGCTCTTGATGGCAAGAGGAGATTTGCATTGGCTGCTGCATCTTCTCACAAAGAAGAGGTTGGCAGGCTCAGGTCAGCTCTTATAATTGTTTTTTCAGTGCTTTTATGTCCTTAGCCTCTGATAAGTCGTTTCATGGTTGCTGCTATGTTTAGGTTGTTGCTTTTAATGCCTCTTTTACTCTTGTTGCAACTGATTTGTAGATCATGATGCAAACTATACTAATGTATTTTTTTTCTATAATACCTTGTATAATTAAGTGACAAATATTTTAAGAAGAAACAATTATATACATGGCCAGCAGAAGGAACTATACACATATGGTAGGACGTGGTGCTCAATGCACACTTATATAACACGGGCACCTATGTTACATGAATATGGCTGATTGGGCAAGGCCATAGAGAAGGAGGTCTCTACTATATGGATTTTTTGGAGATACCCAAAGTTACATTTTTTTGTAATGTAAGAAAATTAAATTTAAATTTATGGCATTGAAGATCAGGTCATCCCAATGTATCGAAAATTTAATATTCTCCATGATTGTTTTTTTTTGTAATATTAATGACTTGTGAAGATTTGTGTCCTTGGGAAAATAATGAGATTACTATTTAATGATAAAACTTTTATTTCTTCTAGACCACTTGAGTTATTTCATTCGAATGTTTGGGGTCTTGCATCAGTTATGTCTAAAGATGGATATGCATATTATGTTATATTTGTGGATCATTTCACTAGATATAGTTAGATTTACTTATTTAAACATAAATCTAAAGTTTTTTCACTTTTAAAATTTTCATAAGTTGCTTAAACATAGCTTTAATAATGATATTTCTATATTTTTATATTTCACACTATTTCAGGGAGAGAATTTTTGTCCAATGAATTTAGAAATTATCTCAACTTATATGGCATCAAACATCAATGATCTTTCCTGAACACAAAATGACTTAGCTGAAAGAAAATATAGGCACATTGTAGAAACTTTAAGATCTTTACTTATTGCTAGTCATGTGCCTAAGTTTTTTTGGGCAAAAGCCGTTTTGACCGCTGTCTATTTTATCAGTTGAAAAACTTTTTAAACTCACTCTTGATTATTCCAGATTAAGAGTATTTGGTTGCAAATGTTTTGTATTTTCTCCTAAAGCTATTTCTTGTGCCTTTCTTGGTTATGCTGACAACAAAAAATGATATAGGTGCTATGGCTCTAAGACTGAAAAACTATATATTTCAATAAATAGAACTTTTTTAGAAAAAAACTTCTTTAATAAAGATCGATTTAAGAAAGTAATTGAGTATTCTTTTTTGTTTGGTCTTGTTTCAAAGCAAGATATTCATGATTGTGATTATTAGTATGATTTTGAGAATGTTAATGAATCAAGAAATATTGAACCTCTTGATGAACTATCCCATGATGATGAAACTTGTATACAATATGCTAGATGGGAAAACCAAAACCCTTTATGTGCACTTGAGAAATTTTCTAGCTTTGAAAGTGAAGATAAGCTGCAAACTAGGCGATCATCTATAATATCAAAATTTCCATCAAAATTTGTATCCTATGACTCCTCGAAATACCAAGCATGTATAGCCTTGATCCATTCTTAAGAAGAACCGTCATATTTTGCTCAGCCAAAGAAAATTCTTAATGGGTTAAAGCGATGAAAATAGAATTATAAGCATTAGAGAAGACTCAAACTTGGACTATTCAAAACCTTTCACGTAGAAAGAAACTTATAGGTTGTAGGCTATGTCACATAGGTGCGGGTACGAGTACGAGTGCGGAACAATTTAAAAATTTTTGGACACGGGGACATGGCTATATATATATGTATATATATTTAAAAAAAAAAATATATATATATATATAAATAAAGATCAATTTTTTATAGTTTTTTGCCTTAAAAAATGGACAAAAATAGACTCGGTCAAAGTTGACAAAGTCCAAAATGTGGACGGACTTGGCCCTGGTGCGTTGATAGAGTCCGACACTTGGTTGACCGTGTCCGAATCCGCACCCGTGTTCGCACTCGTGTCGGGGCATGTCAATGCGGGTGCGTCGACCCCCTAGCCGAGTCCGTGTGACATAGGTTGTAGGTGGGTATATAAAATAAAAATGAAGAGTGATGGGACCTTTGAGATATACAAAGCTTGACTAGTTGCCACAGGGTACTCGCAAGAGTATCACATAGATTATGAAGAAACCTTTGCTCCTATTGTTCGTATGACCACTATTAGTGTAAGACCCAAGATTTAATATATATATATATATATATATATATATATATATATATATATATATATATATATATCAGATTCAGGTTGGATCTAATCGGATCCAACCTGGATCCGGTTCACATCCCAAGCAGTGTGTGGGCTATTTAAACCAGAGTTACCGGTCGAGGGAGCGGGAGCGGGAAGCGAGGCACTTTCAAAATTTTAGGAAGCGGGAAGCGTGAGATAACTTAGAAGAAAATTACGAACCGTCTCGGAAGCGACCTAGAAAGCGAACCAGAAGCGACCTAGGAAGCGAAAAAACAACAAAATAAAAAAAATAAAAAAATAAAAAATGGTGAAGCAAGGGGGAAGCGAGGGGGTGGGGGGGGGGGGGGTGGGGGGAAGCGCGCTTCCAAAAAAAAAAGAGAGCGCTTCCCTGCACGTTTTAGAAGCGCGACATTTCACGCTTCCGAAACACGCTTCGGGGAAGCGTGCTTCCCCATGCGCCTAGGCGCTTTCGGTAACTCTGATTTAAACCCCCGCAGGGGGGGGGGGTTCTCTTAAAAAAAAAAACAGAAACCCCCGTACGCCCTCATTCTCCCTCCTTGAGGCCTGAGCTCCCTTCCCCTGCGGTCACCTCTCTTGTTCCCTTTCTCGCTCACCGGAGGTGCCACCGCCCAGGTACGCACCTCCTACGACCTCCTTGTTAGCCCAGTAGAGGAGGGGCACCACCCCTCCTTGCTCTCTCTCTTTCCCCTTTTTCAGCAGAGGAGGGGCGCCGCCCCTCCCTACTCTCCCTTCCCTTGTTAACTCAACAGAGGGGGGGCGCCACCCCTCCTTGCTCCCTCTTTCCTCTTTTTCAGCAGAGGAGGGGCGCCACTCCTCCTTGCTCCCTCTTTGTTTGACAGACGCAGGAGGGAAACACCTTCCTGCCCTCTCCCTCTTCTTTAACAGATGCAGGAGGGTACCCCCTCCCTCTTTCTTTTGACGACAACAGATGGTCAGCGCCTTCCTGCCCTCTCTCTCTCTTTTGACGATAGTAGGAGGGCAGCGCCCTCCTGTCCTCTCTTTCTGCCTGCGTCAGTGGCCCAACCATGCTGGGTAGGCCTGACCCGGTTGAACTCGATCGTTACCGATCCCAGCTCGGTCCCTGCCTTCTGCTGGTCAGACGTAGCTGAGCTAAGCCCGGCTAGCACCGAGCCCAACTTAGTTCACCCTTGGCATGACCTTGGCTCAGCCGGTCGGCTCGAACCAGGTTTGGGTTTGACCCTTGCGACACAAGCATCACTTATTTTAATGATTTAAAATTTGTTTTATCATTCTTTCGCAACACAATAAAAAAACCTTTTAGCGCACCCCATCAGCGCAACAAGCGCGTCACGCGCACCAAGGCACAAGCCCTTGATAACCTACGCTCGGAATCATCAGCAAATCCAACCATTTTCGAGGTAGGGGAAAGTTGCATATAAGGTTAATGTCAGAATACTTCTAGCATATATATACTTTTAACTCAAGGATACAATTTTGTGTATTTTTGTCCATTTAAATTTATATCATTTACCTGTCGTCGTGCTGTTACGTGCACAGGCTACTGTTTACGCAATTTATTAGGTTGATGTATGGTTTCGTACATTGTGCACTGCTTACACAATTTATTTAGCCGATGTACGATTGCGTATATCGTGCATAACTTACACAGTTATTTAGCTTGATGTGTGGTTTTACACATCGAGTCTAATTTTATGTCATTTACTTGCCACCGTGCTGTTACGTGCAGAGGCTATTGCTTACACAATTTATTTGGCCGATGTATGGTTTCGTACATCGTGCACTACTTACGCAATTTATTTAACCAATGTATGGTTGCATACATCGTGCTTTGCTTATGCAGTTATTTAGTTGGATGTATAGTTTCGTATATTGAGTCTGGCTTTATGTCATTTACATTGTCGTTACGCTGTAATGTGCATAGGCTTATGTTTTGATATATATGTATTATATATACATATACATATAACATTATAAGGCACATAGTTTTGCGTACTACTGCCTACTTTGCGTTATATTTACTTTTAAAGGCGCAGATTTGCACACGCTCGCCAAGTCTTTAAAGAAAAAGGAAATTTCATGCAAGATTCCAATGTTTGTAATATTCGTTGTTTCGAAAAGCGAAAACGAATATAAGACGGTTGCTTATTTGCAACTAAGTTTTTCCCTCAACCCTGCGTAACCTTAAGAGGTACGTACAGTCTTTTGTTTTGATATCCAAAAATGACTTGGATATCCCTGGCCTAGAGCACGTGACATTGAGATTTTCTAAAGAAAGTTGGGGTTTATTTATAAAAAATCGATACCCCTTTCATCGTAGCGGTACTATCAAACATGCGCGACATATTAGTACTACAATGAGTAGATGGGATGTTTATGGTAAGCTCATAGCATGTAAATGCAAAATGATAAAATGAAAATCACATAAATAGTGATGATCGACTTCATAGGAAAGATGCTCGAGCTGGTTTGAAAGACTAGAGCATGTAGAATCGATCGTTAGTTAAAATAGAACATGACATACTCATTCGTCTATTTGGTTTCGTCAAAGGAGAGGATGAGATGGTACAAAAACTTCGATGGACAGGTTAACAAATACGCTCTTCGAGTAGCAATTGACTCGGTGTCCCGGTCATCGGAGTTAGGAGACGGGGCTATCAAATATTATCCTAAGTGATAGACCCTATGGACTTGTGCAGAAGTTGGATGCATCTCTTGCCACGAATGCTTCTGGGAATTCTCTCTTGGTTATTGGCCGTCCATTTTGAAATGGACTCAGCTAGCTGTTCGGGGTATCAAAATACAGAGAATAACAAACCTGCATTCTGTCTCCATTGTTTCCACGTTTCTCTTGTGTGTACCCCAGGATAATTAATATCAAAACAAAGTTATCATATTCATTCTACTTATGCTAAATTGCATATCACCTATGTCACGTGGGTGCGGGTGCGACACGGGTGCGGTGCAATTTTAAAAATTTTGGACACGGGGACTTGGCTATATATATATATATCCTGTGTGCATATATGTGGATATTGTCCTCTAAAGTTTGGCACCAGCATGAATGTTTTGTTAGATTTTGAATCTCCAGGTCCTTCCACGCGTGAGATCTGAAAAACAGAGAGAGAGAGAGAGAGAGAGAGAGAGAGAGAGAGAGAGAGAGAGAGAGAGAGAGAGAGAGAGAGAGAGAGAGAGAGAGAGAGAGAGAGAGAGAGAGAGAGATGGGAGAAGCCGATACCCCTTCAGCAATAGGGTCGGCTGCTGTGTATTCCTTCATATTAACAAGAGATTACAATATTTTAGGGTACTAAAATACCCCTCATTACAATAAACAATATTACATAATGCCATTAATGAAGAAATGGATGTCACGGGTCCTGGATCTTCAGATCCATGACCCAGAACCGAGAAAACACTTCTTTTCACCTTCCCTCAAGTTGTGCATGATCTTGAACAACTTGCCTTTTAACATCCAAAATCTGTCTTTTGTCAATCCTTTTGTAAATATATCCGCCACTTGATCTGTAGTTCGAACAAATTCAGGCTCAATCTCTTTCTCTTCTACCTTTTGTCTCACAAAATGCAGGTCTATTTCAATATGTTTGGCACGACTGTGATGGATTGGATTAAAAGACATACGAATGGCGCTCTGGTTGTCACAGAAAAGAAGTGATCGAGATATCGATTCTCCGACTTCTGTCAGTAGATGTCTAACCCAAGTAGCCTCAGCAGTGGCGGCTGCCATTGACCTGTATTCAGCCTCTGTACTGGATCTGGCAACAACCTTTTGTTTCTTACTACTCCAAGAAACCAAATTCATCCCAACAAATACACAATAGCCTTATACTGATCTGCGTTCATCTGGATCTCCCGCCCAGTCCGCGTCAGAATAAATAGTGATCTCATGTGCACTTTGCCCATTTGTCTTTCGCTTATATGTGAGACCATCCCCAACCGTTCCCTTCAGATATCGTAGTATCCGTTTAACTGCTTCCATATGCCCTTCACATGAGAAACTTGATTCACCGAGTAGACTATATCAGGGCGAGTAAAAGTGAGGTATTGTAACATACCCACTATGCTACGGTACTGTGTGAGATTATCAAAAGGATCTCCGTCTTGAGAGCTAAGCCTTTGATGAAGAACGCTAGGAGTACTCAAGGGCTTGCAGTCTTTCATACCCGATTTATTAAGAACATCAATGGTATACTTATGTTGAGTGAAAGTCATTTTTTCAGAGGAACTGTCAACTTCAATTCCAAGAAAGTACCGTAGTTTGCCAAGGTCCTTCATTTTGAACCTCTGATTCAAGAGATGTTTGACTTCTTCAATGTGCTCATTGGAACTGCCAGTGATGATAATATCATCCACATATATCAACAACAGAGTAATTGTGTCTTGGTTCTTAAATATAAATAGGGAGTGGTCAAGAAGATATTTCTTAAAACCATACTTTTGTATTTCAAGAGAAAAGCTGTCAAACCAAGATCGAGATGCCTGCTTCAATCCATATATCGCCCTTTTTAGTCTGCAGACATATTTTGTAGGATTACCTTCTGCGTAACCAGTGGGTTGTTCCATGTAAACTTCTTCTCTCAAATCTCCATGAAGAAAAGCATTCTTCACATCAAGTTGGCTAATGGTCCATTGATGTTCAATGGCTAAAGAAAGTATGACTCAGATTGTCCCCATCCTCACAACTGGACTAAAGGTTTCATCATAATCCTGTCCTTGCTCCTGTGTAAAACCTTTGGCTACAAGTCTCGCCTTGTATCGCTCTATAGTCCCATCCGGTTTATACTTTATTTTGTACACCCATTTCGAACCAACAACGTTTCTGTCAGGTGGTCTTGATACGACATCCCACGTACCACATTCATGTAGAGCTTCCATCTCCTCATTCATTGCTTCAATCCATCTTCTGGAATTTGATGCTTGGGAGAACGTTGTGGGTTCATCTTCTTTATTCAAGGCTGTTAGAAAGAGTTGAAAATCTAATGAAAATTTTTCATAACTGACCCACCTTTCAATTGGATGGCGAGAACGTGTGGATCTTCTAGTATCAACAATGTTGGATGTTGAGGAAGCGTCCATATCTGAATCAACTATGGTGGGTGACTCTCTTTCTCGTCGAGTGTAGACAAGACCTTTATACCTTCCTGGATTCAAAGTTGAGTCTGTATTTTCATGATCAATCATTCCATCAGTAGACATAAGTTTCTTATCCTTTTGAATGCAATTTGAGCAAGCATCACTAGCTCCTGAGAGAAGTTCACAATTCAACCAAGGATAATAAGCCTCAACTCTATGTTTTGATTCTGAAGAACTAGTACATTGACAATCAAAATTCAATTCATCGAAGATGACATTTCTTGATATTTTGATGCGCTTGCTCACCGGATCATAGCACCTGTACCCTTTATAGTCATCAGCATAACCCACAAACCTGCACTTTAAAGCCTTGTCCTGAAACTTATGTCTCCTTGAACTGTCAACATGAACATAGCATAAACATCCAAAAACATGCAAATCATAGTAGTTGGGGTGTATACCAAAAAGAGACAAGTAAGGAGATTTGTTTTCCAAAATAGTCATGGGCAATCGATTTATCACATGAACTGCAGAATGAAAAGCCTCTGTCCATAAAGTGATCGGAAGATTACTGTCATGCATCATGCTCATCGCACTCTCAACAATATGGCGAAGCTTCCTTTCAGCAATCCCATTCTGCTGAGGTGTGTGTGGGCAAGACACTTTTTTTCTTATCCCATTACTTTGAAGAAAGTTAGTAAAGTCAATGGAAGAAAATTCACCTCCTCCGTCACATTGGAAACTTAGGATGTTTTCAGAAAATTGGTTTTTTACAAAGGAATGGAAGTTACGGAACCACTTGAAAGTCTCGGATTTATGTTTCATGAAAAATATCCAGGAATATCGAGAATAACTGTCAACAAATAAAAGATAATATCTAGTTCCAGACATGGAAGCAACTGGAGCAGGCCCCCAAACATCAGAACAGATAGTCTCAAAAGGTCTTGAAGCTCTTTTATTGATAGAATGAAATGGTAAAACATGACTCTTACATAAGAGACAACTAGAACATTTATTGTCATTGACATTTATTCCTAGACTTGACTTGGGAATAAGATTATTCGAAACAATCTTTTCAATGAAACTACTACTGCAGTGACCTAGACGACCATGCCAAAGATTTGGCTTATTGATTTCAGAGACACTAAAAACACAGGTAGGATTTTCAGAAGACAACGATGATTGGAGCTTCAAGTTTGGATCTGCAGAGCTAACATGTGCTGAAGGATCTTCTTGAAAAACATACATGTTGCCTTGTCGTTTTCCTCTAGCGAACATCTCCTTCGTGTAGAGATCCTTAACAAGAACAGAAGAAGGAGTAAATTCAACTGAGGCTTTGACATCATCAACAAGTTTAGAAACTGAAACAATGTTTTTCTTGATATTAGGAGCATAAAGAACATTTGAAAGATTGATGGAAGATTCAGGCAAGGGTATGCTGGAGTTTCCAATGTGCGAGACAGAGTGGTGTGATCCATCTCCAGTAACTATACTACTTCTACCAATGTAAGGAACAAGTTTTAGGAGCTTACCTGCATCACCAGTAACATGAGTTGCTGCGCCAGAGTCCACATACCAAGTACCTTGCTCATTCTGTTTCAGATTCAATTCTGCTAAGACTGACAACAACAACTCTTTTACTTCTTCATTGGTCCTTGTACTGTCTGTGCCTCTTTTTGCTTCAGTTTGTGTTGATTTTCCTTTATTTAAGGGATTGAACCAGCAATTGGCTTTGATGTGCCCCCTTTTATTACACAGAAAGCAAGTAGGGATTGGCCTCTGTCTTTGTGAGTTGGTATATGAGTTGGGTGTAGGCAATAATCCACGACCGCCATGGCTACTTCTCCCTTGTGCTCCTTTTCCCTTGATATCATAGCTTCCTCGTCCTCGTGCATAAGTAACCCCTGTAGCAAGAACTTCTTGTTCCCCAGTTTGAATAGATGATTCTTCAGAAAATCCCTTTAGATTCATCTCATATTGTAACAATTTTGCGCGCAGATCTTCAAAGTTGGGCAGCTCAGGTAAACATGATAGAGAAGTGACAATCATATGATAGTCGTGTCCCAATCCACTGAGGGTTTGCTGTACCAAATCTTTATCAGAAACTGTACTTCCAACAACTGCTAACTGATCTGTGATAACCTTCATTTTGTTCAAATATTCCATGATGGACATGGAATCCTTTCTTAACATTTGAAATTCTCTTTTAAGAAACATAATCCTGGCCTGAGAAACCTGTGAGTATGTCTGAACTAGTCTGTTCCAAAGTTGCATGGCAGTGCAGTCATCTGGAATAGCTACAAGCACCTCTTGTGACAGTGTTGATGTAATATAAGCAACAAGCGCTTGGTCTCTTTTCATCCAAGCCACAAATTCAGGATTTCTAACATATACGGTAGTAGCTTCCCCTTTGCTGTCCCTTTCTTCTTGTGATAGGAACTCAGGAGGAACTGGAAGAAAGAACTGATTGACTAGGAAGTGAATTCATGTTTCACAGAATTAAGAATGTATTCAGCACAATCTGCTTACACCTGCAGTTTTTTTTTTTGCAGGAACTAACTCAGATCGATGCTATCAGACTGCAGAAACTAATTCAGATTGCTGATATGAAACAAAAATTGAATGTCAATCAGATTTTTAATTTGTATATGAAATGAAATATTTGATATAAATGAAACAGAAAATGAATGTATCGGCTTGATCAAGGATGCAGCTGAAACAAAATAGGACCCTGCGTGATTAGATCACGCTGCTACCAACAGCAATAAACTAGGTATGCGAGTGACAGAATGAGAAATAGGGCCCTGCGTGATTAGATCACGCTGATATGAAAGAAATAAAGAGATCAATAAACTGAAACAAGAGAAACGGAAAGGGATAGGTAGAAGACTGGATAGGTAGAAGGCTGTGGATTGAGTTATTCAGGGGATAGAAAGAAGATTGTGGGGAAACCGAGGTTCAGCCACCACCGAAGTAAAAGAAAAATAGAAAGAGGCGAAAAGAGGACTGTGGGAAGAAGGAGTCAGATCTGATTATCTTCAGATCTGATTGATATCAGATCTGATATAGAAGAAATGAATGTGGGGAGGCAAAAATGGGTCGTTCGTGAACAAAAAAAAATGAAAATAGGGAATGGATGGATATGTTCTTGACTTAGAAGAAGAAATCGAGAAGGACAGATCTATCGGATGTACCTTTGAGATCGATTCCAGTTTCAACTGAAGCGTGGCTCTGATACCATGTTAGATTTTGAATCTCCAGGTCCTTCCACGCGTGAGATCTGAAAAACAGAGAGAGAGAGAGAGAAAGGGAGAGAGAAGATGGGAGAAGTCGATACCCCTTCAGCAATAGGGTCGCCTGCTGTGTATTCCTTCATATTAACAAGAGATTATAATATTTTAGGGTACTAAAATACCCCTCATTACAATAAACAATATTACATAATGCCATTAATGAAGAAATGGATGTCACGGGTCCTGGATCTTCAGATCCATGACCCGGAACCGAGAAAACACTTCTTTTCATGTTTTTATAAACTTTGCAAATTGTACTTTTGCCCTTGCAGAAAGGGGGGTCCGGGGGTTGCCCCCGTGCACGCTTCCCGCTGCACGGTCAACAGGCGGGGGTCCAGGGGGGGCCGTAGGGGGGCAGCGCCCCCCAGAATTTTTTTTCTCGGTTTATGTTTGAGACTCATGCTATATATATATATATTTTAAAAAAATATATAAAAAGATCAATTTTTTTGTTTTTTACCCTAAAAATGGACAATTTTTGGACTCAGTCAACATTGACTGAGTCCAAAAAAGGATGGACTCAGCCTCGACTCGTTGACCGAGTCCGACTCGGCGTTGACCGAGTCCGAGCCGAGTCCGAATCCGCACCCGTGTCTACACCCGTGTCGGGGCGTGTCGACTCGGGTGCGGTGCCTCCCTAGCCGAGTTCGTGTGACATAGCATATCACGAATGAAACGACACATGTGTTAGTCTTGTTCTAAATTGTTATATCTATGCATCTACCAGGTTATCATACCCTTTTCATAGGTACATGTAATGATTAGGTCAGAACGACAGGCGATGACACGATAACAAGATCATATCAAGATCCCACTGTTTCTCTGGCTTTTTGTTCCTGAACATGCCTTTTTTTGTAAATTTTGTATAAGGGTTTTCTTTGAAAATTCTGCTTTTGTATAAACTCTAAATTATAAACACTTCGTTTTTGAATCTATATGGTTTCAATGATTGTACGAATATACAAATCCGTTGCGTAAAAGAAGGTTCACCGTAATGCGCCCAAGGTCTGTCGGCTTGTTATTTCAAATACCATTTTCTGCTGAATTGCTATTTTAAAACTCTAAGAAAGGAAGGATTACAAGGCTTTTCAATTTTTTCTTAAAAGTTACAAGTCCAGGATTTTGGGGCGTTACAGTTAGAATCCTCATTGCAGTTGCTTCACTTTAGACTCGAGTTGGTCTATATATCAAATAGATGTTAAGAACTGGTCTATATATCCTAACAATAGTCATTCAACCACGGGTTTCTGTGTTTTTCTAGGTGAATCTTTAATCACATGGCAGTGCAAAAAGTAACAGGTCTATCTTTCTTCGACAGAGGCTGAGTATTGGGCCATGACCACTACTACGATGAAGTTGGTATGACTGAGAAGATTAGTGACTGATATGGGAATCCAAGCTTAAGGAGCTTCGAAGATGTGTTGCGATAATGAGAGTGCTATCTACATAGCTAGTAACCACACATTTCACGAAAGAACCAAGTATATCGAGATGAATTGCCATTACGTACGAGCGGACTATCTTTAAGGCATCATTAATCTGTCATATGTCACATCAGAGTAACAATTGGCAGATTTTTTCACCCAACCTTTCGTTGCTTCTGGATTTCACTTTCTTTTTAGCAAATTTTTGATTATTTTAGTGTAAGATCTGACATTCAAAAGGACATCATCCTTGTTCAGATCAAATATGATATTTACACTCTCTTTCTTAAATCTACTTTTCATTCCCCTTTGCTATTGTTTCTTGTGAATCATCTACACATATTGTTTTTCTTTAAATCTGCTTGTTTTCTGCTACATTTCAGCCCCGGTTCTACTTTTTTTGGCAACATCTGTTTCACATCAGATTTAGCTCATTGCCCCTCTTTTAAAAAAAGGGAACTATTATCGTACCTGGAGATCATTTCAAAAAAAAGAAGAAGAGACATCCATGATAACAATTATTTTGTGTTATCTGTGATTTAATTCACGTCCCTATCTCCCTATTTATGGTCGTTGACTATTTTATAGCTTTACATTATTCCTTATTCCCTGTTCTTGTTTGGTTTTATTTATCTAGTTCTTTCCTTTAGCCACCTTGTTACCGAGAAACTTGATTCTTCCAATTTCATCACTTGGAAGAAACAAATCATTCCTTTCTTGTGTAGCTATGATTTAATGAGACACTTTGATGGGTCGATCCTTGTACCTTTGGAGTTTGTTTCATGGCGCTATGTTCTTACATACAGACCACCCACAATGTCGATCCTACCTTGTTTTCGGGCATTGGCAGCAGCTGCTGCACCTATGGCTGGTCTCCAACTGCGGATTCCAGCTAACTTTATTTAGAGGCCTACTCACGCAACATCTCCTCCAATTATGACTCTGTATTTGGAAGCTCTTAATGCAAGTTTTGGGCAGATGAACCTTTAGCCTACTCATAATCCTATAGGAAATCCTTGGGCTGCACCCACTAGAGTGCCTCACCCATCAGGGACTCATCCAAGGTGGTTCGTCGACTTTGGGGCAGCAAATCATGTCACTGGTGATTCAGGTAAACTCTCTCATTCTGAACCTTATAATGAAAATGGACGTGTGATCACTGAGAATGAAAAACATCATATCACTCGTGTGTGTACTGCTATTATTCCTATTAGTGAAGGTCTCCTTTCTTTATTCAATATCTTTTGGTCCCTAATCTTCAGAAAAATTTTATTTTTGTTTCTTAACTTTATCGTGATACTAATTCCTGTGGCTACTTTTCTTCGTCTTTTGTTTTTGTTAATGACATTTACACAAATAAGACACTCGCTAAGAGAATATGTACTTACTTAATGAAGCACCTGAGTCATTCGCTCTTTTAGCTAGTCCTGTATTGAGTACTTCATAAAGTTCAGTCATCAGTCAAAACGTCGATATTTGGCACCAAAGATTAGGACATTGTAATATCAATTTTCTTGATAGTTTATGTGATAAAGGTTTAATTGATGTTAAAAGAAGAAATTCCTCTTTTTGTGTCAGTTGTTGAGTTTGTAAGAGCCATGAACTTCCTTTCTCAAAATCTAATAAAAGAGCTTCATTTTCTTTTGAACTCATTCATTATGATGTATGTGGTCCTTCTCCTATTACGTCCTTATCAAAATCCAAATATTATTTAATTTTTGGGGATGATTGTAGTCGTTTCACTTAGATATTCTTTTTGAAATCCAATGACCGAATTTTCTCTATTTTTAGTAGATTTAAATCATATATTGAAACTCAATTATCAAGAAAAATTATTGCCCTACGAAGTGATGGTGGTGGTGAATACATGTCAAATGAATTCACACGTTATTTACATGATAATGACATTCAACATGAGTTGAGTTCTAGAACTTCTCAACAATACGGAGTCGCTGAATGTAATATTCAATATGTAGTTGAGACAACCTTGACGAGTGGGTTATGGTCGAAAGCTTTCCACACAACAATCTATTTGATAAATAGAATGCCCTTGTCTACTCTTGGAGGAGATTCTGCTTATTTTTTGCTGTATGGAACACATCCAGACTATTCTCGATTGAAAGCATATGGCTGTCAATGTTTTGTCTATATTGCAATTTCTTGAGAAATAAATTATCTCTATGGGCTACTTTTGACAATTTATTGGATATGATGATGAATTGATGGGTTATGGCTGTTCTGATCATGCTTAAAACAAAGTCATCATCTCTCGACATGTCATTTTTTTATGAGCATGTATATGGCAGCATGAAACAACTGACTGATAACAACCTTTTGTATCCGTTTTGGCCTTCATCTCATAGTGCACCCAGTGCAGACAACAACTGTACTTCTCCCAACATAAAGGCAGCCCACTTCACACGATTTCCTTCATTTGGACATGTTTATACTAGGAGAAAACCTGTGCAGCAGCCACCTGTTACTCATAGAACAACAATAGATAAGCTGACACCATCGCAACTTGCAAATGCTACAACCACACAACAGTGTCAATCCCTTACTGTTCCTGATTTGTGTCAGCCACAACCATCCATCAATTATATTATTGATCATAATGCAGATACTTCTCTAGATGTTATTGTTCAGGATGCAATCTAGCCACGAGTTCATAATATTGCTGAAAATCTACTTCCATCAGTCATCCTTCTATTCGTATGTCCAGTCATACGAGAAACCCCCCAATAAGATGGTACGCTACGAGTCCCTCTCTGGATTTTTACACATATCAAGAGCCCAAGTCTTTGACTGAGGCTAGTCAAAATTTTTGCTGGATAGAAGTGATAAATGATGAAATCGTTGCACTTTATGAGTGTCACACATGAGAAATCGTCCCTAGGCCTATAGACAAAAATGTGATTGGATGTCGATGAGTATATAAAATTAAGCGTAAATCAGATGACATCAACGAACACTTCAAAATGAGGCTAGTGGCTAAGGGCTATATTGAGGAGCATGGGCTAGATTTTGATGAGACCTTCAATCCTGTAGTCCAGATGAGAACAACCAAAATCATCTTATCTTTGGCTGTCTCACGTGGATGAGATTTGTTTTAGTTAGACGTTAAAAATGCCTTTTTACATAAAGATTTGTGTGAGGAAGTGTACATGGAGCATCCACCTAGATATTGAGGAGGCAAAAATTCCACTATGCTGAAGCTGAAAAAGGCTATTTATGGCCTTAAGTAGGCTTCTCGGGCATGGTTTGACACCTTTAGTACTGTCGTGAGATCATTTGGTTTTGAGCCAGGCCATTGTGGCTTTTTTGTTTGTGCAGAGAGTGAGGTCTGACATTACAATTATTTTAGTCTATTTCAATGACATTATTATTACAGGAAATAATGTTGACAAAATTAGTCAGTTAAAGTTGTTATTGTAATGAGATATTGCGGAAATATAAAGAGTGCTCATAAGCACTTACAACAATGAATAAAAGAGCCAATATCACAAGTCCACTAAGGGACAAAGCAAACACAAGCCTTTAAGAAGGCAACAATATAAAAAGCCTCTTATTGAAAAGAGAGAGAGCTCTCAAGAATACAAATATACAAGGGGTTCACCCCTATTTATACAAGAGGGAGTGCAGAGAAAAGGAGGGCCAAGGGCCTCAAAAGGAGAGCCCAAAAGGGGGGTCCCATGGAGTCGTTGGAAGCCCCCAACGGTCACATTTGTGACCGTTGGGGGCTCCAACGACTCTATGGTTGGAGCCCCTTTTTGGTTCCTAAAAAATACAAAAAAGAAAACTAAAAAATAAAAAAATAAATTACATTTTAACAAAAAATAAAAATAGTTGTTTTCTAAAAACAACTATATGAAATTACAAAAATACCCCTATATATATTTTAACAGTTATTACATGACAAATTTCACATGGACTTAGGACCTCTAAATTTTTTTTTTGGAGTGTAGGTGGACCAAGAGTTAGATCGTTTAGTTCTCTTTCAACAAAAATATGCCAGTGATATTTTGCACCGTAAGGGATGTTACAATGTAAACCTGTGGATACTCCCATGGCTCTTCACACGCAATTGAATGCCGATTCAACAAATGATCATTATTTGGCAAATCCAGAAAAGTATTGAAGTATGGTTGGATCTCTCCAGTACTTTACTTTCACTTGCCTTGATTTGATCTTTTCTATAAATCAAGTGTCTCATTACATGCAAATAGTTGTTTTCTAAAAACAACTATATGAAATTACAAAAATACCCCTATATATATATTTTAACAGTTATTACATGACAAATTTCACATGGACTTAGGACCTCTCTAAATTTTTTTTTGGAGTGTAGGTGGACCAAGAGTTAGATCGTTTAGTTCTCTTTCAACAAAAATATGCAGTGATATTTTGCAGCGTAAGGGATGTTACAATGTAAACCTGTGGATACTCCCATGGCTCTTCACACGCAATTGAATGCCGATTCAACAAATGATCATTATTTGGCAAATCCAGAAAAGTATTAAAGTATGGTTGGATCTCTCCAGTACTTTACTTTCACTTGCCTTGATTTGATCTTTTCTGTAAATCAAGTGTCTCATTACATGCATAAGCCTCAGACAAGACACATGGAAGCAATGAAGCACATTCTTCTATATATCAAGGGTACTCTTTTAGATTTACTCATTTACATTAAACCGGTTAAGGTGAATGCTGAGCATTCTATTATGGTGATTGCATATTCAGATGTTGATTGAGCACATGATCCCTCTACAAGGAAATCTGTTACTGGTTATAGTGTTTACTTAGGTTCCCATTTCATCTCTTGGGCAAACAGAAAACAAAAAATCTGTGGATACTCAGCTTCAGTAAATGATAGTGGAACTTTCTGTTGCTTCTTGCATCTCCAGACAATCAAAGAGTCCCTAAAAAGACACAAAAACCAGTAGTTGAGATTCGATCATTAGGATTACCTCCCCAATCTGCATCAGTATAAGCAAGAAAATTCAAGGAAGAAGAGGATGATAGAAATAACACTTTATTGATGGTGTTCCGAATGTAACGAATGATTCGGAGAACAACACTCATATGCACAGTTGTAGGAGCATGCTGAAATTGACTAACTGAGTTAACCACATGGGTGATATCTGGTCTGGTGATGGTTAAGTAGGTGAGAGACCCAATGAGTTGTCTGTAGGGTGTGGGATTTTCCAGAAGAACCCCATCCACCAACCGTAATTTGGCATTAATAACCTCAGGAGTCTCTACTTTTTTCTCATCAGAAATCACAGACTTAGAACATATATCTGCAGCAAGCTTCATCTGTGACAAAATATATCCTCGAGAAAAATATGCAACTTCAATTCCAAGAAAGTATCTGAGAAAACCTAAATCAGACATATCAAAATTATTTTTTAACATATTTTTTACATCAATAATACTATTTTGATCATTCCCAGTGATAATCATATCATCAACATAAAGTAACAATATTACAATACTAATACCTGCATTTTTAACAAAAAGAGCAGTGTTAGTATAACAAAAGTGAAATCTTAATTTTATCATGATATCACTGAAACGATCATACCAAGCCTTAGGGGCTTGTTTAAGGCCATACAATGCTTTTAAAAGCCGAAGAGTTTGTCCTTGCTCAATATTAATTCCGGGTGGTGGATCCATGTAAACTTCTTCACTTAAACTTTCATTTAAAAAGACATTTTTTACATCAAGTTGATAAATAGGCCATTTCTTGGTTGATGCGACAACTATTAAAGTCCTGAAACTGGTCATTCGAGCTACGGGAGCAAATGTTTCTTCATAATCAATTCCATATTCTTGTGAGTATCCCTTAGCGACTAACCTAGCTTTATATCGTTCTAAAGAGCCATCGCTTTTAGTTTTGACTTTGAAGACCCAACGACACCCAATAGGTTTTTTGTGTGGGGTAGATTTACTATTTCCCAAGTATTAGCCTTTTTTAGTGCATTTAGTTCAACTTGCATTGCTTCAACCCAATGTGGTATAGATTTAGCTTGATTATAGTAAGCAGGTTCAAAATAAGAATGTAGGCTTATTAAACATGCTCGATAGTTGGGCGTTAAGGAATCATAGGATACAAACCTATTTGGGGGTATTGATATTCTAGAAGAATGTCTAACTTGTGTTTCCTCAGTAGACTAAAAAATTTGAGAGTATTTTTCGAGGGCACTAATAGGGTTTTCTTGATTTCTTCTTGAGTAAACATTCATATTTGCATTATTATCATTTGAGGGTATTATATCAAGATTGGGCGCCTCACATGTATCTTTTATGCTTTCAAGGGAATCTTTTTGTATGTCATGAATAAGATCATATAGAAATATGTAATCAATTTCATTTGTTTCTTCTATTTTATCAAAACCATTCTCTTCTTCTAGAAATGTTACATCTTTTGAAACATATAGTTTATCATTTTTAAAATCATAACATCTATACCCTTTTTGATTTTCACCATATCCTAGAAAAACACATTCAATTGCTTTTGGAGACAACTTATTTCTTTTATGCAATAGGACAAAGCATTTGCAACCAAAAATACGAAGACGATTGAAATCGGGTGAAAGTTTAAAGAGCTTTTCATAGGGAGAAGTATTTTTTAATTTAGAAGAGGGCATTCTATTGATTAGATAAGTTGCGGTTAGAACGACTTCGGCCCAAAATTTGTTTGAAATATTTCTAGAAACAAGTAATGTTCTAGCGGTTTCTACAATGTGCCTATGTTTCCTTTCCGCTAGGCCATTTTGTTGAGGAGTCCTAGGACATGATTTTTGATGACAAATTTCATTTTGGGTTAAATAATTTTGAAATTCGTGAGATAAATATTCACCACCGGAATCGGTTCTCAAAGTAGATATGTTACTTTGGAATTGATTTTGAATTTTTCTATGAAAATCTTTAAAGAAAGTAAATACTTCCGACTTATGACTAAGAAAATAAATCCAAACATACTGAGTAAAGTCATCAATAAAAGTAACATAATAAGAATATCCCCCTTTAGACATAACCGGAGAAGGCCCCCAAACATCCGAATGCACCAATTCAAAAGGTCTTGACGAAAGAAAAGTTCTAGTTGGAAATGGAATAGACTTCATTTTTCCAAAAATAAAATCTTTGCAACTAATTTCTTTTTCCGTACAAAATTTGTTTTCAAAGGGAAAAAGATACATTTTGGAATAACTTGGAAGACCAAGTCTTTTATGCCAAGTTTCTATATTTTTTTCTTGGACATAAGAACAAAAATAATTTGTAGGAAGATCAAGATGATCCATATAGTAGAGGTCTCCCTTCCTATGGCCTTGCCCAATCCGCTTTCCGGACCGGAGATCCTGCACAAAGCAACCATTAGATGAGAAAGATATTTCATATCCATGGTCGGCAATTTGGGAGACCGAAAAAAGGTTTAAATTTAGTTTGGGAACAATTCTTACCTTTGGAACACAAAAATTTTGAGAATCTTTAAAAGAGCCAATACTTTAAATTTTTAAAAAGGTTCTATCGGCCGTAGAGACACAAGAATCCTTTGAATTGGTGCAA
Organism: Nuphar pumila; assembly: GCF_984573655.1. Lineage (NCBI taxonomy): Eukaryota > Viridiplantae > Streptophyta > Magnoliopsida > Nymphaeales > Nymphaeaceae > Nuphar > Nuphar pumila. The sequence goes on along the minus strand of NC_143255.1, from coordinate 117,177,209 downwards.
ACATCAACAAGTGCATTTTTATGAGGGGTCATATGAAAAGAGGCTCCAGAGTCAAGGATCCAAGAATACGTACCGGGTGATGATGTAGAAGCAATAGCCGCACCCGATGTGGAGGAAGAAGCTTTTAGAATTTGTTGGAGAGCCATAGATATTTGCCAAAGAGTCTCTTTGAGGTCATTATTCTTGCCTTAATCTTCTTTGGTGGTAGTTTCTTCAAGAGAGACCACCTTAGGCTTGAAGGTTCCATTAAGCTTTGGGCAAGCGGGTTTGATATGACCCGACTCATAGCAATGATGACAAACAATCATTTTTCTTCCTCCATTATAGTTTCCTTGTTTCCCAAAATGAGGAGGTTTATAGGTTCTTACATTGTTACCGGGTTTGGATACGGCAAGCACTTCATCACAATGTTTACTCATGCCAAACCTTGTCTCCTCTTGATTGATTTCGGCAATGGCATTCTCAATTGGAGGAAATATAGATCTATGGAGAAGTGAGGATCTCACTTGCTCAAATTCGCGACGTAGCCCAAAAAGAAATTGAAACAATCGTTCTTGTTCCATTTATTTTTGTGTTAATTCAATATCTTCCATAGAAACCCATTTTGGCTCTAAAAGAGCCAATTCATCCTATAGTGGGTTTAGGGCACTATAATAGTCTTGAATGCTAGAATCACCTTGTTTGGTGGTTCTAATCTTTTCTTGCAAAAAATATGCTCTTGCAAAATCCTTTTGGTTATACATACCCTTCATAAAGGACCAAGCCTCATTGGCCCGATGAAATTTAGCTATATTAGCACATACCTTAAGCTCAACATTGTTCATAAACCACATAAGGATTTTCGCGTGATTGCTTTCCCAATCTTCCACTTCTTTTTGATGATTTTCAATGGCTTTGAGGCGAACATCTCCTTCAAGGGCCTTTTCTTGACCTCCTTCGTTCTTCGTGAGCATAAGCTTAGGTTCCGGAACGGTACCCATGACCAAACCCCAAGGTTGTTTTCCATTGCCGATGCCCACATCATGTAATTCTTTCCATTGAGCTTGAAGGATAGGTTGATCTTTGCCTCCATGATGTTTCCAAGAAGTGAGAAGAGATTCACAAAATATGAAATACACGAACCACACTTTTCCTTCAAAAATCAAGTGACACTTATACCATGTAATGAGATATTGCGGAAATATAAAGAGTGCTCATAAACACTTACAACAATGAATAAAAGAGCCAATATCACAAGTCCACTAAGGGACAAAGCATGCACAAGCCTTTAAGAAGGCAACAATATAAAAAGCCTCTTATTGAAAAGAGAGAGAGCTCTCAAGAATACAAATATACAAGGGGTTCACCCCTATTTATACAAGAGGGAGTGGAGAGAAAAGGAGGGCTAAGGGCCTCAAAAGGAGAGCCCAAAAGGGGGGTCCCATGGAGTCGTTGGGAGCCCCCAACGGTCACATTTGTGACCGTTGGGGGCTCCAACGACTCTATGGTTGGAGCCTCTTTTGGTTCCTAAAAAATACAAAAAAGAAAACTAAAAAATAAAAAAAGAAATTACATTTTAACAAAAAATAAAAATAGTTGTTTTCTAAAAACAACTATATGAAATTACAAAAATACCCCTATATATATATTTTAACAGTTATTACATTGGCAAATTTCACATGGACTTAGGACCTCTCTAAATTTTTTTTGGAGTGTAGGTGGACTAAGAGTTAGATCGTTTAGTTCTCTCTCAACAAAAATATGCCAGTGATATTTTGCAGCGTAAGGGATGTTACAATGTAAACCTGTGGATACTCCCATGGCTCTTCTCACACAATTGAATGCCGATTCAACAGATGATCATTATTTGGCAAATCCAGAAAAGTATTGAAGTATGGTTGGATCTCTCCAGTACTTTACTTTCACTTGCCTTGATTTGATCTTTTCTGTAAATCAAGTGTCTCATTACATGCATAAGCCTCAGACAAGACACATGGAAGCAATGAAACACATTCTTCTATATATCAAGGGTACTCTTTTAGATTTACTTATTTACATTAAACCGGTTAAGGTGAATGCTAAGCATTCTATTATGGTGATTGCATATTCAGATGCTAATTGGGCACATGATCCCTCTACAAGGCAATCTTGTTACTGGTTATAGTGTTTACTTAGGTTCCCATTTCGTCTCTTGGGCAAACAGAAAACAAAAAACCATTGCCCGGTCAAGTACAAAGGCTGAATATTGCGCCATGGTAGCTGTTACAGCTGAAGTTGCATGGATTAAGCATATTTTATGCAGTTTATATCTACATATTTTCAGCTCCTTGTTGTATTATGATAATCGCAGTGTAGTTACTATTTTCAGTAATCCGGTTCAACATGGAAAAATGAAACACGTGGAGATCGATCAACATTTTGTTAGAGAAAAGGTTGAGTCGAAAGAAATATCCTATATTTATTCGGGGAGAAGATCAATTGGTAGATTTGTTCATAAGGGCACTTATTGTGCATCACCATTGACAATTAAAATCCAAACTATCCATGGTTCTTCACCATGTTCAGTTTGAGAGGAGCTTGTTAAGAATATAGTTTTGGATCTGGATCATATCCGGTTCAGAATCTTTTTGTATCATAATGATTAATTATAACATATTGTAAATACCCAATCAGTTAAAGGGTATTCTTGTAATCCCCCATAATTTTATATAAGGGTTGGATGTCACCCTAGAGGAGGATAAACATCACATTGAGATTTCTGATTCTCTCTTTTTCTTCCTTGTTGTGTCTATTGTTTGTGCCAGAATCATATTCCAGACGGCGTCTTCACACGTATTTCGTCACACCATTGACATCCGACAACATTATTGTCTAAAGGCCTATTTACAACCTCCCAAGTATTTCCCTCATGCAAAGCTTTAACCTTCTCAATCATAGCCTCTACCCATCGTGGATTTTTTGCATGCATATGTAAAGCTAAAAGGCTCCTTGGGATATAGCTGAAAAGAAGTCGTTTTTGGTTCTCTAATCTAAGTCGGGTCTGGACCCGATTTCTGTAATGGATCGGATCCAGATCCAAAGTGATGGATGTCTGTTGTAAATATGTATATTATTAGAGGGTATTTTAGTACCCTAAAAAGGTTATGTATTAGTTATATATTAAACCTCTAATAGAATGAAAAACACGCTGGAGTCGATTGACGAGTTTTGCAGCCTCTTCTTCTCGTTTTTCTCTTTCCTGCACAGGTGAATGCGGAGATCTTCACTTTCCAACATGGTATCAGAGCAGCGTTGAATGCTGGGCCTGAGATTGCTTTCCAGAAAGATCGCCCCTATCCAACTCCAACTCTGCGTGAACTCTACGTGCGTCTTTTTTCAGAAAGATCGCCCTTTTCCTCCCTATTCTACTTCGGCCCTGGTAAGAACCCGACTTCCTTTCAGAACTGGTAACCCGACCTCTGGGTACGTCTCCTCCTTCTTTTCAAATCTGGTAACCCGACCTCTGGGTACGTCTTCTTCTCCCTTTCAAATCTGGTAAACCTCTCAGCGTGCGTTAAACCTCTCAGCGTGCGTTCTCTTATCTTCCTTTCTGTTTTGTCGATGTGTGATTATCTTCTTCAGAACTGATTGTCCTATAATCAGTTAACTGATCCCAGAGGTGTTCATTTAAATATGCATATTCAGTCGTTAAGATTAATGCTTGTGGTGTTTCTTTTTTTTTTGAATTATTAATTTTTCCTGTTTCATGTTTATCAGATCTGAAACTACTTTCACGTTTTGATATTCATTATTGAAATGCTTTAAGTCTGGATACTATACATTCAAAGAACAATATTGTGCTGCCACAGTTTGCAATATTCTGTTTCACTTTTTCATATTCCTCTGTGCGATTTTCAGGTCGTGTCTCGAAAACTGTTTAATCAGTTACCTATCTGGTCATACCTGAGTATAATAAGTCTGTTTAAAAAAAAAAAGGCAAGATACTCGGGTGACTGAATTTTTTGTTTGATTCAAACTCTTCTCTTCATTTTCTTTACCAATGGACTCAACCTTCCCACAGTCAGGCCTTTCCTCCAACTTCCTTAGCCAATTGGTCTCTGAAAAGCTGAATAATTCCAACTTTTTGACTTGGAAAAGGCAGATTGTTCCTTTTATAAGGAGCCAGGATCTCTCTGGTCACCTGGATGGATCGGTCTCAATCCCTCCAGAATTCACCTCGCAGGAAAAGACAGACGATAAAGGGGCACAATCCATCGTTCTTTTCAAAAATCCAGATTATGTCGCTTGGATGAAAAGGAATCAAGCATTAGTGGCATACATCACATCAACACTCTCACAGGAAGTTCTTGTTGCCATTCCCGATGATTGTTCAACCAAAGAGTTGTGGGACAAGTTAGTTCAAACATATTCACAGATCTCTGAAGCAAGAATTGTGTTTCTCAAGCGAGAATTTCAAATGTTGAAGAAAGATTCGATGTCTATTATGGAGTACCTGAATAAAATGAAAAGCATTACAGATCAGCTGGTTATTGTGGGATGTCTTGTCAGTGATAAAGACAAAGTGCAGCAGACCTTGAGTGGATTAGGGCCGGACTATCATGTTCTGGTGACATCCTTGTTGTGTCTCCCAGAACTTTCAAAATTTGAAGATCTTCGTGCAAAACTACTACAGTATGAAATGACCCTAAAAGGGTTCTCTGAGGACACCCATGTTCATTCAGGAACTCAAGATGTGCTGGCCACGGGACTGACTTATGGCAGAGGCAGAGGAGGAAATTCTTTTCGAGGAAAGGGAGGACAATGGAGAAATGTCTTTAGTGGTCGTGGTATCCTTCCAACGCCCAATATACAGGGACAAAGGCCTATTCCTACCTGCTTCCTATGCAATAAGAAAGAACATATTAAGGCAAATTGTTGGTTCAATCCTCAAAATAAGGGAAAAACTCCACAAACAAAGGCTAAGAAGGATGAAGAAGTAAAAGAGTTGATATTGGCAGCCTTAGCAGGCTTAAATATGAAACAAAATGATAAAGGCATTTGGTACGTTGATTCCGGAGCAGCGACACACGTCTCAGGTGATGCGGGTAAACTCTTAAATCTTAACCCTTATGTTGGTAAGAGTAGCATAGTCACTGGAGATGGTTCTCATCACTCCATCTCGCATATTGGAAATGCCATTATACCCATGTCCAAGTCTTCTCTTAATCTTTCAAATGTTATTCATGCTCCTAATATCCAGAAGAACATTGTTTCTGTCTCAAAACTTGTTGAGGATGTTAATGCCTCAGTTGAATTTACTCCCTCTTCTGTTTATGCCAAGGATCTTCGCACGAGGGAGACATTCGCTGAAGGAAAAAGACGAGGCAACATGTACATCTTCCAAGAAGATCCTTCCTTCGCTGTTTATTCTGCTGATTCATCCTTGAAGGCTCAATATTCGTCTTTTGTTCCTTCTAAATATGTGTTTGCCATATCTGAATGTAATAAGCCAACTCTTTGGCATAGTCGTTTGGGTCATTGTGGTCGTCATTTTATTGAAAAACTTGTCTCGAATAATTTCATTCCTAAGTTCAATCTGGGTTCAGAAGCCAGTGAAATAAAATGTCCTAGTTGTCATTTATGTAAGAGTCATGTTTTGCCTTTCAATTTAATTAATAAGAGAGCTTCAAGGCCTTTTGAGACCATATGTTCTGATGTTTGGGGCCCTGCCCCATTTGCTTCTGTTTCTGGTAGCAAATATTATCTCATTTTCATTGATAGTTATTCCCGTTATACTTGGATATTCTTCATGAAACATAAATCAGAAGTTTTTGGATTGTTCCAAAATTTTCATTCCTTTGTCAAAATTATTTCTCTACCAATATACTCAATTTCCAATGCAATGGAGGAGGGGAATTCTCTTCCAGTGATTTTGTTAGTTTCGTTCAACATAATGGGATAAAGAGAAGAGTGTCTTGCCCACATACACCTCAACAAAATGGAATTGCAGAGAGAAAGCATCGAAATATTGTTGAGAGTGCAATGAGCATGATGCACGGGACTAATTTCTATGGACATAAGCTTTCCACTCCACAGTTCATGTGATAAATCGATTGCCCATGACCATTTTAGAAAATAAGTCTCCTTTCTTCTCTTTATTTGGAATACATCCTGACTACCATGAATTACATGTGTTTGGCTGTGTTTGCTATGTTCACGTTGACAACTCATTGATAAATAAGTTTCAAGACAAAGCATTGAAATACAAGTTCGTGGGATATGCTGAAGACTATAAGGGGTATAGGTGTTATGATCCATTGAGCAAACACGTCAAAATATCGAGGAATGTCGTTTTTGACGAGATGAACTTTGACAATCAGCCTGTTGATCCAAGTTCTCATATTGCTAGTTCAGGTCCAAGTGTTGAGGTGTACGATCCATGTTTAAATTCAGAACTCTTCTCTAATGCTGGAGAAGATTGTCCTGCAGATTGCATCCAGAAGGAAATATGTCAGGAGTCATCAAATATATCCCAAATAGAAGAGGTTACCACACAAAACTTGGAGCCAGTAAAGGTATTGTATACACCCGGCGAGAAAAAGAGCAAGAGCCCTCATCCACTTCTCATGATAATGATTCTGGTCCTTCTACTTCCGCTCCACATATGTTGGACAACATCAGAAGATCCATGCGGGGCCCGACATCTGCTTGATAGGTGGGTTAGTTATAAAAGTTTTTCATTGGATTTTCAATTGTTCCTAACATCCATAAATAAAGAGGATGAGCCCCTCACCTTTTATCAAGCTGCGAACTTTAGAAGATGGATCGAAACAATGAATGAAGAGATGGAAGCTTTACATGAATGTGGTACCTGGGAAATTGTGCCTAGACCACTAGACAGAAATGTAGTTGGGTCGAGATGGGTATACAAGATAAAATATAAACCAGATGGGAGCATTGAAAGGTATAAAGCCAGACTTGTAGCCAAAGGGTTCACACAAGAACAAGGACAAGATTTTGATGAAACCTTCAGCCCTGTTGTTAAGATGGGAACCATTCGTATTATGTTGGGTCTTGCCATTGAACATGGATGGACGTTGAGCCAGTTAGATGTTAAAAATGCGTTTTTACATGGGGACCTAAAAGAGGAGGTCTATATGGAACAACCCATCGGGTATGCAGAACGAGATGCCAATCATTATGTATGCAAGTTGAAAAGAGCTTTATATGGATTGAAGCAAGCTTCTCGGTCCTGGTTTGAGAGTTTTTCGTTGGAAATACAGAAGCACGGTTTCTCTCGGTCTCTTCTAGATCACTCATTATTCATCTACAATGAACGAGATGTAACCACTCTTCTGCTAATATACGTCGATGATATTATCATCACAGGGAACTACATAAACCATATTAAGGAGGTAAAGAATATATTAAATCAAAGATTCAAAATGAAAGATCTCGGTGATCTGCGATATTTTCTTGGAGTAGAAGTTGATAAAACGTGTGATACACTTACTCTTACTCAACACAAATACACGATAGATATTCTTAGTAGAGCAGGCATGAACGATTGTAAGCCATTGGCAACTCCAAGCATCGTCCATCAAAAATTGAGTTCCAAAGAAGGAGATCTATATAAGGATCCCACTAGATATCGCAGCATCGTGGGCATGTTACAATATCTGACCTTTACCAGACCTGACATAGTCTATTCGATGAATCAAGTATCTCAGTTTATGCATGAATCTCATACATCGCACATTGAGGCAGTTAAGCGAACACTTCGTTATCTAAAGGGTACAGTTGGTGATGGGCTGGTGTATAGGAAAAGTGAATTAAATAAGGGTGGCCATGAAATCCTTATATATGCTGATGTAGATTGAGCGGGTGACCCAGATGAACGACGGTCTGTATCTGGTTATTGTAGTTTCATTGGATCCAACATGGTTTCTTGGAGTAGTAGAAAGCAAAATGCAGTCACTAGGTCAAGTACAGAGGCTGAGTACAGATCGATGACTGCTGCGACTGCTAAGGCTACGTGGATAAGACATCTCTTAACAGAGATGGGAGAACCGATTGTTCGTTCACTCCTGTTGTGTGATAATCAAAGTGCCATCAATATGTCCTTTAACCCCATCTATCACAGTCGAGCAAAGCATATTGAGTTTGATCAGCATTTCGTCAGAAAGAAGGTTGAAGAGAAAGAGATTGAACCTGTGTTTGTGTGAACTGAAGAGCAAGTTGCAGATATATTCACCAAAGGATTGACAAAAGACAAATTCTGGTTTCTAAAAGGCAAGTTGTTCATGGTCCAGGACCATGCACAACTTGAGGGAGGCTGAAAAGAAGTCGTTTTTGGTTCTCTAATCTAAGTCGGGTCTAGACCCAATTTCTGTAATGGATCGGATCTAGATTCAAAGTGATGGATGTCTGTTGTAAATATGTACATTATTAGAGGGTATTTTAGTACCCTAAAAAGGTTATGTATTAGTTATATATTAAACCTCTAATAGAATGGAAAACACGCTGGAGTCGATTGACGAGTTTTGCAGCCTCTTCTTCTCGTTTTTCTCTTTCCTGCACAGGTGAATGTGGAGATCTTCACTTTCGAACAATAGCTGCAGCATATGTATATATAGCCGTATCCCCATATCCACATTTCTTAGAATTGTCGTGTCGTACTCTCCACAACCGTACCTGCACCCAACATAGGAATTAACCCAAATGAAAAAATGTTCTTTTATTAGATGAACCAAATGAGAGCTCATGGCTCTTACAAATATGACAAACTGAACAAGAAAGAATTTCTAGGAACCTTGTTCCTTAAGGGAACAAGATTCTTATTATATAAGACACCAAGATAGCTGGAATTGCAATGACCGAGTCTTTTATGCCAAAGCTCGACCTCTTTATCATGACTATCCATTACCATAGTCATAAATATCAATATCGGCGATATCTCATGATATTATAGGTTTGGTGATAAATCTCTGGGCTTAAAAAATAACAAAAATAAGAAAATATTATGTTTAGACAAAAAATACATAAAAAATAAAAGAATTATGTAAAAAAATGTAAACTAAAGAAGAAAAACCTATTAAAAATACAAAAAATAAATAAGAAAAATAAAACTAATTGATAATATCGTGTTAATGTCATGAGAATATCGCGATATTCTCGTGATAATATTGCGACATTATCAAATTGGCGATATTTTCAAAATATTACGATATTATCAAATTGGCGATATTTTCAAAATATCGCAATATTTTACCTATATTATCATTTGCTGAATTTACAATGATAATATAGCGATATTTTGAAAATATCACTGATATCTGTAACTATGATTCATACCGGACACGAACAAAGAACTGGATGAAAAAGACAAAGGCTTGACTTCATTGACGACATAGAGATCTTCACATCTTCCCTCAACGAACATCCGCTTCGTGTGAATATCCTTTACAGAAAAAAAATCAGAGAAAAGGAGATGTAAGAATTGAATTCATCACATAACTGAGAGATAAAAATAAGATTACGCCGAATACCATGGACATGCCAGACTTTGTTGGAACAACAACCGTCCCCACATGAGTGATGGGGTGGTGTTTTCCATAATCAGTGACAACTCTACCTAATTCATGATATGAGACAACATTAAGAAGCTTGCTTGGATCACCTGTAACATGGTGTGCAGCTCCATAGTCAATGTACCAGGCATTTGAATGTTGTCCTCCCATATTAGTCTGCATGGTATGGTTTGCTGGCCTGGAATTTTGGAGATTCACAGGAGCTGTCTAGGGGTTGGCAAGAGGATTTTGTTGACCATGATGTATGTGCATACTGCTAAAACTGGCAGACAAGACCTCAACGTCTTGTGGTGCAGCCTGACAGGGAGCATGTGACACATATGAATCAGCACATGGAGGATAATAATGCTGCAGATTGATCTGCCCCATTGATTGCTGTCCATAAATAGGAAAATCAGAAGAGGAATGGGCACTGAAGGGGGTGCTATGTAGGAACGTATCGCCAATAGCAATCTGTACTAACCTATGTCACAGGGACTCTTCAACTAGGTGCCGCACCCGCGTCGCACCTGCACCCGATGCGGTCAACCTGACCCTGGGTGCAGTCAACGCACCCAGGGTCATTTATGTCCATTTTTTGGACTTTATATATATATATATAAATAAATAAATAAATAATTTTTTTTTTGTATTTTTGCTGCACCCGTGCACCCAAGTTTTTGAAAGTGCCACACCCCCGCACCCGCACCTGCACCTGCACCTGCACCCGCACCCGCACCCGCACCCGCACCCGCACCCGCACCCGCACCCATGTGACAAAAGTACTAACATGTCCACGATTGTTTCATGTCTGACAAATAACATTATTAGGCCTGGGTCCTGAAGGTGTGGGTAGCAATCCGGCTGCACGGCCATACTGTTTTGCCTTGTCCCTGTCCTGAATTGTTCGGTCTTGGTGCACTACTTGTTGTGAGGAGAACCTCATGTTGTGGGGCTGCAGTCTCTTTCTTGGAACCAGCTGAAATATTAAACATGGCTTTGTGGTTAAAAGCTTGCTCCTGAGCTGGTAAAAAGTAGGACGAGGAGTGAGACCAGCATACATAGTGACAAACATATCATTCTCTGATCCAAGACGCCACGCGGTCTTCATCTATGTAACATAGACATGGCATATGTGCCACCGTACCTGTGTCGACACTTGACGACACGGGTGTGGGTGCTGGACGTAGTGCGGGTCGCCCTGGGTCGGAACCCGCATTGCTCCGGGTCGGGTCCAACTAAGACCCAACCCGAAACCCGTTGTTTTTTTTTTTTTATTTTATTTTGTATTTTTTCTCTATCGAAACCCTCCCCGTTCCCACCCTTGGCAGCAGCAGGAGGAGGAGAAATCAGCAGAGATACTGATGTCAGCAACTTGGACCTTTTTTTGGCCTTCCTTTTTCTTGGCTTTAGGTCTGGTTAAATATGAGAATAACCAGACCCAAATACGATTTCTCTTTTCGACCTTTTCCTTTTTTTTAAGGTCACAATCCCTTTTTCCTTTTTTTTTGCTGCTGATCTAAAACTGAACCAGACCAGATCTGGGGTTGAACAAATTTGGTGTTGGGGTTAAGGAAGAGAGCAAATGAAATATTTGAGAAAACACAAAGAAAAATAGGTATTTGAGAAGAGGAGATTAGAGATGATGGAAGAAACAAAAATAATCAACTTATCCGAACAGAGAAATCACAGTCTTCGATTTGATGGGGACTTAATCTTGCCCCAGCTCTGATACCTATGTTACCGCAACACAGCAGGGTGCCGTACCCGTGTCGACACAGGTACTTGTACCTGGACCCGTGTCCTATATTATCCTATATTATATTTTCAATATATAAAATATATTTTAGATATATAATATATATTAGTATATATTTAGCCATGTACCCGTATCCACATTTTTTGAAATTGCCATGTCGTACCCATATCCATACCCGCACCCGTACCCAGGTGACAGTCTGATACCATTTTTGATTTGTGCCTTGGGAGTCACGTCCTGCGATATAGACATGAGAAAGGAAGAAAGAGAGAATAGTAGCTGCAAAGAGGATGACCCAATTTGGGTTGACATTCTTCTATTCCTTATTTTATATATATATATATATATATATATATATGACCAATGCACAAAAGTGCCCCTAATACAAATCCAATAGTACATCACATGCCATATCTAACTTGAATGACAAGTATACCCTTAGTCTATATTATATCGACATATGAATATGGATATGGAGCTAACCCATATTCTTAACAGTTAGGAAACTCCATTTAATTGTTCACTTGGATGTTACTGCATGTTCTAAGGCTGTTCTAAATGGGACATTATGCACTATAATGTCTAACTTTAATGAAAAAAATTCTCTTTTACAAATGGAAATTTTTGGCACCATGGTGTCTTTGTTTATCGAATGCTCTCTCGCAGCTTTTTTTCCAACACCCTCATGTATGGCTGAAGTTCCACTGGAAGTGGATATGGCTCAAAACCATGAAGTTATTCAGCAATTTGTAAATGAGGCTTTGTGCTTGTCTAGGTGGTACTGATGGTTCAAAATAGTCAGGAATAGGCACCAACATGATCCCTTGTCTTATGCAAGGAAATATTCAATGATGAACATCAATTTTAAGAATGGCCTGATTAAGACGTGTTTCATTTGTCTGATAGGTGAACATAATTGATTGATTGTTGTAAATCAAACATCATATACTTCTCTGTGGTTGTCGTGTTGATGTCACATTTCTGTGATTGTCATGTTGATGTCATATTTCTGTGACATCTTTTCTTCAATACTTCAAGGTCTTCATTTGTTTTTTTAGATAAATCTGATCTTTTTTATTTTCTTAGAGGCAGGTGGTACAATGGGCATTATTTGGCTGTACCTTGTGTCATATACTTGCTAAATGAGGAGTATTAACTTGAAACAACTGAAGCTACTTTGCAACAAATCACATAGAAAAAGCACATAAAACAGTGATAGCCAAGTATTAAACAAAAATTCGGATCAGCATCATACAAAGTTCACTTATAATTGTCAATAGGAAATACTAGGTTCAAATACTGAATAACAGATAAGCTGTTGTATTCATTTTTGGCCTATATAGCATGCATTTTTTAATGAAAAAATGTGGTCTTTTTTTTACTTTCTGTGGCTTATACTCATTAGTTTAATCTATTGCCTATATGATTGATCATTAATGATTTTTAATTGCTCCAGTTTAGTGCGAAATTGGCTGATCAGTTTATGCAAATATTTTCTAGAGAGTATTTTGAAGATGTGGACCGTACATGGGAAACATTTGAAAAGACTTTATGGGGCCATATTTCGAACTATTTCAAGCTTGCGAAGGAAAGGTGCTAAGATCAGCCCTTCTAATCATTGTTGCATGTTTTGTTATTAGGGTTTCCTTGTTTATTTAAGTTGATGTGCTATAATTTTTGTTCTTGCTTTTTTGTCTTTCTGATTCCTATATATTCGTTGACAATGTAAGAAAAAATAGAAAAATGTCTTGGGAAGCTTCTTAATTGTACTTGATCATTGTTTAGGATGATTTTTTCCAGTTTACATCTTATTCCTTGGCAAAGTTCATGTTACATAGTTTATGTACTTTTTAGTTTTTCTCAAGGGGCGTTTATCTTATTGGAAATAGCTTGATTTGTAATATTTATCCCATAGTTCCTTGAATTGTTGCTGACCCAAGAGTTATATTAATTTACAACTCTCTAAAGAGGCCAAATACACCCAAAAGATTCCTTTCTGGTTGGCTGTGTGCTTTAGTTCTGAATTGCGAGCAGCTGGTTTGACTGTTGCATCCTTCCTCTCCTATTTGTATTGTAACTCCTGCTACACAGCACCATTCACTCACCATCAATCACTTTTGATCATTCTCAAAATACAGGCTATAAGTATACCAAAGAAGAAAGGAGGAGAATGTAGAAGAGGATTAGCTACTGCAAAACTTTTTTACTCTAGTGAGTGAGAGGTACTCTCTTGAGGCTTTTCATTATAAATGGAGTTGCCCTAATAGGGCTTTTTACAACTAACCACCTATGAAAACATTTACAAGCATTCCACTCATTATAAGACTACAATAAATGACAAATTACAATGACTACATCACATTAATACCACATGATACTATTCTGGCAGGTTATAATGATGATTCTGCCCCTTCATATGATCTCAGTAGAGAAAAAATGATGGCTTTGCCTTTAGGGTATAATTAGATTTTTACCTCTGGTTGAGTAATATACTCCCTCAAAGTTGTGCTTGGTTCCCAAAATGCACAGTTCGTTCTTCAAGAAGTTATGCCTTTGCCTCAATAGTCCTTTTGTCAGTATATCAGCCACTTCGTGTTCAAAACTTGACTTCAGTTTCTTCTGGTTCTATCCTCTCTTACAACATTATATTTTTTTCTAGAAATGCTTGGATCTATCATGAAAGATGGGGTCTCTGTGCATGTGCCAATGCACTTCGATTATCAAAATATGTAAGATCTACATATCTTTTATTCCTATTGTGGCCATAAAGTTGTGTATTTGTATTATCTTAGAAATTATGCTGGCCAGAGCTTTGTATTCAACCTCTTACATATGAGATAAATCAGGCATGCCAGTTTATTCACTCTCCTACATCTACCCACATGGAAGCATGGAAGAAGATGGTGAGGTTGTTAAAGGCACTGTGGAATATGGCTTGTTATAGGAATTACCAGACAAGCAGACCATCAAATCTATTTATAAGATACTCTCATGCTGATTGGGCAGTTTCAGTTCATGCATTAACCATCAGACATATGGAAACTATAAAAAGAATTCTCAGATATCTTAAGGGAACAATTGGGGATGGACTACACTATAAAAGGAGGTTGCAAGACGAGGATGTGCTCATAGTGATGGCCTTCTCTCATGTGCATTGGGTAAGAGATCTAAATGAAAGAAGATCAATATCGAGATACTGTGTATTTATTTGGGGAAATTTAGTTTCATGGAGCAATAGAAAACAGAAAGCTGTTGCACGTTTAAGTATAGAAGTGGAGTATTGTGTATCGGTCGTTGTATCTTTAGAGTTGACTTGGATAAGACATTGATTGAGTGACTTGAATGTGAAAGTTCCAAGATCAGTATTCTTTTGTGATAATCAGAGTGCCACCAAGATCTCTTAATCCCATACATCTTTGAAGAACTAATATAAAGATTGATCAACAATTTATTAGAAGCAAAATTGAATATGGGGAATTCGAATTGCTAGATTCGTTGGCATGAAAATAAGGTGCTGAACATTTTCACAAAAGGGGTGACAAAACAAAGATTTTGGTATTTGAAGTCAAAGTTGTCCATGGTGATCACCATATGCAACTTGAGGGAGGCTATTGAGTCATATTTCAGTAAAATAGAACTTGTTGAGGGATTTGGTCTTTTAGTGTCTTTTATGCTTTGCTTTAAGCTTGGGCGAAGCATGACTGAAAGAGGTCATTCACTATTAGCTTTTAGTCTTATCCTAAGGGTTATAAGTGCGGCTCCAGTTGACTCCGGTTTGATGACAGTTGGCGGCGAATGAAGACTCAGATGCTAGCGAGCCACCTGATGGTGTGGTACATAGTGGTAATACTGTAATAGTACACCCTGCCAATCTTTCTTTGCTAGGCTTCCTCCAAGGTGACATCGAAGGTCTACCTCCTTTTGTGCGCCCCTCACCTCCTCCATGAGGATGATCCACTGGATTCATTGCAACACCACCAACAATTGGGCTTTTGCCTAACCACGGGGTTTGTCTTGATTTTCTAAGTTTATGTCCACCGTCGTTGGGATTGAAAACTATATCAATAGTAGCTGAATCAATGAGTTTTCAACAATCGAAGGTATCCGCATAAGACATTGTGATGCTGGTTCCTTCGTTATTTTAGCGAAAGTTCCTGCAACTCAAGCCAGCTTTGCGCCGTGACCTGGATTAGATTGTTTATTCTTTTGTATTTTCAGTTCTGCCACTTAATAAAGTTGTATGTTATTGTAACAGCAAGGGGTATTTTTATAACTTACCATACATTACAATATAAACATAAAGAAGAGGCCTATCACATGACTTCTCATTGGGAATCATGATAATTTGAGCCCGTCAACTTCTTCTCTCTTCTTTGCTACAAAAGTACTTTGGGACATCAAAAGATACCTAAATCTATTGGAGAAAACTAAAAAAAGGTTGATAAGAAAACTGAAGTGGATTGGTTTTGTTATTACTTATTTCGTGTACATGTCGGTACAAGCAGGTACACAAATACAGACACAAGAGTGTGTGTTTACAAAAACTGTAGAAATACAACTTTGTTGCATTTGTTTGTGTTATTTGTTTAAAATGATACTTTCTGCATGTCTTTTCACAACTATTCCTATGTTTCTATATCTGCATACAAAATCAGGAGTTCCTTTACTAACTGTCGCTTTCTTTGTGCAGCCCACAAACTTTGGTTCGTTGTATAAGGTAAGGCTCATCATTTTCTGATTTTTAAGCAATTGAACAAAGTTGTACTTAGGTTTCCTATTGTAGCTGCAATGTGGAAATTTTATTACACATAAAAAGACAAGGCATGGATTTTAAATCCTGCATGTATTATGTTAGAAAGATAAAGGAAGGAAAGAAAATAGAGGAAGTAAAAGAAGAATGAGTGTAAGAGGTGGCAACCAAAAGAGGGTGAATCACCCCTCTATCTGACTAAACTATGTATATAGGGAGAAAGGATTGTAATGAAACAAGGTACAATAGAACAATAGGGAAACAAACACAATGCCAACAAAGGGCTTTAATAAACTCACTTAAAGTTGGTCACTAATGGACCAAATACAATCTCAAAAGAGATAAAAATACCAAACAGCACAAGAGGCATACAAGCCTATAAGATGGAAAAAAAACTCTAGAGAAAACCCTCAAATGCTTCTAAAAGCATTGAAGAATAACAAGGGAGTGAGGCTCTATTTATAGAGCCTCACTCCAACACATGGAAGGCAGTCCAGCTCTTTGGACTGCCTTCCAACAGTCATTATTATGACTGTTGGGCCCAACAGTCATATTTTTGACTGTTGTTCACATCAGTCATATTTTTGACTGTTGTGCACAACAGTCATATTTTGACTGTTGTGCACAACAGTCATATTTTTGACTGTTGTGCACAACAGTCATAAATATGACTGTTGTGCCTAAGCTGTATGACAGTTTATTTATTTATTATAATGTTAAATTACATTTCAGTCCCTAGTGGACTGTACTATATGATAAAAGACAAAAATACCCTTATTGGGTATTTGGATACAATTTTATTTTTAACACTCCTCCTCAAACTTATGGGGAAATCACCGAAAGTTTGCTAAGAAGATACAAAAATTGAGGTAGTGGAAGCGCTTTGGTGAAGAAGTCTGCAATCTGAAATTCGGACTGGACATATGGCAATGTAATGGTCCCCTTCAAATATTCTTCGCGAACATAGTGACAATCCATCTCAATGTGTTTTGTTTGCTCGTGAAATGTGTGATTGCTGGCTATATAGATGACACTTTTATTATCACAACATAGCTTTGAAGGTTCTGAGACATCAACACCCATATCGGAAAGTAGTGCTCTCATCCACACAACTTCAGTGGTTGTGGTAGCCATTGCCCTGTACTCAGCTTCCGTAGAGGATAAAGACACTTTCTGTTGTTTTTTGCATCGCCAAGAAATGAGAGAATCATCTAAAAATACACAAAAGCCAGTAGTTGAGTGACGGTTATTGGGATCTCCTCCCCAGTCAGAATCAGTGTAAGAAATAAGACTTAAAGATGAAGAAGAGGATAAGAATAGTCATTTAGATATAGTTTTCTTGATATATCGAACTATTCTTAATACTGCACTCATGTGGACGGTTGTGGGCGCATGTTGAAATTGACTTGCAGAATGTACAACATGCGCAATATCTGGCCTTGTAATGGACAGGTACATCAACGATCCAATAAGTTGTCGATAAGGGGTTGGATCATCTAATAATACTCCATCTTCAGCTCGCATTTTCGCATTTATTACTTCAGGAGTATCAGCATATTTTGTGTCCGTGATTCCTGAACGCTCAACAATATCAGCTGCAAACTTGATTTGAGATAAAATATATCCTCTTGGTGAGTAGGCTACTTCAATTCCTAAAAAGTATCTCAAAAAACCAAGATCAGTCATATCAAAAGATTTTTTAAGCAAAATTTTAATATCTTCAATTTTCTTTTGATCATTCCCTGTGATGATCATATCATCAACATACAAAAGAAGAATGATCAATGAGGTACCTGTATATCTCACAAAAAGAGCAGTGTCAGTGTAACAAGATTTAAATCCAAGTTTTAATATCGTACCACTGAACCGATCATACCATGCTTTAGGGGCTTGTTTAAGCCCGTATAAGGCTTTTTGAAGACGAAGGACCATGCCTTTTTCAATAGACAGACCAGGGGGGGGGATCCATATATACTTCTTCATTTAAGTTTCCGTTCAAAAATGCATTTTTAACATCTAATTGATATATCGGCCATTTTCGAATGGATGCTATAGCAACTAGAGTTCTAACTGTAGTCATACGAGCTACTGGGTCTAAGGTTTCTTCATAATCTATACCATATTCTTGAGAATATCCTTTTGCAACAAGTCTTGCTTTATATCTCTCAAGAGACCCATCACTTTTTGTTTTAATTTTAAACACCCATCTACACCCTATTGTCTTCTTTCCGATAGGAACATGTTGAATTACCCAAGTGTGAGCCTTGTGTAATGCATCTAATTCAATTTTCATGGCTTCAACCCATTCGTTTATATTTTTGGCCTCGTTATAGTTGGATGGTTCATGATAGAAATGAATGGCTAGAAGACATGCCCTGTAGTTTGGTAAGAAGGATTCATATGAGACAAACCTACTTGGAGGCCTATGTGTTCGTTCTGACCTTCTAACACTAGTTTCTTCAGTATTTGTTAATTGATTATATCTGTCAAGGGCACATGGATGCTCCCCAGTATTTCGTCTAGAGTATTGAAGAAGATCTTGAGATGGTTCACTACTTGAGTCATTAATAGACTCGAAGGTTTCAATATCATTACTAATACCTTTATTGGGTAACAAATCAAATAAGAAAGCATACTCAGATTCTTTCTTAGGAACTTCAAAATCAAATCCACTGTCATTTTCTAGAAAGGTAACATTTCTAGAAACATAGAGTTTATCATTTGTTTTATCATAACATCGATATCCTTTTTGATTATCAGCATAACCAAGAAAGACACATTTTATGGCTTTAGGAGAGAGTTTGCTATATTTTTCAAGAAGCACGAAGCATTTACAACCAAATACCCTTAGCCTTTTTAAATCAGGAGAAATTTTAAAGAGTTTTTCAATAGGAGACTTGTTTTCCAAAGTTTGAGAAGGCATTGTATTTATCAGATAGACTGCGGTTAGGGCAACTTCAGCCCAAAATTGCTTTGGAATTTCTTTTGAAATAAGTAGGGTTGTAGTAGTTTCAATGATATGACGATGTTTTCTTTCAGAAATCCCATTTTGTTGAGGTGTCCTAGGGCATGATTTTTGATGCACAATTCCATGATTTTTTAGATATAATTGAAATTCATTTGAAAGAAACTCTCCCCAAGAGTCGGAGCGGAAGACTTTAATATTTGTTTTAAATTGATTTTTAACTAGATTATGAAAGTTTTTAAAACATGAAAAAACTTCGGATTTGAGTTTTAGAAAGTAAATCTAAGTATGTCTACTAAAATCATCTATAAATGTAACATAATACGAATAACCACCTTTTGACATAACAGGGGCGGGACCCCATACATCCGAATGCATTAATTCAAAAATTTTATGTGTCACAGAGGTTCTAGACCCAAAAGGTATCATTTGCATTTTTCCAAGTATACAATCTTCACATACAAAATTTTTATCTTTACAATTTTTTTCCAAAAATGGAAAAAGAGATAATTGGGTGTCCTAATCTTTTATGCCAAAGATCTATACTAATGTCTTTGACATGATTACAAAACGAGTATTTTGGTAAACACAGGAAATCCATGTAGTAAAGGTCTCCTCGTCTATGGCCTTGCCCAATCAGCTTCCCTGACTGGAGATCCTGCACCCAGCACGCCTTAGATGAGAAGAATACTTTACAACCATAGTCAACAATTTGAGAGACCGAAAAAAGATTCAAATTCAGTTTGGGAATGACTCTCACTTTTGGAACAAAGAATTTTTTTGAAATATCATTAAGGTTTCCTAAGCTTTTGACTTTTAAAGAGGTACCATCGGCAGTTGACACACATGAAAAATATGATTTAGTGCAATCAGATAATAGAGACTCATTATGAGTCATGTGGAAAGAAGCACCTGAGTCTAGAATCCAAGAGGTCTTACCTGGAGGAGATGAGGAAGAGATGGCAGCTCCGGATGTAGAAGGTGCAGCCTTAAGAAGTTGTGAGACGGCTTCTGCTATTTGAGCAAGATTTAATTCATTGAAGCTGCCCCCTTTTCTTGATTCTTGAGGTTCTTCACTTAAGGCGGCCACCTTTTTAAATTTGGGACATTCCGGTCTTATATGTCCGGGTTCCTTACAATGATGACAAATAATTTTTCCTTTGTATCCTCCTCCATTGTGTCCTTCTCCATTGAACTTCTTCTCAAAGTGAGGTGGTTTATATGTTTTCACAAAATTTTCGGGCCTTGCCATGGCAAGGACCTCATCATTAGACTTGTGCATTCCAAGTCTTGTCTCTTCTTGACAAATTTGAGCAAGGGTTGGTCCTATAAAGTAAGGAAGATCTTACTTGCTCAAATTCCGGTCGAAGGCCATAAAGAAAGGAGAAAAGATTTTCTCTTTCGATTTGGGTCCTTCTCATATCAATAGCCGAACCTTCCCATTTTGGTTCCAACATGGCTAATTCATCCCAAATAGGAGATAGAGTACCGTAAAAATCTCTTACACTTTTATCTCCTTGTTTTGAATTACGTACCTTATCTTGGAGATAATAAAGTCTAGCCATATCCTTTTGGATAAAAGTACTTCTTAGAAAGCTCCATGCGTCACATGCCTTCTTGAATTTGATGATATTGGTGGCGATCTTGAACTCCATGGTATTCATAAACCATGAGAGTATTTGTGCATTGCTTGCCTCCCAATCTTCCAATTTATTTTGGAATTCTTCCAAGGCGTTTTCTTTTTCTTCTTCGGACAAGGCTTTGACTTGATCTCCTTCTCTTCTAGTCAATTTGAGTTGTGGTTCACTAGTAGAACCACTAATAAAACCCCACAATTTTTTTCCTTTGATATGATTCTCCATAGCCGTCGCCCACATCAAGTAGTTGTTTTCATTGAGTTTGTAGGTGATGACGGTGGCAAACTCTCTTTCTCCCATAATGAATACTTGAGTTTAGACTAGAGAAGATAGAGAATGATCAATGATCGAAGAACACTTCCTTCACGAGATCTCCTTCTTTCAAGAACCTCGCTCTGATACCATGTAATGAAACAAGGTACAATAGAACAATAGGGAAACAAACACAATGCCAACAAAGGGCTTTAATAAACTCACTTAAAGTTGGTCACTAATGGACCAAATACAATCTCAAAGAGATAAAAATACCAAACAACACAAGAGGCATACAAGCCTATAAGATGGGAAAAAAACTCTAGAGAAAACCCTCAAATGCTTCTAAAAGCATTGAAGAATAACAAGGAAGTGAGGCTCTATTTATAGAGCCTCACTCCAACACATGGAAGGCAGTCCAGCTCTTTGGACTGCCTTCCAACAGTCATTATTATGACTGTTGGGTGGCAGTCCAACGTCTAGTTGGACTGCTGCCCAACAGTCATATTTTGACTGTTGTGCACAACAGTCATATTTTTGACTGTTGTGCACAACAGTCATAAATATGACTGTTGTGCCTAAGCTGTATGACAGTTTATTTATTTATTATAATGTTAAATTACATTTCAGTCCCTAGTGGACTGTACTATATGATAAAAGACAAAAATACCCTTATTGGGTATTTGGATACAATTTTATTTTTAACAAGGATCTCTAAGGCTTGCAGCACATTAACAGAAGTGAGATTGACACTAGATTCCCTATTTCATATTACTATCTGACCATTCTATGACAGGTGTACAATAAATTAGAATCTGACCTATGTCACATAAGTGCGGGTGTGGATGCGGGTACGGGTGCGGGTGCGGATGCGGCGATGCGGCACTTTAAAAAAACTTGGGTGCGGGGAATGAATATATATATATATATATATAATTTTTTTAACAGTTTTAAGTTAACACTATGGGTATTTGTGTGCATTTGTGTATTTACTATTTATATATATAATATAGATAAAAATGAACTTGATTAAGGTTAACTGAATCTACTTTTGGATAGAAATGGACCTCAGTGTGGTTGACTTCATCTAACACAAAGGAAGTTGTGTCCAAGTGTCGCACCCGCCTGTGTGCGGGTGCGGTGCCTTGTTAGAATAGTCCGTGTGACAGAATCTGACATACATGTCATGGGACAATGATAAAAATATCCTCTATCATACTAACATCCACCCTTAAGCTGTGCATCGGTAATCACATTGTGCAGCTTGGCTTATAACTCGGTGAAAAGTGGTTTTGCAAAGAATTTTGCTAGTTGATGTGCTCTGAATATAAATATTGTCTCCAATTCTTAGTCCTCGGCCTTCTCTCAAACAAAATGCTGATCTAGTTCCACGTGTTTGGTTTTATTATGTTGAACCGGATTAACTGATATGGCAGTGAAACTCTTATTTTCACAATATCCTAATGAACTTGTGATGGGTTACCCAAGAGTGGAAAGCAGTGCCTCAGCCAACAAAATTTAATAGATGTCCAGGCCATAGATCTTTATTCAACTTCAATACTATATCTAGCTACTGTTCATTGTTTTTTATTGCTCCAAAAAACTAGGTGGGATCCTGGATAAAGCCAATATCCTAAAGTGGATCTTCATGTAAACAGATCACTAGCGCAATCTATCATGAAATGGCATGAATCTCGATGAAGAGGGACAAAATGAAATTCAAAATAATACATCACTGACAATGGGTAATAAAATCATATTAAGAAAGAGAACATTACATATACATATCACATATGCGCTTCTTCCTCTTTTCATAGGCATACCTTACATGATAATATCACGATATTATGCATTACCTTTTACTTTTTTACTTCTTTTCTATGTCTTAACTATATTTTTCTTCTTTCTTTTATACTTTTTACTTATTTCTTTTATTATATGTGTATTTTATTATCTCAACATGTTATTTTTCTTATTTATACTATTTTTATATTTTTAAAAAATGTTTTAATCTCCAAGTTTTTCCCGAGATTTATCAACTAAACTATATTATCGCGAGAAATTGCCTTGCTGAGATATAGCTGAGAGTCTGAGACTGATATTTGTGACTATGATACACATGCCACCCACACTATACTCACACATACATTACACTTCACTCACACACTCGTCACTTTCACACATCACACTACACTCACGATATATATTTTTTGCTGGTATTTTGAAAAAATCAATATTATCCTTAAGTTTTTAGCTACATTGAAATTGCTGATATTATTGCGATATTTTCAAAATATCGCAAAATAGGTGACTATGATCCACATTTATTGGACCAAAACATGTTTGGGAACCATATTTAAATGTATTGGTCTTTGACCTCTAAGAGAAATCGGATCAGAAAATATGATCTTGGACGTCAGCAGACCCGATCCAAGGATGCCACAAAGACGTGGTGTAGCACAAATCATACTCCTGAAGAATGCTCTACGGCCAACTTTATGACTGTCCTTGAAGATCTGATGAAGCAATGAGACTCACTTTTCAATTGTTTCATGCGGGATGCCTAGGAATCTTTTGACTTGAGCTGTTTGACAAACCTACCAACAAGCTCACATTTGGGTGATCAAGCGGAGCAAATATACTGCTATGAGTCAACCGAGCAATATGAAAGGAGGCATATGAGGGCAACATTTTTCCTTCTGGCCATGGGTCCTGCTTGGGCATGACATGCCCAATTTAGATTGAGACGGCTTGCATGGGTTCCTGCTTTTACTTAGACTTGACCTATAAATCCAAGTCACCTGATCTTGTGCTGCTTGGACATAACCTCAATTAGATTTAGATCTGCCATGGAGATCTTTATACAACACGGGTGTTGCTGTCATACATGAGTATGTGTTTTTAAGCATGACAGGTCTTGAAAAACTAGACATATATATATATATATATATATATATATATATATAGATAGATAGATAGATAGAGAGAGAGAGAGAGAGAGAGAGAGAGAGAGAGAGAGAGAGAGAGAGAGAGAGAGAGAGAGAGATGGGTATGTGCTAAATGAAATATGCTAAATGATATGTGCTAAATGGGTTTTTCTGCTCTTCTGGTATTTTTTCCTCAGTTCCGACACCATAAATGTGTTGGGCATGGTCTATTTACGAGAAATCCACACCTGGATCATGTGTTTTTGATGAAAAAAATGATATTTGGAGCCTCGACAATTTACAAAGATTTTGGACCGTTGATTTTTCGAACCTTATAAAAACTCATCCATGTGTCGGAATTGAACACTTCAAGACATGATCCCTATACAATCAAGTACATAGATCACAACTGTACGGTCAGAATTTAAAAATAAAGCGAAAAACCCTGAAAAACTCATTTAGCACTTATCATTTAGCATATTTCATTTAGCACCTACCCATTACTCTCTCTCTATATATATTCATTTACAGATTTATATATATACAAAGAGAGAAGTAATCAAATAAAGAATAAATAAATTTAAAAGAAGTTAGAGAGACAACCTCTATTCCCCCACCCCTGTATGTGACACCACAAAAATAGTTAACTCTTAAATGCGGTCGAGTGTGGGTTGATTGTCGTAACAGCAAGTGGGAGTAGTCATGCTAAATTGCTCGATCTCTTCCTCCTTTGATATATATATATATATATATATATATATATATATATATATATATAGAGAGAGAGAGAGAGAGAGAGAGAGAGAGAGAGAGAGAGAGAGAGAGAGAGAGAGAGAGAGAGAGAGAGATCTATACACACCTGATTTCAGGGAGAGGTGCGATTCCATTGTTAGGTTTGACTTTTAAAATATTCTATATGAAATGGGTGAAAATCGGGTTTAAATAGGGTAGACATGAAGTGTTCGACATTGGAAACTTCGTGTCTAAGACATCCAAAGTGTCAAACATGTGACACAGAGTATCTTGTTTTTTCTAGATACTTTTATGTTGAAAAATGAAGTGTCCATGCCGTGTTTAGGAGTGTTGATGTTGGCATTCAGAAGTAATTGACATTGACACCTTGAACCTCTAGAAGTATCAAAGGAAACATAGTTTTTATATGATCTACATGGGCCTAAATTGGCTCCTTGCAGATTCCAACTCAGACTAATTTTGACTCGCTTCAATCCCTTCTGAACCTCTTCGAAGGTTCAACTAGTGGTTGGCTTCAGACCTACTTGGATTCACCTTAACTCTGGTATGAAACTCCACACAAAATCCATTTCTATTAGTAAACATGGAATTCACCATCCAAACAAAATGCCAATTTTGATCGTGTTTATAAATTATATTTGTATGAATATGACCGAGATTTTGAAATTGTTGATATATTATTGTGAGATTTTCAGAGGCTGTAAACGTCCTGTTATCATTGCAAGCTTTTCAGAATCTTTCCTATTTCTAATATATTGAAAGTGTTGCAAATTAAGCACAATGTCTTCACGTCTTTTTATAGGCTTTTAATTATTGAAATTATCATAAGATTTTCCTTGCCAAACTGCTTGAAATTTGTATAGATGTCAAAACAAGTCATTCTTGTTTTCTTTATGGTCATCGTTGTATCTAGTATATTCAACATGGAATGACATGATTTCCTGGACTATTTTAAGTTCTTTAGTTACTTAAGTTTGATACCCTGTGGATACTTGTCCATTGGACATTCTCTTATTTTATTTTGCGTAATGTTTTTATTATCATGCACTATAAAAATCATTTGTCCTGAAAATTTGTTAATAGTATATATGGAGTTATGGACTAGTCGAATAAAGTGACATCATATTTACTTATATGTGATGGTCCTTACATATGAGCTTATCTTCATGCTCAACCATTCTGATTTGTTTTCTGTAGGATAATTGAAATGCAAGAAATCTTTGATCAACAGTTGGCTGAAGAAGCTGCTGAGGCTGAGGGCGATGTTGCAATATCAGCAATTTCAAATGCCCGCAGATCTACAAAGTAAGTTTCCTTGTATTGGAGGCATATGCAGAAAAAAATTTCCAAAGAGAAAATGTTTATTTGGAATGTCAGTCCA
The DNA here is from genome assembly GCF_984573655.1 of Nuphar pumila. Taxonomy (NCBI): domain Eukaryota; kingdom Viridiplantae; phylum Streptophyta; class Magnoliopsida; order Nymphaeales; family Nymphaeaceae; genus Nuphar; species Nuphar pumila. The sequence goes on along the minus strand of NC_143255.1, from coordinate 117,151,258 downwards.
TGCTACCTTAGTTGTCTTGAAGCATCATCAATTAGTTTACTGGGTTGTGCTGGAAGTCAATGCCATTTTCCTCCTTTCATGACATCATGACACAGTTGAATAACAGCTTCATCGGTCTTTCAAATTAATGGGCTCTTTCTTTCTTTCTTCCTGTAATGTTTCACAAATCTGGACTGTCGCCTCTCCAGCAATGCACTTTCCTTTTTTACCCTGTTTGATAATGATTCTTAATTCTTCCCATTTAAAGGACAAAAAGGGAAAATGCAATTTCCATATGGAGGAGAGAAAATTAGCCATTCTTCAAATGCTGAAAACTGAAAAGCGTTTATCCTGCTTCTTTGTTGTAATTTCTTTTTAAAGGAATATTTCTCCCATGTAGTGAGGTATTTAGACGTGATCTTATTGCAAACGAGTACACACATCGTTCATTAACTGGTGTCAATGATAAAATAGCAGTAAGAAAATTCTTAAATACCCTCTTCCTTTTGTCTTTTTGTATTTTCTTTCATACTCACACCTTTATGGGGCAACACATAATCCACTCTACAATCATATTTTAGCAATTTTTTCTTTTTGACTCTGCGGCAAGATGGAGAAAAAGGTGAAAATAGACATCTGTGGTAAGGGTCTTTCCCTAAACAGTGTCCTTGTCAGTTAAAAAATCTTAAAATTCCCAGTGATGTTCAAAATTGCATGGATGGGTACACAAGGGGAAGAAAAGAAATGCTGCTGTGAAGAGGTCAAATTTTGTCTAGGCAGAATTCACTAAAATACCCCCATTCTGCATAGATATTACATGCACGTGTTTTAATGACAATAAACGACAATGCATGAAGATGTGGCAGATTAGATTTATGCCATCGGTCAAAATTCCTAAGACAATGGTTGCATAGAGAACTAAGCAGATAAAGAGATTCCTAAAACAATGGTTGCATAGAGAATTAATCAGATAAAGAGAACCTATAATGGAACCTTTTGTGTTTTTCCTTTTAATTAAAATCCTATACAGCAACTCTAATCCTTGGAAGAATAAAGGATACCAAATTGTGTAAGGTGCTTTGTATTATTTTTGTTGAACTTCTATTAATGTATAGAACTGCAAGTTGATTGATTGAATTATTTTATTGTTATTTTTTCTTCCTTGGTTATGATTCTGGGTGCTATCCATATGAACTAGAAAGTCTACAACTCCTGCCACTCCTAAAACAGCAACAGAGAGGATGAAGACACAAGGAAAATGCTATAAAGATAAATGCTATGAGCAGATAAGAATAACTGTTGAAGGGAGGTTCAACAAGTTACTAACAGAAGTAGGTAACCTCTCTTTGATGGTACTGTAATTCATGAATGTGTACATGAGTAGGACTGAACAAGGTGATCACTTTGTTTCTTTTTAAATTTGAGGTTACTGTTATCTGAGTTTTAAGTGTTAACTTCTTTTGCAGCTTGTTTTTGAAGATCTAAAAGCTGCTTTGGAGGAAGCTCGAGCTGTATGTACTTCTCTTATGTAAAATTATTTTATTTCCTTCTTGAAAGTTTAGTTTTTATTTTGGATCTATATGCTTCTGTTTGTAATTGTTAATTCTTTGTCACAACAAATGGTTAATTTCTTCTCATAATGAATCCAAACAATCCATTGACTTTGACGTTATTACCTCAAGTAATTGGACACATTCAGTTTATGTAGACATATTTTATATTTCACAGTGAGTGGGCAGAAGTGAATGCGTGCTTGCATACTAGAAGTTCTGAAACGTGTAAAGATGCCAAGTTGTCCGTTGGCTGAAAATCTGGCAGCACAAAAAAGAAAACAAAAAGTGTTAGTCTAGGTTGGCATGTTGCACAAATTGTGTTCACTCCCTTTTTCTTTGGTGTATGTAGGTCTGCCTTACTCACCTGTGACATTCTTATGTTTTGATGGCATATTTTTGATAATCTAGTCACCGAGGTTCGGAAGTCACTAATTGCACTCTACCGATGTCTACAATCTATCACACGACATTAGATTACCCAATTTTTTTTTTTTATATTTCGTTCTTAGGAGAGACGATCTATGAGACAAATAAGTACTAAGAGATCCTTTTGTGCTGGCCCTGGTTATTTGCTGATGTGAACAATTAGGTTGCTAACTTAAATAACCTACCACCATCAGGAACTATGTGGATGAAGACGATTAGGCATGAAAAATTGAGCGAATTGTTTGGTGCTGGGATGAATCTGATGATCTTGCAGTGGATCTGAACCAAGGTTGTCAGACTAGGAAGCAGAAGCGGGAAATGATACTGGAAGCAGAAGCGATATTAGAATCTCGAAAATGAAAACGAAAATGAAAATGTCAGACTAGGAAGCAGAAGTGAGGAATCAATTTGAAAATGAAAATGGAATCAAACAGGAAGCTCGAAAATGAAAAGGGAATCAAACAGGAAGCGATATTAGAATCGAATGGGAAGTGAAATGGGAATCAAATGGGAAGCGAATAAAAATGACTATTCTTAAGTTTCATAATTTTTTAGTGTAAAAATTAAACTTTTGTCGAAATCTAAAAATGATGTTTACCTATTTAGAGAAAGCACATGGGAAGTGAGCAGAAGCATGAGATGAAACACAGAGAAAACATGAAAAGAAGTGTGAGAGGGCATATAAAAAGCATGTAGGAAACATAAATGAAGTGTACAGGAAGCATAGGAGTAACATGGGAGAATCAAGGTTCCCATCAAGTTTCGGAAGCGAGGAGTATCGCTCTTCCGAAACAAGTTTACGGGAAGTGCGCTTCCCACATATATAAGAAGCTTCAAGTAACTTTGATCTGAACTAGATGTAACTCAGTTTTTCGTTACATTTAGGATGTTCCTGTTGGCAGTATACATGAAATGTACAATAGGATAACGATTAACAGGAACAAGCTCAATTTGTGACATGTTACTCGATTATGTAAACCAAGTGGGAGATTCATAAGACACATATGAATAAAATGAAGAGCTGGAATAAAAAAACAAGTGGCTAATACCATACAGAATGTCACATCAAGTGACCACATCCAACATCCATATGCTCACTTCATCACTACCATTATAAACCACTATTATGCTTCCCATTGATGTTCAACACTACTAATTCTAAATACTGCAGAGTGTCATGGATACTGAAGCAGTTAATGCAGCCAATCACTCAAACTAGGCTCTTTGCTGTTCATATGGTTTTAGAATAGGAAGGCCATCATACTTTTTAGAATCAACCATCTGTTTATTGATTTTTTAAGATGATTAATAAGACCTTAACTAATGAACAGTACAAGGTGAAAATGTTCTCATTAACATATGCTCACTTCATCACTACCATTATAAACTACTATTATGCTTCCCATTGATGTTCAACACTACTAATTCTAAATACTGCAGAGTGTCATGGATACTGAAGCAGTTAATGCAGCCAATCACTCAAACTAGGCTCTTTGCTGTTCATATGGTTTTAGAATAGGAAGGCCATCATACTTTTTAGAATCAACCATCTGTTGTTTATTGATTTTTTAAGATGATTAATAAGACCTTAACTAATGAACAGTACAAGGTGAAAATGTTCTCATTAACATATTATACACACAAATACACACGCACAGTGTGTGTGTGTGTGTGTATAAAGGTGAGATGTGACAGCTGTTGATTTAGCATATCCTATGATAAATACAAATGCATTGAGTAACTGAAAGCGACAATTGCCAGGTTAGAAGTCATGGATACCTTGTTGAGATGCCTAAATTAATGATGCTATTGTTAAAAGGTCAACTATATATATATATTTTGTAATACCCGATAAAAGTAAAACTGTCATTTTCACTTTGTGCATATTCTCTTTTGAATATGATTGTATTCTTTTTCATCTTTTTATTTTTTCTATTTTTACTTTCTTTTTTTATTATTTCCAGCCTTTGGGGGGCCCACATTATAGATGTTGTGACCGTTGGAGGGGCTCCATCGTCTATTTGTGGAGCCCCTCCAAGGCCTCACCATGTGTATAAATAGTGGTTTACCCCCTTTGTATTTGTTAAGCTTTTGGGAAAAGCTCTCCCAATATTCAATAAAGTTTTTATTTTATTTTTGTGCCTTTGAGCATTTGTGATCTTTTGTAAGTGTTCATCTTGTGCCATTGTGCATGCCTTTTCAAGTATTCATCTTGGGCCTTTGTGCATGCATCACACATTAAGAACTTAGTGCTTTTGTGCACAGTCTCTTTGAAGACTTCTTCACATGGTATCAGAGCTTGGTCTTTAGAAGGAGAGCTCGGGTATTGCGTTATCACGGCGATCGCCTTAAAGAACGTGCCCATTCCTCATTCTCGTTCTTTTGGCGTGAAAAGCTCTTGCAAATCATTTCAAGTGAAGCACAATACATCAAGTAAGCTCAAAGAAGATCCATTGTGGTAAGATTTCAAATTTCTTTCTTTCTCATAAAGGCACTTTCATGGGAGAAAATGATTCTCATTTTTCTCTCGGATTTAAACTCAATGGGTTCGACTATCTTGTTTGGGCCAGCAATATAGAAGCTCATATTAAGGGAAAAGGCCTTTGGGGCTATGTCAAAGGCACTATTCCCAAACCCGAACAAAAAATCACCATTATTGAAAAAGTTGAAATTAAGGTTCTTGATGAAGAAGAAAGAGAGAAGGCCTTTGAAGAATATAATAAGAAGCATTAAGAGTGAGAAATGAAGAATTACAAAATCCTTTCATGGATTTTTTTCAAGGTGGAGACAAGGATAAATGCCAATATTTTAAAGTTTAAAAAGACATTTCAAGTTTGGGATTATCTCGAGAGGATGTATACTTCAAGAAATCTATCTCATAAATGCTATCTTCAAAAAAAGGCATTGACCCTTCAACAAGGGAAAACACTCATTAGAAAGTATTTTGCCGAATTATCATCCATTTGGGATGAACTTGCACTCCTTAAGCCCAAATGGAGTGGAGAAGCTATTGAACTAAGGTATAAGCAATTGGAAGATGATCACTTTTTCAATTTTTTGAATGAGCTTAGACCCAAATTTGAGCAAACTAGATCCTCGCTTTTATCTTCTTTTACATCTCCACCTCTAGAAGATGTTCTTACTAAACTAACTGGAGAAGAAACTAGATTGGGTGTGAACAAAACCAATCAAAGTGTGTTGGCCGTTCTTTCAAAAGATAAAAATGAAGGAGCCTATGCCGTCTCTAGACCGGAGAATAATGTGAAAACATATAAACCCCCTCATTTTAACAAATTCCAAAATCAAAATCAAGGAGCGAGAGAAAATGGTGGCCCAAATAGAAGGTACCAAGGAAGTGACTATAGTAAGATTGCCATTTTTGCAAAGAATCGGGACATAGTAAACCGGTGTGTTCTAAATGAAAGAAGATGGTAGCCATGTCTACATCATTTCAACCACATAAGGAGGATGGTCCATCTACTTCCAACAATGAAACATTGTCTCTAAATCAAATCATGAATGCTCTTCAACTCCTTCTCAAGGGATCCATTTTCGGGGCCGCCACATCAACCTTCTCTCTTCCAAGTAAGACTACTTGGCTTTTAGATTCGAGTGCCTCCTTTCATATGACATCAAACATTTTTGCTCTTTCCGAATACATTAAAACTATATCCCCTTCTTTTGTTTCAACCCCGGATGGTGCTTCTCTTAAAATCAAAGGGATTGAAAATTTTAAAAAACAAGGATTTTTTATTCCAAACATTAGATTTATACCTAAATTAAATTTAAATTTGCTTTCGGTTTTTCAACTATCGGACCATGGGTGTGATATGAAGTGCTCATCAAATAAATGTTGGATACAGGATCGTCGGTCCGAGAAGTTGATTGGGGAAGGCTCTAGGAAATGAGATCTATATTTCATGAAATTTCTTCAAATCTCCAAATACTTTTTTTGTAACATTGCCCAACATAAGATATAAATGTTTGACATAAACGTCTTGGGCATCCCAATATTGCTAAGCTTTCTTGTTTACATTTTGTTAAAGACCTTTGGAAAGATAACTTCATTTGTAATGATTGTATTCCTGAAAAAAATGAGAAGCTTGCCTTTTGAACAAAGAACTATGTTTACAACTAAACCATTTGAAATTGTGCATTCGGCTGTATGGGGACCGACACCCGTTATATCTAAAGGAGGATTCTCTTATTATATAATATTTGTTGATGATTATTCTAGATATTATGAGATATATTTTCTCAAACATAAATAAGAGGTTTTTTCTTTATTTAAAACCTATCACATGATGGTTAAAAATCAATTCAATGGTAAGTTAAAAAATTCTTAAGACTGATTCTGGAGGAGAGTATCTCTCAAATGAATTTAAAAACTATATTGAGATTAATGAAATTATTTATCAAAGATTGTGTCCCAAAACACCTCAACAAAATGGCTTAGCCGAAAGAAAATAGTTGAAACCAATAGAACCTTGCTTATTTCTAAAAAAATTCCTAAAAGATTTTGGGCCGAGGCGGCTCTTGCATTCGTTTATCTTATAAATCGTCTTCCTTCAAAAATTTTTAATAATGTCTCATTTTGAAATTATGTATACCCCCCCCCCCCCCCCCGATTATAATAGACTAAAAGTTTTTGGATGCAAATGTTTTGTTCTTACTGACAAAAATGATAAACTTTTACCAAAAGCTACCCATTGTGCATTTCTTGGATACTAAATAACACAAAAAGTGTAAAACTTCGTGAGGGATCTGTTCAACCTGCACAAGAAACAGAAAGCAGAGAAAAGAGAGAGAGCGGGAGATACACAATGGCTGGGGCAACTAATATTTTTCACACCACCGAGCCCTAATCTCTTATCATTAAATAGCCTTTACAAAGATGGAGACTAAAATATTACACCATAACACTTATATTACATAAGTGCCATTAATGAGAAAAACGTCAACTGCATAATTAAAAGAATAGACATATGTATGGATCTGGATTAAGATCCAGATCCATGTGCATGCTCTATTTTAATACCCTCCCTCAAGTTGTACATGATTTTGGAGCATGTACAACTTGCTCTTCAATAGCCAAAATTGACGTGATGTTAACCCTTTGGTAAACAAGTTTGCCACTTGATCTTCTGTTTGAACATGATGTAGTTCTATCTCTTTCATCTCGACTTTCTGCCGTATAAAATGTTGATCAATCTCAATGTGCTTCGTTCTTCTATATTGAATAGGATTACACGCAATGTTCATTGCGCTTTGATTGTCGCATAGAAGAGATGATCGAATAATTGTCTTCCCAAGATCACTCAATAAATGTCTAATCCATGTAACTTTTGCCGTGCCTGCAACCATCGACCTGTATTCAACCTCTCTACTTGATCGTGCCACTGCCTTTTGTTTTCTACTGCTCCAAGACACTAAATTGTGTCCAATATATACACAATATCGAGAGACAGATCATCTCTCATCTGGATCCCCTACCCAATTTGCATCTGTACAAGTGATGAGTTCATATCCTTTATGTAGGTTATTGTTCTTGCGGTAAACAAGTCCGTCTCCTATAGTTCCTTTTAAATAGCGTAGAATGCGCTTCACAACTTCCATATGACCTTCCGTTGGAGCATGCATAAATTGGGATACTTAATTGACAGCATAAACGATATCAGGTCTGGTAAACGTCAAATACTGCAACATCCCTACAAGGCTTCTATACGTTGTAGGGTTGACACAAAGATGACCATCTTTAGAACTCAGCCTTTGATGTAATACACTCAGAGTGTTGACTGGTTTGCAATTCGTCATCCCGACTCTTTCCAGGAGATCAAGAGTGTATTTCTGTTGCATGAGTGTCAATGTGTCCTTTTGTCTGTCAACCTCCACACCAATAAAGTACCTCAACTCCCCTAAATCTTTCATCTTGAAAGTTTTCATCAAAAAACGTTTCGCATCTTGCACATGATTATCTGAACTCCCAATGATTATAATGTCATCAACATATATAAGAAGTGTAACGATGTCCGTCTTCTGGTAAATAAAGAGCGAGTGGTTCAGAGAGCATCTTCTAAAACCATATCCTTGAATTTGCATGGAGAAACTTTCAAACCAAGAACGAGAGACCTGTTTCAACCTAGGTAGTAGGATCCTTCTCAGCATACCCAGGAGGTTGCTCCATATATACTTCATCCTTTAAATTTCCATGCAAGAATGCATTTTTAACATCCATCTGACTAAGCTTCCATCCTCGACCGACTGCTAGGGATATGATGACACGAATTGTGCCCATTATGACTACAGGACTAAAGGTTTCATCATAATCTTCACCATATTGTTGTGTAAATCCCCGAGCAACAAGCCACACTTTATATCTGTCAATACTTCCTTCGGGCTTATATTTTGTTTTATAAACCCATTTTGAGCCAACTACATTCTTTCTTTTCGGTCGAGGCACTATTTCTCAAGTTTGACATTCATGAAGAGCTTCCATTTCTTCATTCATAGCCTCAATCCAATGACGAGATTGAAGAGCTTGACTAAGATAAGTGGGTTCATTCTGCTTTGTGAGCTGAGATAAAAATAGCTTAAAATCAAGAGAAAAGGTCTCATAACTCACCCATCGCTGAATAGGATGCCTGATGCGTGAAGGCCTTTGAGCCAGAGCATTAGGGATGATTTCCACATCCTTCGGTCTTGTATTCCTGTTCCTTCTAGTGTATATCTGTCCAGAGAAGCATGCAACTAGAAGTGGTTCAACTTGTGGTGGTTCAACTGAAGATGACTCAACATACATCTGTGAGTCATCCAACTCCCTACTCAAGTCGAAGGAAGAACAAGTTGCTTGACATGTCTCTTTTGTATTGGCAAAAAAGGATCTGCACTCATCCATGGATCATATACCTCTACTTCTCGAGTTGTTAACGCTTCAGAGTCATTGATCTGAAAATGTTGCTTATCGAAAACAACATTTCTGGAAGTCCTAATACGTTTTGTAGTAGGGTCATAGCATCGATAGCCTTTGTATTCATCCGCGTACCCAATAAATCTGCACTTAGCGGCCTTGTCCTGAAACTTATTTCGCAGAGATGAATCAATATGCACATAACTGTTAAAATATATATAATCATATATACATATATACATATATATGTATTTATCTCATCATACCCGATAAAGGGTATTTGTGTAATTCTGCCGATTAGGGGCATTTTAGTCTTTTTACATCTTTTTACATGTATTTTATTTTACATTTTCTTTTTCTTTTTTATTTTTCATTTATTGTAAAATGCATTTAATGCATTGCATTGGGGGTCCCAACCAAAGGAGTCGTTGGACCCCCAACGGTCACAAATGTGACCGTTGGGGGCCCAACGAGTCCCCTTTTGGGCCTCCCAATGTTTTTTCTCTCTCTCACTCTTTCTCTCACTCCTTTGTGTATAAATAGAGGGGTATTCCCCCATGTAAGGGATGGCCTTTTAGGCCCTCATTCAATAAAGCATATCTAACTTATGCCTCTTCGTAGGCTTATTGTGGTGTCCCTTAGTGGACCATTTTGTTATTCCCCATTGAGAGGTTGTGTTTGTCCAATGTTTGACCTTATGAATGCATTATGCATTCTTGCAATTCATTTTCGCATACTTTCTTACATGGTATCAGAGCTCGGTTATAATCAAGCTAGTCCTTCAGTGCATCAAAGAGCGTGATGTTCAAAAAATAAAAAAAGTGGTGAAGTTTTTGTTACCTCTTTTCTTTCTCTATGTTTTGATGAAGCGTTTGTTATCTCTTATTTCTTATCCTTCTACTTGGGATTACTTGGCATGTATTCTTACACTTTTCATGTATTTAGCTCATGCATTACACATGAGAAAAACACTTGTTTTTTTTTCTACCATTGAATATATATATATATATATATAGATATATATGTAAACATATATACATATGTAGTATGTTTTGAAAGGAAATATATGGAAATGTTTGGTTTTTTTTTCTAAAATAGTATTTTAACCGTCCTTAAACTTATTTAAGGAAACTAGATATATGTAGTATGTTTTGAATCTTGAAGCCTTTTTTTGAAAATAACTCTAATATATATATATATATATATATATATATATATATATATATATATATATATATATATATATATATATATATATATATATATATAACCATGAATTATTTATTCTAGATGTTTCGTCAATCATTGTCTTATCTTATTGATTTGATAATGATGTCTTATTTTATAAAATCTAAACTTGTTTTTCACACACACACACACACACACACACACATATATATATGATAATCGTCAAAATACAATTTGTATTTCATCCTTGATAGACATGCATATTCATGTTTGAAATTCTCGATTCGTTACATGCTTAAAAATGTAAAATTATATATAATCATTTGCATATGTGCTTAAACTTGATTAAAAGCATGTTTATTTTATGAGACATATGGCTTTAATTATTGCATGAGTGCTTTTTCTACAAGAATGTATGCACTTAGTCTATCATATTGTTTCTTTTATCTATGCATATGCCTTGGTTCCTTGTTAAAACTCTCTTGTGTCATCTTTTGAAAATATGTATTTTTGTATTACAATTGATAGCATTAAGATGTTCTCAATGTTTGAGAATGGTTCTAGATTTTTCATCACTAGATTGTCGTGAATACATTTTGATAACCGTTTTGTAATGCTTGTTAAACGTTCTTTTACATAAATAAAATTGTTTATTCATGTGTGTTTTTCCTCTTTTACCCTTTTTATGGGTTTTGCTTAAAGTATTTTTTAGACACCTCCTTTTAAGTGTTCAAAGAACTTTTGTGGAAGACCACCTTTTGCTTCATTACATGATAACTCAATGTTCTCTAAAATGTGATTGCATTATGATAAATAATTTCATAACCTTCTTTTGGCTTCATCCCTTAGTGGGTGTGTGTACTCGCACTTTATGTGCATGTTTATTGGTTAATTATTGAACCTATTGCATTCAAAATCATCTTCTTGTGTGGGCTCTATCCCACTTTAATGAGATATTTTCTCTATTTTATGTATGCCTTTTTGAGCATGTTGTATTATGAGAGCTTTCGTGAGCTTCCTCTTCATACATGATATAGAAATTTCATATGCATTATTTGCTTAATGTTTCATGATAAGTCTTTTTTGGTGTAAATTAAAGAATTGATCATGATTAAGCATAATTCGTGTTTATGCAGAATTGTTGTTATGAGACATATTGTTGTGATTGATTTTATTGGACCTTTGATTCGATTTTTTAATCGGTCCTCTTTGTAAAAACTTCTATTTGGAAAATGATTCCTTAAGTGTTTATTGCCTTTTTGTGGCATTTATATTTGTCTATCACATGTTATTTAATGCATCATTTGTTTGGACTTATTATTGTTATATTAGAGATGTTTGTTAAGGTGAGTTATGTGCACCTCGTGTTATGTCATTTTAGGTTGTTAACTTGTAGTTTGACCCTAAAATGACTAGTTATGTGATAATTATGAGTGTGTCACTCATTTATTTTTGGCCATTGTTCTTATGAATGCTCTTAATTATGTGAACCTGTGATGAATATATGATGGTTGAAACCTTAAATGTTTTAAGGTATATTAAAATCAATGTTTTATTTGTTATATGTTTGTCATTACAAGTCTTATTGTCTCAAAAGTCTTCTCCTTTTATAACTCTTATCTAAGTGTCATCATATGTAGACAAGATTTTTATTACACTTTTGTGTGTTGGTAGCCCTTTGTTGGCTTTGTTCTCTTGGCCTAGTAGTTGAACACACTTGTCTTGAGTGTTATTACATGTAGATAAGGCACGTTGATTCACACCATGGCGTGTGATTTTAGTCCATGTTGGCATTTGTGTCCTTGTTCTAGTCGCTGAGATGTATGCCCATTGTTGGGTTCTTTCACTCATTTCAAGTGCCATTTTATTTAGACATGAGATGTATTGTGTTTTAGCCCATGATTGACTTGATACTCTTGTTCTAGTAGCTGAGCATACTTGATTTTGAGTGTCTTTTTACGAAGACAAGAGATGCTTTTGGTCCATATTGGCGTGCATTCTCTTATTCTTGTCGTTGATATACTCATTTCAAGTATTATTACATGTAGACAAGAGCTGTTTATACACACCTTTGTGTGTGTCTTTTGGCCTTTAATGACATTATGATTATGTTCTTGTTCTAGTAGCTTATACACTTGATTTGTGAGTTTTGGAGGACTAATGATGTAGTTGCTTGTAGTGGATGAACTATTGTTAAAATTTGTGAAATTTTATTCATATTTTGTCTTTTAAAGATACAAGTGAATCATATCATTAATATGATATTTTAAAACCAAATTGATTTTTTGACATTTAATCTACATATTAAGTGGTTATGGTTTTGGCCACCTTTTATATTTGATATGCAAAATGAGTTTTTGTAATTACACTCATTTGAGTGAGATGTTCCTAAATGTGTAAGGTTCTCTACTAAAATAACACTCATTATTTTGCCTCTTAAGTGGACTTAAATCTTTTTGAACTTTTGTGTTTTATACACTCCTTTTATGCTCTTCACTCTTGGGTGGATGTTTTTTAGATCATGTCCTTGTAAGTTCACATATGATATTTGTTTGGCATAGAATTTCTTCTCTCTAAGATGTGAGAGAAATCATTAACTCATCTTTTGTTGATAAAATGTTTCCCTATTGGTGATCTATGTGTGTTAAACATGCTTTCTTTAGTATGCTCTTGTACACATTCCCTTGGGAGCAATTTGTTTTGATGTGAACATTGTCTTCTTAGATATATTTTTAATACATGAAATTTTTTACTTGATCTTAATACAAATCTCATATTTTGTGTCTTTGTGCACTTATGAGTGTTCTCCGTGCACACACTCTTTACTTCCAAATATTGATAAAACCCTTTGTAAGAATGATTTTGGGAGCCTTAGTGCTCACCTATTCTAAGAAATTCAATCTTTTGCATTTGTGGGTGTCCCATTTGTACCTTTGAGTACTTTTATTCAAGTGTTCTTGGTGCGTCTTTGCACACGTATTCCTTTGTGGTGTTCGGTGCTTGAAGTGCACATCTTTGAAGGCATTTTTATATGGTTCTTGGAGATATTTTTGGTCAAATGTTCTTAGTGTGGCCTTTGTGCAGTTATCTTTCTTCAAGAACTTAGTGTGTTTTATCAATGTTTAAGGTTAATTTGTGTTTTGCATAAATACCCAATCAAAATGCATAAATTATCTTTTGAATCATTGTCCTTCTTAATCAATGTTATGGTCTATTATCCATTTTTTGATATCTCCTATTTGATTAAGATACAAAGGTACTTTTTACTTGGAGTTCTTTTGGCTTGTTCCACAGGATCTTCAAGATGGGATAAATGAAGCATCTATAATACATCGTGAAAGGAGCTTGGGGATGATCATTAAAGATAGTTAAATGCTGACAGATGCAAAGTTCTTTCATGTGCTATAATGTTGATGACTTCCATTGAAGATTTTTTTTGAAGATTGGAACCCTCCTTTTGTATCTTCAAACTTCTCGTTATCCCCACGTAAAGTTTGAGGAGGGGTGTTAAAATATATGTAATCATATGTACATATATAAGTATATATATACATATATATGTATTTATCTCATCATACCCGATAAAGGGTATTTGTGTAATTCTGCCGATTAGGGGCATTTTAGTCTTTTTACATCTTTTTACATGTATTTTATTTTACATTTTCTTTTTCTTTTTTATTTTTCATTTATTGTAAAATGCATTTAATGCATTGCATTGGGGGTCCCAACCAAAGGAGTCGTTGGACCCCCAACGGTCACAAATGTGACCGTTGGGGGCCCAACGAGTCCCCTTTTGGGCCTCCCAATGTTTTTTCTCTCTCTCACTCTTTCTCTCACTCCTTTGTGTATAAATAGAGGGGTATTCCCCCATGTAAGGGATGGCCTTTTAGGCCCTCATTCAATAAAGCATATCTAACTTATGCCTCTTCGTAGGCTTATTGTGGTGTCCCTTAGTGAACCATTTTGTTATTCTCCATTGTGGGGTTGTGTTTGTCCAATGTTGGACCTTATGAATGCATTATGCATTCTTGCAATTCATTTCCGCATACTTTCTTACAATAACATGTACAACAAAAAACACGCAGCTCATCATAAGAGGGATGTTGCCCAAATAAAACGTAATAAGGAGATTTCCGATCCAGAAGAACCATAGGAAGACGATTTATGACATGAACAGATGTGTGAAAAACTTTTGTCCAAAGACTAATGAGCACATTACTGCCATGTAACATGCTCATCGCACTCGACAATATGCCTGTGTTTTCTCTCCGTAACCCGATTTTGTTGAGGGCTATGGGGGCAAGAAACCTATCGAAAACTCGTAGTTGCGTGTCAGTTAGAATCCTATGCAATAAGATTTAAAGATAAAGAAGATTATAAGAATAGCCTTTTAGATATAATATTCTTAATGTATCGAACTATTCTTAACACAACACTCATGTGAACTGACGTAAGTGCATTCTAAAATTGACTTGGAGTATGTATTACATGCCCAATATCCTATCTAGTAATAGACAAGTACATTAGTGATCCAATAAGTTGCCTATTAGAAGTTGAATCATCTAATAAAACTTCATCTTCAACTTTCATTTTGGCATTGAGTACTTCAGGGGTGTCAATATATTTTATGTCTGTGATTCTCGAACATGCAATAATATCGGATGCAAACTTTATTTGAGACAAAATGTATCCTATTGGTGAATAGGCTACTTCGATACCTAAGAAATATTTTAAAAAACCAAGGTCAGTCTTATCAAAAGATTTCTCAAGTATAATTTTAATTTCCTAAACTCCCTTCTTATCATTCCCAGTTATGATCATATCATCAACATATAGGAGCAAGATAACAAGCATAGTATCTGTAGATTTTATAAAAAGAGCAATGTCAATATAACATGATTTAAATCCAAGATCTAACATAGTTCCACTGAATCAATGATACCATGTTTTAAGAACTTGTTTAAGACCATACAAAGCCTTACGAAGGCGAAAAAACTATACCATTTTCAATAGTCAAACCAGGGTGAGGATCCATGTAGACTTCTTCATTTAATTTTTCATTTAAGAAAGCATTCTTAATATCTAACTAATATATTGCTCAATTTCTAATGGATGCTATTACAACTAAGGTCCTAACTATGGTCATACGAGTTATTGGAGCAAAGGTTTCCTTGTAATCTATACCATATTTCTGGAAATACCCTTTTTCAACCAATCTACCTTTGTATCTTTCTAGAGACCCGTCATTCTTTGTTTTGATCTTAAAAACCCATCTACATCCTATTATCTTCTTTCCCTTAGGCATTTGTTGGACTTCCCAAGTATGAGCCTTATGTAATGCATCTAATTCTATTTTCATAGCCTCAACTCATCTTTTATGTCTTTGGCTTCTCTTTAGTTGGATGACTCATGATACAAGTGAATTGCTAGAAGACATGCCCTATAATTGAGAGAAAAGGATTCATATGAAACAAACCTACTTGGAGATTCATAGCACACTCACAATGTCCACGATGGGCACACCCAAAGACAACTCTCAAATACAAAATAATATTTTATTGAATTTTCAAATGTGGTTGTAAAAACATTACCTGGATTCATCCCCTTGATATACACACTCATGAGGGCCAAAATGGGCACAAAAGAGAGCCCATTGTAGCTGTTGGAGCTAGTCCAACGGCTAGTCAACCAAGGGTTGGCCAAGCCCAAAAAGGAAAAAAATAAGAAAGAAAAAGAAAAAAAGAAAAAAAGAATAAAAAGATTAAAATAGAATATATATATACTTTACATTTTAACAGGAACCATCCTGGCCATTTTCTGGGCAGTAGGTGGCCAAAATAAAATTTTATTTGTCTTTTTATAGAAAGCTATTTTAGCCATTTTCAACAACTGACTGGCCGGAAAATGGCTAGCATGGCACCATTATCACAATTTTATTGGAGTTATCTTGAATAATATATATTATGTTATGCCTTTGATACTCGGAACATTGCCGTAGGTGGGATTTTGACCCTACTAATGCTAGTCTCAAGCCTGGATAGACGAGAGTTGGCATCAATGGCAACCAGCAGTGAAACTTTAACCACATCCTATGAATATAATTCTGTAGGCAAGAAAGAATGGAGAAACAAGGCTTGTAGAGCTGACCCCATGTAATTTGAATAAGGCTTCATGATGGTGATGATGCTTCTGATACTTCAAGTGTAGAAGAATATATCTTTTACTTGAACTTATGCATGTTTAATTATTAAGGAAAAATCCAACTTGGAATTTGTTATAAAAATGTCTCTATTCCATGTTCTTTTTTGACAGTTGACTATTAATTTGCTACCTACAACTAATATTCTAATAGTAGTTCTATATCAAGGAATGTATCCTGGTTGTGCAATTCTCAGAGAATTATTCTGATTGGTGATGCTTGTGATTGAATCCCATTTTAACTACAAATGTGAAAGAAAGGAAAGGGCTGATACCCTACGTGAAAATATAGTATAAATTAAAGGAAGGACTAAATATCCATGTCCAATGCATGCAATCGGCATCCCTCTGACAAATACCATATTCCTTCCCAATTACACCCCCTGGTAAAGGCTAAAGTTATAGAACTATAACATTTTTATGAAGAACAACTTGGTTGCTTTTTCCCTTGTGGGTTCGATCATCTCCGATTTTAACTGAAATCAACTCATTGATTTCATTATCTAGGTTTGTGAGGCAATGAAAACCAAAAAAATTGACAGACTGCTGCAAACTTGTTAATGTCTTTCTACTGTTCATGTTCAACGGTCTTTTTCATCTTATCTGTTTTTCTTTACTCTGGAATATGATCTTTCAACAATTCTTTGTCAAACTAGAATTAAAATATATCATGGTTCAGCATCTACCAGGAGAGAAACCATAAGTTCGGATAATAATAGTTCCTGTTAGTTGTACTAAGTAGAAATCAACTCTATATACAGTAGTTAATCATAAAGAACATACTGATTAATGTGTCTCATGAACCACATAAAAGATAGTTAAAATGCCTTTTCTGATGTAGGCATCATCCTCAAAGCTTTCAATTATGATCACCTGTTCGACTGTAAAATGATATATTTGGGTTTTTGTGATTCAAGATTTCAGTATTGAATTTTTTTGATGTTTTTAATTGCTTGTAGGTATTCTTTGGGTTTTTTGCGAACTGCTCTTGAGATCATATTTTTCTCAATTTGTTGACTGACTTACTGAGTTATGAAATATTTCTGATGTTCCATGATAGATTGTTAAGGAGCTTGGTGATATTTATGATCATGTTGCTCCTTGTTTTCCTCCAAGGTATGTATAAAGGTTTTGAAAGGTAGATGAGCTATCAATATTAATTGCTTAGATAAGCACCAGTGCTACATTTAAATTTTCTATTGGTTACAAAGTCTTGGCCCTTATGATGTTTGATTGTCCCCACACTTATTTGTTACTCTTTTAGGGCTTGTATGATGGCTTATCCAGGATTGGACGACATGAACAAACAAAATGGATGGAACACTCATTTTGTTCATTCTGTAACAACTGTACCAAGTCTAGTGTTTGTTTCGTCCATACATAGATGTTGTGTTCTAAATATCCATTGTTTGATGACGATGTGCGGACAACTTGGACAGTCATGGACAATGGGTCGGATTACTTTGTTTTGGATCGTATGACCCGATCCACCCACCATTTTACATGTTTTAACAAGTTTATTATGGATTTTTGCCCCGAATATGGATCTCGAATTGGATCCAAATACTATAACATAAAAAACCGTTTAAAATCTATAATCTCGGATTGGATCTAAAAACTAAAAAATGTTTAAAATTTGAGTATTTTGAGAAAAAAATAAAATTTGATATTTTTTATATAGAAATAATTTAATCAATGTCATATGACATCTAATTATGAAAGTTTATCATAAAAATATCAAACCCTAAAAGCAAATTAACTATAAAAAATCAAATTATCAAATTCTATTAAATCATAAATTCTTAATGCAATAATATAAAAAACCCCTAATTCAAACCCTAACCAAAGAAAATTTAAAAAAATCCCTAATCAAATTATAAAACCTTAAAATACAATAAAATAAATCATGAATAAACCAAAAAACCCTAAACTATAAGAAAAAACCATAAAATTAAATAAAAACTCCTAATTCAAACCCTAACTAAAGAAAAAAATCCCTAATCAAATACAAGAAGAGCCCTAATCAAATTAACTAATCTTAAAATGCAATAAAATAAATCATAAATAAACCAAAAATACCCTAAACTATAATATAAACCATAAAATTAAATAAAAACCCCTAATTCAAGCCCTAACAAAATACAAGAAAATGCCTAATCAAATACAAAAAAATCCCTAATCAAATACAAGAAAAGCCCTCTAATCAAATTAACTATAAAAAGCTTTAAAAAATGATTCAAAGCCCTAATAATAAAAAATAAAAAAACTCTAATAAAATCAAATAAAAACCTAATCAAATTAACTATAAAAAGCCCTAATTTAAAAAATTTGATAAAAAATCTAATCAATGGGATAAACCCTAAATAATAGAAATCAATAGGAAGAAGAAGAAAAAAAATAAGTAGAAGAAGAACAAAGAAAAACGAAGAAGAAGAAAAATGAAGAAGGAGAGACAAAGAGAGAACCGTGGCAGATTGCGGGTAGCGTGGCCGGTCGCTGGTGTCCTCGCCCGGCCTGCATAGGAGTGAGAGAAAGAGGAGAATGAGAGAGTCACGGGGATCCCTTCCCCTGACTTTTTTTTTTTCGTAACACCCCCCGTTTCCCGCATCCACGCTCTAAATGTAACAGGGGTGGTGTTACAAAAATTACAATGTTTTTTGGACACAGCGGATACATTCCGTGTGTCCGCCACGTCCAAAGTTTGTTTCATCACCATGTTCCCAACGTGATTTCCGTTAGAAATCGCTCGGGGATAGGGGATCAAACAAGCCCTTAAGGTACTTTAAGTCATATTTGTTAAGGATGTAGGTGGGCATTATGTCCAATTTTCTTTTTGTATTTATGCTTATAAGTGGTTATGTCATTCATTCAATTAATGAAATTTACTTTCTATCAAATATGTGGGTGGGGGCCACAGGGGTTCAGATGCTAATATATCCAATAAGTGGATATGAGGCCCAAGGAAACCCAAGAGGAATCAACTTTAAGTCCCCTCCTTGAGGGGATTCATTTATCAAAATTGTAAGCATCATTATCATGAGCTAAATCAAGAAGTATTTAATCCTAATGACCAAAGCCATAACTACTTTCAAGGCTAATTTATAAAACCTAACTCTAATTGGTGAAATCATAATTAACTAGTTACAAAACTAATTTAAGAAAAATCTAACTAGTAAAACTATAATTAGTTAGTTACAAAACTAATTTAAGAAAATCTAATTACTAAAACTTTAATTAATCACTTACCTAGTGATGTGAACTTGTGAAGCTCCTCAGGCTGACGCCCTTTGCTCTTAGCCCCTCTTCTTCCTTTCTCTTTCGGTTTTCCATACCCCCTAGGGATATTTATAGAAGGGCTAAGGCAACAAAAGGAGGAGGCTAGATCACTTGGGTTTTGGGGTGAATTGCCATTTCAACCTTGTTCTTTTAGCTTATTTACATCTAAAAATGTTGTCAATGATTTTTATTTTCTTTTTATTCTTCATTTACTTAAGATATTACATGTAAATAAGCAAATGTTCTCCTATTTGAATCCATTAAAAGTAGTTAGAAATTCAAATTATTGAAGAATAAAAAGACAACTTCAAGATTCTAGTACAATTTTCAAAATTTTACGGATGAGTCCAAAATTGCACATCTTTAAATCTTGGGGTTTTCTCTGGTTTTATATTTTTAAAAATTCTACTTTAACATATTATTACTTTATTTTAAAAGTCCGAGAGAAAATTCATCATATTTTGATTATTAAAAATGATTTCTTTTTATGGACACCCTTACAACACTTGGGCAGATAGACCTTGGTTTGACTTTTATATACATCACTATATTTGAAGTAAAATTGAAACCTATAATTGGGAAAGTTAGGGTGTTATGTTACACCATTACATGTATTAGAGTCGATAGGATCTCTTTAAGTATACGATGCAGTTCCTTTTTTGCTGTCAAACCTTGTATCTTCTCTCCTACACAAGGATTTTGGTATCAAGATTTGCACCTTCAAGATGGATGCTATACATATAAAAGACCTATAATCTTTTTAATGTTTAGAATTCGTGAAGATTAAACTTCTCTTATCCTTTAATACTAATAGATGAAAAATTCCTCAAATGATGTGGGTAGAAAATAGTTAGCAAGTCATACCTGTTTGCATGGATAATATATTCCTAATGTTGCATTCAATTTATCAATTGGAACAGATATGAGATCTTTCAGCTGATGGTTAACCTCTACACAGAGAGGTTCACTCATATGCTTAGACTGCTGAGTGAAAGGGCAACTGAGCTATCAAATTTAGAAATTCTGAAGGTATGATTTCTTGAGTATGTGAGGAGACATTACTTAAATTGTTTATTGCATGTCTTTCTAGTTTCTACTACTGTTTCAACATATTGATTAGGGACTGTTTCAACATATTCAATAGGAAATTGCATATTTACTATAATCCATTTTATTGTAGAAAGGCAGTCTTCAAAGTTTTTTTTTTGTTTTTCTCTTCTAATATTACTGCTTGTAGGTAACTGGTTGGGTAGTTGAATACCAAGAGAATCTGATTGAACTTGGCGTCGATGAATCTTTGGCTCAAGTTTGTTCTGAAAGTGGTGCGATGGATCCTCTTATGAATTCATATGTTGAAAGAATGCAAGCAACAACAACGGTATCCTATTGTAATGCTTACTTAGATTTGAGAAACTGTAGTGCTTCCAATTTTTTGTTTATACTCTGAAGGTATTTTTCCCTCATTTACTTCACTTTCTTTTCAGAAATGGTATAAAAATATCCTAGATGCTGATAAAGTGCAACCACCAAAGAAAACAGAAGATGGAAAGCTCTATACTCCAGCAGCTGTTGATTTATTCCGAATTCTTGGAGAACAAGTGCAGATTGTGAGGGATAATAGCACTGATGTTATGCTATACAAAATTGCTCTTGCCATCATTCAGGTAGGAAAGATAATTGTTAATATGTCTACATTACATTTTTACAGTTTTTTCAGGATCATAACTCACTTATTCTCTTAGACGTAAGTGTGCCTGAGTAATATTTTACCTATGAAACACTTGGGAGTACTAATTAATCTAAATGGACGCAAGCTTGACAGATCACTACATATATGCTGCCAATAAGAAGTCCTGTCCCACTTAGTACATAGGCTTCATTTAGGTTAATTTAGTTGGAGAGATCATGGACTTAGTGTCAATGGGTGCCATGGCATCCTCCCTTTATATGGCCCATCTAACCTTTTTTCGAAGAATAGTGAAATTCCTTAAAAGAGGTCAGGTTGACTAAGGTTAGACATAACACTTCAGAAGAAACTCTTGTGTCATGTGGCCTTATAAAAATGATTCTTTTATATATTATTACCATTTGTTCCATCAAACAATTTTCCTATAACGGTTGGGTTACATCAAGGATCTGCATTAAGCCCTTTCCTTTTTGCTATAGTGATAGATGAACTTACGAGATCAATTCAAGAAAATGTGCCGTGGTGTATGTTGTTTGCTGATGATATTGTTTTGATTGATGAGTCTAGAGCTGGGGTTAATGCTAAGTTAGAATTATGGAGACAGACTTTGGAAGCAAGAGGTTTTACGTTGAGTAAGAGTAAGACATAATATATGGAATGTCGGTTTAGTAAGCAACGAAGTAGTGATGTGAGTGTAGTGAAGCTTGGTGAGCAAGAAATAGCGGTGGATGACTGTTTCAAATATTTGGGATCTATTATTCAAAAGAATGGAGAAATTGATGGAGATGTAAATCATAGGATTAAGGTTGGGTGGATGAAATGGAAAAGTGCAACTGGAGTGTTGTGCGATCGTAGAATGCCATTGCGGTTGAAGGAGAAGTTTTATAGGACGACAATTAGACCCGCTTTACTATATGGTACGGAATGTTGGGCTGCCAAGAGACATCATTTTCAAAAAATGAGTGTAACTAAGATGCGTATGCTTCGATGGATGTGTGGAAAGGCACTAAAAGATAAGATTTAGAACAAGGAAATACGTAAGAAGGTAGGCATTGCATCAATTGAAAATAAGATGAGTGAGAATTGTTTATGATGCTTTGGGCATATTCGGCGAAGGCCTAATGATGCTCCGGTTAGAAGGATGGAGAAATGGAAAAATATATTAGCTAAAAAAGGTCGGGGTAGGCCTAAGAAGACTTGGATGGAGATGATAAGAAAGGATATGAATGCTTTGAACCTCACCGAGGACATGACATTGGATAAAAATGAGTGGAGGAGAAGGATTCATGTGGAGGACCCAAAATGATTTTCTTTTTGGTTCATATCGCCGACCCCAATTGTTTGGGATGAAGGCGTTGTTGTTGTTGTTCCATCAATATTTCAAATGGAAGATTTACATGGATCGGTAGCCATTAGAGATTTCTCCATCAAAATTGCCATCACTATGGGTGTTCAAGGTTCTGAAGAAACTTATAAGTTTATTATATGCAAAAATTGTTTTATTTCATTCTTACCTAAGTTATATAGGTTATACAGTGGCACATCTAGATTATCGTAGTGCCCTTATCAGGACAACTAATTGAAATGGCGATAAAAAGTGACATTGTTTAAAAGTTTCCTAGCTTCCAAAAGTATCCCTCTTGTGGCTTCAAAGATGTCAATTTTCCTTGCTTGTATAGGTGATGTTTTCTAACTATGTCACATGGGTGAGGGTGCGGGTGCGGGTGCGGGTGTGGGGATTCGGCACTTCCAAAAAACCCGGGTGCGGGGGTGCGGTAGGGGCAAAATTGTAAATAAATAAATAAATAAATAAATAAATAAATAAATAAATAAATAAAAATATATATATATATATATATATATATATATATATATATATATATATATATATATATATATATATATATATATATATATATATATAAGGGGGGTCCGGGGTTCCCTCTGGCGTGGGTCCCGCTGCGCGGTCAGCGGGCGGGGGTCCAGGCAGATTCATCATAAGAAAAACCATACTCAAACTCGATAAAAACTACATGAACCAGACTCAGGCCATACCGGATAAACTACTATTTTTTATTATATTTACATTGAGAAATTCCGAGTCTTAATCGAAACACAGGTCGGGTCTGGGTCTGACATAAAATTTCACGAACTATACTGGGATTAATTGAATCTTTGGGTCTGAACCCGAATCTTAATCAGGTCTTCTTATTTATCACCATACCTGACCTTATAAGGCTTGGTACAGGTCGGGTCCGGGTAAACTCGACCCGTTGATACCCCTAATCTTGACACTCAAAAGCTTCAAACAGTGTGCATTATAAATGAATAAGATAAGAAAGCTCGTCTTTTAATAATTCAACCCTCAGCACGGGTTCATCGCATACACGCCCGATAGGAAACAGTAGACACCTCTCTCTCTCTCTCTCTGCCCATTTCGTCTGTGCGTTCAGAAGAAAAATCAGGTTAACAGAGGGAGCAGATGTTAAATGGAGGCTCCTCAAAGCCATCATGAGCAGTAGCAGCACCCGCAATGGAAATCCCACATCGAAGAAGACCAGAGCTTTCTACCCCCTGCAAAAGCCCCTCGACTTGCATCACCACGAGATGCGGTTCGCCTCTTTGCAGGTATTTCTTCTTCCCTTCTACCTACCTAACAATAACAAAGAAGGATAAGAAACACATCACTCGTTGGTCCAGAACTTTTCTTCATCCTTTTTGTGTTTTTGTTCCGGATTTTTTTTTTAAAAAAAACCCAAAAAAAATGAACCAAAATGACCCTGGGTGCGGTCAACACACCCAGGGTCGGGTTGACCACACCCGGTGCCACACCCGCACCCGCACCCACGTCGAGTCGCGTCGACGCGGGTGCGGCACCCTGCTAGCCGAATCCCTGTGACATAGTTTTCTAACGACTGCTGAAAATATTATTAATCCATCCATTTGTTTGACATATGGAGTAGATAACCATGAATTACACAACAATTGACCTCTGTATGTTGTAGCAATAAATGGAAGTTTAATAATTTCCACATCTTCTGATGCAACACACAACTTTTGTATTGAGTCTTCAAAAGAGGATTCACATTACGCTCGATGACTGTGTACTACCTTGACACTAGACCAACAATAATTTGTTACTTTTTCATGCTTCTCCAGTTAACAAGTTTGCCTCTAGTAACACACATGCACATGCATGAAAGCAGACACAAGGTGCACAAACACAAATACTCACTTATTCATGATTTGATGACATACAGATAAAACACACACATTCACGATATGATTCATGCACAAAACGCACACATGCACAAAACACACACAAAAGAAAGCAATTTATCAGCTCAGATAGATCTGTGCAGAGCTATATTAGTTTTATAAATAATTATGGTTTTGATAATTAGGATTGAGTTGGTCATGAATAATTTTCATGAGTAATTAGTCATACTTTTCTATAATCAAGAGCTAGATTTTATCAAATTAGTGTCAAGTAGTTATAATTCTAAGAGTAAAATTTTAAATGTGTGATAAATTAATTTTCTTCTAAGTAATGAATTTTAGATAGAGTAAATTTAAATTCTGTTTTGAATGTTTCAGAGTCAGCCTTCTGCTTAAGTAGGTGATTAATAAGTAAATCTGGTAAACTTAATAAGTGATTACAGTTTCCATATTTTTTAAATTACTACTTTTTTATAAATATTAAATTTATTTAATAACCTCATTTAAATTAAATTGATTTTCGAGATTTTTTTAAAAAACTATTAGAGTTCACAATTACTTCAGAGGGATAATTAGGTACAACCTATGTCACATGGGTGGGGTGTGGGTGCGACACGAGTGCGGCGCAATTTAAAAAATTTTGGACACGGGGACTCGATATATATATATATATATATATATATATATATATATATATATATATATATATATATATATATATATATATATATATATATATATATATATATATATATATATATATATATATATATATATATAAAAGACTCGGGCAAAGTTGTTCCCATTAGGGGACATGTGATGAGTTTTGAAGCCTGATTCAGGGTTTTTTCCCTTACAGGAGGGGGGGGGGATTTTTTTTAAAAAAAATTCCAAAAAATGGACCAAAATGATCTTAGGTGCATTGACCGCACCCAGGGTCGGGTTGACCGAGTCCGAGCCGCACCCGTGTCGATGCGGGTGCGTCGACCTTGGAGCCGAGTCCGTGTGACATAGGCTACAACTCTTGTGAATGTGATTGTTTTGTTCTTTTAAGTGTATGCAAAACAGTGTTGTGAAAAGCGTTGAGGCGTAGCGAGGCGCTCCACCAAAATCTAAGGCGAGGCGCAAAGCGTAAGCCAAATTTTTTTTAAACTTGAAAAAACTATAAAAATTATCTAAAATTATAAATAAATAATAAATGCTTTATTGATAAAGCGGCAACCAACACGAAATAAAAAATCTCAAATAAATACGAAAAAAATAATGAGATTAACATGTAAAAGTAACATTAATGCAACAACTTGATCTATATAAGTATCTAATTGCATAAATATGAGCATTCATTCAATAAAAAACTAACATTAACAACAAAATGCATATTAGCATTAACAACATCATGTCATAATTAAAAAATACATCTTAACATTAACAACCAAATGTTAATGTATTTGTCCAAAATTCTTCAAAATGAGAGTGTTAACATTTATAATTAGAACTGAAAGACCCCAAAAACATATAAATGGCCAATAACTCTATGATATAAATTAGGGCCTAGGCTCTTGTTGTGTCTCGTCATCATCAATATTTAAGTCTTCAATATCATCATATGAAGAATTCATATAAATAGGTTCTTCTTCATCTTCATTCTCTGACTCTTCATCATCTACACTTTCTTCATCCACGTCCTCAGTTACTTCTTTTGCTTTTCTTTTTCCTTCAATAAAAAATCATGTATTAAATATTTATGTTATGTAATTAAAAAAATACATTTATATTCATAGCTAGGTAAAAGAAATATAACTTTACCTCGATCTCTTGAAGACATGTCTTGCCTAGAACCACTTTGTGAAACGACTTTGTCAATAGACACATGCTCAATGACATTTATGTCGAAGTTTGGATCCAACCATGAATCCTCCAACCAATTGGGATCACTTGGCAACACTGGATCTTCCTTCTCCACAGTCCACTCATCGTCTGAGTCTATATGATCTAGACATATAGGGTCTTTGGTAGCCCTCTTCTTCATATTTCTCTCTCTTAATTTCATATTGTACATTACAAAAACCAATGTATTCATATTCTCTTGTTCAAGTCTATTCATTCGTTTTGTATGCACCTATAATTTCAAATCATTGATAATCAAATCTAAGATAATTAAACTAATAAAAATGTATTTCAAAAATAAAATACAAAGTCACAAACCAATGAGAAAGTACTTCAATTCCTCTCACAGCCCGATGCACTGCATGTCAAACTTAAAATTCGAATTGCAAAATTCATCAACTCAGGATTTTCGTGCCCAAATGAACTCCACCAATAAGCTGCATTCAAATAAAATAATAAAAAGTTGATAAAAACATTAAGAATGTCATAATTAACAAAAACATAAAAAATATTCACAAATAACAACATAATTGCAAACTTACCAGGACTTTTTAATTTTCTTGTTGTAAGAGCTGCCTCTCTGCCAAACAAGCCCTTTGCCTTTTTAAATGCATCGATTTGTATTATAATTTTCAACCGAATATTTGCATCAGAAACTAATTTTTCAACACAATCATAAAAGCCACTCATAACTTCTCCATCAGGGTTGAAGCTGTCAACATAATGAAAATGTGGATTTAAATAATATGCCTTTGCATGCAAAGGCTTATGAAGTTGCAAGTCCCATCGTCTATCAATGATATCCCAAATAGGCTTATATTTTCTTTCGACATTGTCAAGGTTTAAAGCAATTTCCTCCTTCGCTCTATCCATTGCCTCATACGAAAATCCCATAGCAGGTTCGTTTGCATCAACGAGTCACAACACTTTCATGAGAGGTAGTGTAGCTTTAATTGCATATGATATGACAGCCCAAAACTTATGATCATTAAGAACAATATAAGAAATGTTCTTAGCATCAGATTTCTTATAGTAATTAGATGTTCTAAAGTTTAAAGATAAGAACATCGACTTTAACTCTTTCTTATAACATCCAATACTATGAAGTGCAAGATATGTTGTGGCAAAACGAGTGACGGATGGACGCAGAAGTTCTTTTTTCTTTGTGAATTTTGTCATTAAATTTAATACCCATACATGACTATAAATGTATCTTGTAATTTTTTTTGCCTTTTCCACTGTAGCTTTAAAAATTGATATCTTTCCAATATCTTCTAACATACGATCCAAGCAGTGCGCTGCACATGGTGTCCAAAAACATGTTTTTCCTGTTGTTAACATATTTCCAGCTGCCACATAATTTGGTGCATTATCTGTAATAAATTGCACCATATTATTTTCACAACTTCTTTAACAATTTCTTCAAACAACTTACACAAATTTGCACCAGTTTTTTCCATGTCACTGATGTCAACGGACTTCAAAAATACTGTCCCAGATGAGCTGTTCACAAGAAAATTAATTAAATTTCTTTTTTTTCCATCTGTCCAACCATCTGCTATAATACTGCAACCAATTTTTGGCCATTCTTTTTTGAACTCTTTCAAAATTTCATGAGTTCAATCTACCCCGTTCTTCAAAATTCACGTTCTGATCTCATGATAAGAAGACAGTTTGAACCCTTGCCCATAATTTGCAATAGCTTCTACCATTGTACCAAAATATGGATTGTTGCAAAAATTAAATGATAAGGCATTTGCATAAAAAATCTACCAATGGCACACCATACATTTTTTTCTTTCATCCCTTTTGAAAGCAGTGTTTATTGTGGTTTGTCGGGCTTCTTTGTTTACAAAAAAGGTCCATAGGACCACCTGTACTTGTTTTTGCATTACTACATGATCCATTAGTTTCTTTATTCACATTATCGCCGGTTGACGATCCAAAATAAACACTTCTCCCGATATCCAACTTGTTTTGTTCTAACTCTTCTTTCTTTAGCCTCTGATCCTTTAGATGATTCTGAAAAAATCTTTTCACGTCAGGTGGAACTGCTTCGAATATGCTTACACCATGTTTTGTGCCAGCTAAGTGATGTTTTAATGTAGATGCCTCCTGTACTCTCTTTATGACAGTAATTGCAAATTACATGTCCTACGAGTTTGGGATCTTTAGTAGAATTTGGAACTTTAACTCCATGATCCCATCTCACATCTTTTCCCATTGTTCAACTGCAAAAATACATATAACAAAATATATATTAACATCATGCATTCTGCTGACCACATTACATGAAAACAAATGCAAAAAATGTAACCCACATTCAAAACTTGTCATGTTTAGTCAGATTTTAAAGAAATAAACTTAACAAATAAACTGCATATTCACATTAAGTACCATGGAAAGGGGACTTCAAAGCCCAACATGTTCATGCTGCTACACATTTAAGAACTTCAATGCATCGATTGCATGATAAAACAAACTCCCTTAATCCACAATAGGAGATGTAAAAATGTAAACATACTGCTATTAGATAGAATGTTGATATGATGAAATGTGAACAGGATGGGTAAGGAAAGATCTTTAATTGGCCTGCAAAAAGTGGGTGTTTCCTGAACCCAAGGTTGCATATAGACATACTGTTGAGGATGTTATTCTGTTGTAAAAATCACAAAACCTCAGAAAGCACAAAGAAAGATTAACAAAAGAAAACTGACAACAGAATCATGGAGAAGGATAACTCATAGGAAGAGATGACCATGAAATGCCATTCACATAACCACTATAAAAGAACTTAGACGTTGCAATAAGCGTCAAATAGAATTAAAATATTGTAATTGAGAAATATTAATCCATAACAGCACCTAATATCGGTAAGGCTTATCATAAGTTAAAAGGGCCCTAGTTACTGCATAGAAAAGATAACTAAATCAACCAAAACTTTCTTGATGTATTAAATGAACTTTCTATCTACATTTCGCCAATAGATACATATAATTCTACAACATTACAGGAATATGATAAAATGAAATATCTTCTGCCCACAAGAAGCGACCCCAATAGAAAGACAGGGGGTAGCCCCCTGGCGACGACAGGGGGCTCCGCCCCCTGGACCAAGAGAGACAAGCAGAGGAGGGGACCTCCTGCCCACGAGAAGCGACGACAGGGGGGCACCGCCCCCCTGTTGGTCGACCCCAATAGAAAGATAGGGGGTAGCCCCCTGGCGACGACAAGGGGCTCCACCCCCCTGTCGGTCGACCAAGAGAGAAAAGCAGGGGCTCCGCCCCCTGTCGGTCAGCCAAGAGAGAAAAGCAGGGGCTACGCCCCCCTGTCGGTCGACCAAGAGAGAAAAGCAGAGGGGGGGGGACCCCCTGCCCACGAGAAGCGACGACAAGGGGGCACCGCCCCCCTGTTGGTCGACCCCAATACAAAGACAGGGGGTAGCCCTCTGGCGACGACAGGGGGCTCCACCCTCCTGTCGGTCTACCAAGAGGGAAAAGCAGAGGGGGGAACCCCCTGCCCACGAGAGGCGACGATAGGGGGCACCGCCCCCCTGTCGGTTGATCCCAAAAGAAAGGTAGGGGCCCTGCCGACGAGAGGCGACGACAGGGGCTCCGCCCCCTGTCGGTCGACCAAGAGAGAAATGCAGAGGAGGGGGTAACCCTCTGCCGACGAGAGGCGACGACAAGGGGCTCTGCCCCCTATCGGTCGACCCCTCATTGAGAAGAAGTAAAGAAGAGGGTTTACCTGGCGACGGAGACTTCGACGTCACCGGAAAACACAGAGAAATAGAGGTCGCCGGAACGGACGACGGTGGCGGTGAGTCGCTGGCCCCCTCGCAACAGAGAAAAGAAGACGGTGGTGGCCGGCGGGTTGCCGATGCCTTCTCAGCAGAGGAAAGAAGAAGGTGGAAGAGGCGATGACCGGTGGCGGGTGGTGGCCGGCAGTGGTGGGGGACAAGAGGGGACAGAGTGGAGAGAGAAGGTTCGAGAGAGGGGACAGAGTGGAGAAAAGGTTCGAGAGAGGCGCCTGTGTCTTTTTTAAAGACACAGGTTCTCTCAAACCTTCGATCATACGGGTTCGGGTCGGACTTGGGTCGGGGCCCATCCGATTTTCTAATGCGCGCTTCACGGTGAGGGGCGCCTCGCCTCAAGGCGTATGCTTCAAGGCGCATGAGGCGTACACCTTGAGGGTTTTACACTTTTTAAGTGCGCCTCAAGGCGAGGCACGCTTTTTGCTCCTTGAGGCGCGTTTTTAATAACACTGATGCAAATATTATTTTTGTTTTGGTGTTACCCTCTTTGAGTTTATTAGTTGAATTTAGTATTGAAAATCAAAATAAAGCTTATTTTAAATTGTCTAAAATCTTGATTATGAAAAAATGTTATTTCTACTAAATTGTAGTGTTTATGTTTTTTTAAAGAACCCATTCATATAAATGCAAGTGAATCATTGTCGAATAGCTATGTCACATAGGTGCGGGTACGGATGCGGGTGTAGGTACGGGTGCGGATGCGGCACTTTAAAAACACTTGGGTGCGGGGGTGCGGGGAGGATATATATATAAATATAATTTTTATCAGTTTTAAGTTAACACTGTGTATTTGCATGCATTTTTGTATTTATATATAATATAGATAAAAATGGACTTGATTAGGGTTAATTGAATCTACTTTTGGATAGAAATGGATCTCAGTGTGGTTGACTTCACCTAACTCAAAGGAAGTTGTGTGCAAGTGTCGCACCCGCCTGGATGCGGGTGCGGTGCCCTGTGAGAAGAGTCCGTGTGACATAGTCGAATAGTATATTGACCTCTGACAACCTTATTATGAGTAATCAACCCTTTTGGCTTGTTGTTGGGATTTATATGCCCAGTCAGCTTAGTCTTGGGAATCAAGTGTGCCTTCAATATAGTCAATAGGAAAGTGGAATCCCTTATCCGTTATTGACCCATTGGAGTTTCTGAGAACGATACCAGATCTTTGACCCTTTTCAGATATTCGATGGGTGGTGGAATGCACCACCAGCTATCATTATTGGCCCCAATAAGTTTTGAGTTTTTTGGCTATGCAGATCTATGGTCGGAATGTGAATCAAATTAAAAAAAGTGTTTCAAAAAGTTTAATGACATTATAACTGTATATTTGGAAAAGATGTTCATGGTTTAATTGCAAAAAGATTTATTTTGTTGTCATTTTGTACATGTTTTTCCAACTAAGTATTTTTGTAAAACCTTACAGTTCTAATTATTAAGTTGTAATGAGTTGCTTACTGAGAGCATTATAGCCCATGGTTAGGATGCTGATGGTTTAAGGACTTAACTTTATGCACCTTAATCACCCTAAGGCTTTTTGATGTATTAGTTAGGCACCTAACACCCATTAGCTTATTATTATTTCAGAGTGAAAATTTTGATAGAAGTAGCAAGGATTTTTGAGAGATGCTCACCACATACTTTGACTAGAATGCTGACAAGTCATGCATCTTAACCTAAAGTTGATTCATTAGTCTATTAGTTCGATCTTTAGAAGATATTGTAATTGTCCCAAAATTCTATTTTGGCTTATATTAAGAATTTTCATGAAAGTTGAGTTATTGGATAAAGTTCTATGAAATGCTCTGAAGTGTTCACATTTTTATTCCCTTATAAAACTTTGTTGAGTTTGTCTAATTTATAAAAACCCAAAGACAGAAATGAACTTGATAGTCACAGCCCAAGACATGACTATAGGTTTGTTCTGGGATGTGACGTCAATCTAGTTCCCAACTAACCTTTCAGGGGATGTCATTCCTTCCAGAAATAGTTTTTGAATGTCTGAGAAAGAGGCAAATGAGGGATCTTCTCCAAAAAAGTATCATCTTCAATCTCCAAAGTTTATTTTCCCTGCTATATTGGAATTCTTTGACATCTTGCTGCTAAGTATGTCTGTCTGGTCCAAACATCCTACCAAAATTTATTATTTTCTCCCAATTAAATACAGATTCTTTCCTTTTAATATCTCCAAGACTTTAACTTTGCCTTCCAAATTCTTGAACTGTGTTTCCAGCAGTTCAAATTATGTGGATTTTGTGAATAGAAAAAACAAGGTTGAGCATCGAAAATACAAATCCATAACCTTAAAAGAGGTGGACCTACTAGATTGACTAGTAAAAAGGAAGCTCTAGCTCTCTAGCAAAAGTCATTCTATAAATGGTATTTCTTCCTTTATTAACAAGAATAGCATATTAAATTTGTATCTTAATCCTACTCTCTACTAGCTGATTGATCCAGATTGATGTTTTCTGGAACTTTTCCTTCACAGCATTGCCTTGGTTGAAGTGACTAGCCTTTTCTTATCTATTACCACAAAAAAGATCCTCCCCAACCTCATATTCTAGAATATATAATTTGAGGGTCAGAAAGATAAGCAACATCCTTTAGTCAGAGACATTAGATGATCTATGTCACACAGGTGCGGGTGCAGATGCGGCGATGCAGCACTTTAAAAAAACTTGGGTGTGGGGGTGTGGGGAGGGTATATATATATATTTTTAACAGTTTTAAGTTAACACTATGTGTATGTGTGCATTTATGTATTTATATATATAATATAGATAAAACTGGACTTGGTTAAGGTTAATTGAATCTACTTTTAGACAGAAATGGACCTCAGTGTGGTTGACTTTACTTGACACAAAGGAATCCCTGTCCAAGTGTCGCACCCACATGGGTGCGGGTGTGATGCTGGTGCGGTGCCCTGTTAGAAGAGTCCACATTACATAGTAGATGATCTGTAGGAGAGCTATGAACGTGTGAAATAAATTACCATTTGCTAATAAAAGGACAGGACACCCATAGAGAAATTCGGTAAATAAAATGGATCTATTGAAGTCCAGGTCCAGAATCCATTTTACATATAAATTTGAATTCTATGTGATCCAAGATACATGCTTCCTTTTTGTTGTCTTTTTTGATTTTTGTAAATGCTACTATTGTCATGGGACTTTGGTAACTTTGGTACTTTCTCCACTTTTTGACCATTGTAACGACCCAAGGACATTCTTGTCCTTATTCCTTTCTAACTATAAAATATCTATATATGCATAAAGTCCCTTGTATTATTTGATATATGCATGAATAAGAGAGACAAGCCTAAAATTTTCCCAAACCTTTTGCGTTGTTGAGATCATTTAATATTAGTAAACTGATGATCGAAACTAAGTGAAAAGGAACTTTAGTATTATATAGTCCAGTCAATTTCCTGATCTATGAAATGGAATTTAAAAAAAAAATAAAAGGGGTGCTTGTATGCTTCATTTGCATGATAAGAGTGTCATGGCCAGAATGAAGTTGATGATGATATTTGACTACAAAAATTATGATGCTCCAATTCTTAAATTTTCTTCCTCAAGAATAGAATATAAAAGTGTCCGTATTTTTTTTTTTGAGAAGTAAATTTTTTTTTGGGAATTAGAAGTGTCCATATCTGGTTCCAAAGTCTTTCCTTATGGATTCTCATGGTGTGGTACCAATGAGGAGCTTGATTCTTCTTTTATCTGGTTCTGTCAGTTTCTCTTATCGATTCTCATTGGTGGTACCAATGAAATGCTTTGCTCTTATTTTAGCTATATTTCCTACTAGGTCATTGCATTGTTTCCGCATTGTTGGTACTTTCCACAACACTTATTCTGCTACCTCCTTGCTTCTTTTGATATGGCTTATGCAATCTAACCACCCTAGTTGTGTCTAGAAAACTCTCAAGTCTCAAGGTCAAGGAGAATTGAGTTTGTTTCTCTCCTTAACATATCTATACAGATCTTTTCTACATATTCTAATCATATCTTCTGTCTTGTTGCACCAACACATTAGAAATCTTCTTTTGTTGCTGCCTGAAGTTTCTGTGCATTGCAAATTGTGTTAGATTTACCTGCATCACAGTTTTGGTCCTAACTTCACTTACAATTATTCCCAAGCTTTCATGGTTAAATTCTTTAGCAGATTTCATATGATCATGGTCTAATAATCTGCAAAACTAATTTCCAGAAATATAGTTGTTTTACGAGTAATGGGAAAGAAGTCCTATTATTTATGTATTTGACTACCATGAGTTTTTCATTTGCAAGCATAGTCTTTCGTTTATTATCTAGGTTATGTGAATTACTTTGGACCTGGTTGGAGAAATTCTTATAAATTTATTTAGCAAATATTGTGTCTTTTGTAGGTAATGATTGATTTTCAAGCAGCAGAAAGACAAAGACTTGAGGAATCTGATGCTGAAGTTGGTTTAGAGCCTCCTTGTGCTATGGTTGGCATCTTGTCAAATTCCTTTGAAACATTAGAATATTTTGGTGCTTGCTAACTTTTTATCATATCAGGTGAACAACAACCTGCGTTGCTATGATCTTGCAATGGAGCTTAGTAGCACTATCATGGAAGCTCTTCCTCGAAATTATGCTGAACAGGTTGTACTATATAATTACTTCTATGAGAATATACTATCTTGAACCAATGTAATAGAATCATATCACATGTATTTGGAGGGGTTTGAGATGCAAATTTATATATTCTGTTTTATCATATTCTAGGATATGAGACATTTTTTAAACTCAAATGGAAAAAAGAATAACAAATATATGAATTTATAATGCAGTTTTTGACAATGAAAATAACATGCTTATGCAAAACAAAAAGGTACACGCAATCTTAATTATAGAATCGATAAAACATAATAGATACATAAATAATCCATGATAGGAACAATTAGGATTGCAACAATATAATTCATTAACAGCTGTTTAATTACATATTTACAAAGATATACAGTATAAACCAAAAATACTGAGAATGATATACCAAATTTTATAAATAAAGCACCAAAATCTAGTATTTAGCTTCCACCTTTGATGTTTCTGATACGAAGATATAAACCAAAAATACTGAGAATGATATACCAAATTGTATAAAATTTTTATAAAGCACCAACATCTAGTATTTAGCTTTCACCAAAGCATAATAAGGGCAAGTTTGAATGTTATTAGGCTGAAATATTTGATTTTTAAGATTATAATTTTGTTGTTTATGATATGACAATATTTCAAATTTTATTTTTTATATTGTGATGGTACAATCTTATGTTTCTGAATAGAAGGATGAAAAAGGAGAAGAAGGATTATCCAACTTTAGGCAGATGAAAGCAAGGTTGTAACCTATGTAGTCAAAAGTGCTAGGCGGTGCCTAGTTGGTAGACCCCTAAAAAGACTAGTCGAGGACTAGGCAGGACTAGTCGGTACCCCAATTAAAATATAAAAAAGTACACAAAATATACATAAAAATATGTTTAATTCTTTTACTAATAAGATGTATTCATTACACAAGTACAAAATTACACATGCTTTCACAAAATGTATTAATACACATAACCAGAATATACATATATATAATTGTACACACGCACAAATATATATATATATATATGTATATTTCAATTATTCATAACATATTCAGTATAATCAACAAAATATGCTTTCAACCTTTCACAGAAGCACAATAACACATACATATATAAATAACATATTACATAATTGATAATACTAAACATGCTTTCAGGATTTTGTAGAAAAATTCATCAAAAACAAACACACACATATATAAAAAACATAATCAATTAAAATTAACTGTGCTTGCTTTCAATGTTTCACAGAAAAAATCCCAAAAGCAAAGTATCACACACACACACACACACACACACACACACACACACACACACACACACACACACACACACACACACACACACATATAATAACTAAGCATGTTTTCATGATTTCACAGAACAAATCACGCAAACACACGTATATATAATTATATATATACACAAAAAATAACAATATATATAAGAATAATAAATGGCTAAACTGTCCTTGTGCCTAGGCGGAGGCAGCTTACTTGCCGACTAGGCGCCTTAGTCAGTGCTTAGGCGGCAAAATTGGTGCCTTTTAAGGTACCCATCTAGGAATTGCAAAGCCTAGGCGTTTTACTTACGTCTGACCGACTAGGCAGACTAGTCGGTGCTTTTGACTACATACGTTGTAACCTTACATTTCAAATATTTAAGCTTTCTTAAAAATTTCCTTCTATCAAAATAATCCTTTTTATATATTTTCACTCAAAATTTCATATCCAGACATGTCAAATCTGGGTGAAAGGGATGATAAAATACACTGTAAATAACAGTAAAACAGACCTGGCTTGACAGTATAGATTGGATTGCATTTAGAGTTCTAGAATCTCCCAACTATTGAATACATATGTCCAGCTCTATATGAATGTGATCTTACACCCCTATATCTGGATTTAGATCTACATTTGTACTTGAGAGTTCTTTGCTGATCTCCTAGAAGAAAACTGAACAGTGAGGTTCTAAGTTGCAGCATGAATACTTGGCACTGCCTTCTTAAAAACTACTTGGCATCCTAGCAAAACTTGAACAGAAAACTGATGCTAGTTATTTCTTGCCTAAAAAGAAGCATTATATTCTTCTAATACAAATAGCTACTTTATAGCACTGATATAAAACATGGCTGCACACTATAACCTTTTGTCATGAACCTTGGAAGTGGAGGGCATACTGATTCCTACCATTATTCAATATTTTTTTTATTATTGGTGTGACAAAATTGTTAATTTGTGTTTTTACTTGTTAAACTCTTGCTTTTCATTTGTTTCCCTCTAACATCATATCTTGTTTTCTCCACTTACTCAACAATGCTCATTGTAGCATGTTTTAGTACCATAGAACATCCTTCATCCTTTCACTTTTTATGCCTACTTTCAGGTATACGATATAAACAATTTGTGTGATATAGTTGAATTGTATATGTTTCATTGGGATTACCTACTTGTAATTCTCGAGTCTTATTAGGTAGATATTGAAGCCACTATCTAGGCATTATCTAATATGAAGGTATCAATGATGGTGATGATGGAGGCAGGTGTTATCTTTCTGATGTGTGCACTTGTCATTTTGCAGATCAATTTTGAAGACACATGTAAGAGTTTCCTTGAGGTTGCAAAGGTTAGGCAATAAATTAGTGGAAATTTTTTACTTGTGTTTCTTTGCAATGGAAGGGAATCATCATGTGACCATTCATGTTTTATGCCTATTTTCCTGCTTTTCTTTTCTGGTGTGGTCCATCGCACTTTGTCAATTGAAACTTTAAAACCGATGGAATTTGAATTGATTAAATAGTTATTGCTATTGAAGAGGTTTTAATCAGCATAGTATCCAATATGCATTGCCCTGTCCCGGCCACAAAGTTTGAAGTGTGATTCTGCCGCAGTTGGATGACATCTATTTGAGCATTTACTATCAAAGAATCTGCAAGAAAATGGCCAAAAAAGTCAAGCTGGAAAGAACAGCAGCCTAGCTTTTCCGAAATTGATCAGGAGGGAGCAATCCAACCTAGGTGGCCCAGCAGCTTTTCAGCCAGCTTAATGCTAGGGTTTGGGTTGACAGTCAAACAAGGTTATGTGTTACCCAAACGACATCTAGCTGAAACTCTATTACTTGGTTAACCAAAGGTTAACCCTTGTGTCATCCGAACAGGGCCTTAGTAAGAACAGATTATACATTCCATCAGAAGATTTGATTGCAGTGTCCACTTCAT
Organism: Nuphar pumila; assembly: GCF_984573655.1. Taxonomy (NCBI): domain Eukaryota; kingdom Viridiplantae; phylum Streptophyta; class Magnoliopsida; order Nymphaeales; family Nymphaeaceae; genus Nuphar; species Nuphar pumila. The sequence goes on along the minus strand of NC_143255.1, from coordinate 117,113,292 downwards.
CCCTTTCTCGAAGAAATTACTAGCATATATTTGTGGTAAATGTTATGGAATGTGTAGAAATGTGGGAAACTCTAGTGCCTTTGGGTTTTACTCCGATGTCTAAGAAATGATATCAAGCAACCAAAGGAGCGGCTTTAACGCCGTATCTGTATAACACAATAACTAACCATTACCAACTCCTAATGGATAGCAAAGCCAAATGGCTTGCTGAAGGCTAGCCAAATTACAAAAGTTCCCTAAAAATAAAAGAGTACAAAAAAATATGAAAAACCTATTTAAAATGTGCAAATCCTATTTCTTCTCTTCCCATCTCTTCATTTCATCATCAGACAGAGTGTTCAATATGTAACTGCACACCGGTAAAGAAGCAATAATGCAAGTTTAACTTGTCCTCAACCATTGTTTCCAACCAGGTCAACATCATGAAGATTCAATAACAATTGATAATGCTATGAAATTAATCTGCATTTTCTCACAAAAGCTTGTGGCGTCTAATACAGGTGTGGATGCATCATGGTTTGTCACACGTTTTAAGACCTGTGGGACTTCATCAAATAAAACATTGGGTGGAAATTGTTTTTCATGTTCAGTATGCATGTCGGGTTGCTTTTTTTCGGTGTTGGAGCACCCAAAGCCTAATATGGGGGAATTGCAGCTTTGCTGTTGATGGGCCATATTCTCTAACCAATTTGCTTATTCTGATGAAAGTTGCCAGATAACTTGCTTTCTTGGATTTTTTGTTTTGTTTATGTGTGACTTTTTTCCTTTTTTCCTATCCATCTTCAATGGCAGGAAGCTGTGCACCAAACTGTTAATGTCATATTTGAAGATCCTGGTGTGCGGGATTTAATTGTCAAAATTTACCAAAAAGGTCAGTCTTTATATAAAGGTGCACTATATTTTACACTTACCAAGTTGTGCAACATTCCATATATAACAATTTATTACTTCTTTGGCTTTTATTGTGATCATGCATGTGGTGAGTTATGTCATTCTTTTTTAATAATATATGTTGCATGTAAAACCTTGTCGGTTTCCTTGGAGAAAGAAGAGAAGTGATGTGCAGCCCCAACAACAAAAGGATGAGAGATGGGGGCGTCCTCCCATGATATTAAAATATATGTAGGCATACCCCAATTAGGGTTACAAATTGATGACAAAAAAAATCCAAAACTGCAACACATGCCACTGCCCAAAGGAATTCTAAAGGTGACATCTTCCAATGTGTTAATATTACAATCATGCCACCATCTCTTATAGTGTTAAAGGAGTAGTCAATATGCGGCTCGTGAAATTACATATTGCTATCACTCCCTCTCAAGTTGTACATCGGGCTTCATCATGTGCAACTTGCTCTTCAAATAATTGAATCTTTCCTTTGAGAGACCTTTTGTAAAAATGTTTGCAATCTGATCTGAAAAAAGAAAGAGCTTCCAGAATTCGTGCGAGAAATTCTTGGAAGTCTATAGTATTCTAAAGAGCATATTCTGTAGAATAAGAGTCTAACTGAATGTAAGTTTTTTTACACCCGGTTTCTTCAAGCTGATATTTATGTTATCCACTGTAATGTCATTATCCTATAACAATATGCCTATTTGTGTTTTATCAGTTATGCACTGCCACTTCATTGTTTCATGGTTTGTGGATGCTGACATAAAAGTGTAATGAAATAACGGAAAATATATAACCAATGCCACTAAGGGCTTACAAGATCATAATCACAATGTGCACAATCACAAATCCACTAAGGGACAATACAATAGCCAACAAAGGGCAACATTGAGAAAACACGAGAGAGAGAGAGAGAGAGAGAGAGAGAGAGAGAGAGAGAGAGAGAGAGAGAGAGAGAGCTCTTCTTGAGAAATCGGCAGCCCTAAACTTTCTTAGTTGCTGCACTAGTGCTTCATTAGTCTTAATAGGGTTACAATGATCTTTTACAAGGACAAAAGTGCTCCTTATAAGTAACACATGTTACAATATAATACAACTAAAGCAAAACTCGTGAATGGATATGGATCCTTTATCGGATTCATATCCATACCATATTCCACATTCTAATACCCTCCCTCAAGTTGTGCATGGGGTTGAACCATGTGCAACTTGTTCTTCAGATACCAGAAGCGGTGACTTGTAAGACCTTTTGTAAACATATCGACAACTTGGTCTTCTAAAGGCACATAAACTGGTTCAATCTCTTTGTCGGCTATCTTTTGTCTGATGAAATGTTGATCAATTTCAATATGTTTAGTCCGACTGTGATGAACAAGATTGAATGCAATTTGTATAACACTTCTATTATCACACATAAGTGTCGAATTTGAGATATCCTCTCCCATCTCTGTAAGAAGATGCCTAATCCAGGTCACTTCTGCTGTGGTAGCTGCCATAGATCTATACTCTGCCTCTATGCTAGATCTTGCCATAGCCTTCTGTTTTCTGCTACTCCATGAGACAAGATTTCTTCCAATAAAAACACAGTATCCTGAAAGAGACCTCCTCTCATCTGGATCCCCTGCCCAGTCTGCATCTGTATAGGCCAGTATGTTTTGGTGATTTCCATGAAGATTGAGTATATGTGAGTCCATCACCCACCGCTCCTTTTAGATAGCGAAGGATGCGTTTGACAACATCCATGTGACCAGTCTTTGGTTCATGCATGAATTGAGATACTTGATTGACAGAATACACAATGTCTGGTCTAGTAAAGGTAAGGTATTGTAGCATACCTACTAAACTCCGATACTTGACTGCATCAGGATATAACTCACCATCACAAATACTGAGCCTTTGGTTAACAACACTGGGTGTGAGTAGAGGTTTACAATCTGTCATTCCTGCTTTAGCCAAAAGATCAAGAGTGTATTTATGTTGAGTTAATGACATTTTATCACCTTGTCTGTCTACCTCTACTCCAAGAAAATATCTGAGCTCCCCAAGGTCTTTCATTTTGAACCGCATACTCAATAGAACTTTAATTCGCTGAATGTGGTCTGAAGCATTACCAGTGATAACAATATCATCAACATATATGAGTAAGAAAACCATAGTGGTACCGTTCCTATATATGAACAGAGAATGGTCAAGTTGGGAACGAAAGAAACCATGTTTGTGGATTTCTAAGGAAAAGCTTTCAAACCATGACCTAGAAGTTTGCTTCAATCCATACAAAGCTCTGGTTAACTTGTATACATATTCTTTTGGGCTTCCCTCTGCATAACCTTGAGGTTGCTCCATATAGACCTCTTCTTTTAAGTCCCCATGAAGGAATGCATTCTTAACATCAAGCTGACTGAGGATCCACCCATGTTCAATTGTCATGCAAAGTATAATGTGAATAGTTCCCATTTTCACTATTGGGCTAAATGTCTCATCATAATCCTGACCATATTCTTGAGTGAAACCCTTGGCCACAAGACACGCCTTATACCGTTCAATGCTACCATCTGGTTTATATTTAATTTTATAAACCCATTTGGAACCAACAACATTTTTGTCTGGAGGACGACCAACTATCTCCCATGTTCGACACTCATGAAGTGCTTCGATCTCCTCATTCATCGCTTCAATCCATTTGTTGGATTGGATAGCTGGATGAAAACCAAGTGGTTCATCGTGTTTTTCAATCTGGGATAGAAAAATCTGAAAGTCCATAGAAAAGTTGTCATAACTAACCCACTTTTCAATAGGATGCCTTATCCTGCCTGATCTTCTTGGTGCTTCTCTGTCATTAGACAGTGCAATGTGTTCTTCAGCAGGTACATTCGTTTGCTCTCTAGATCTCCTGGTATACACATTTCCTTTGTATCTCAGACACTCTGCTTGTGATGCATCATCTGAAACTGTTTCACCATGTATGCTTTGAGGAGACAGAATAGTATGCTCGGAAGCATGTGAAATAAGTTCAGCACTAAGCCATGGATCATACCAATTAGCAACTGCACCAGTAGGTTCACGATTGACCTCTGCTTCTTTTCCCAGAAAATTATTTTCATCAAAAACAACATTTCTGGAAATTCGAATCTTCTTATTGGCAGGATCATAGCATCTGTAACCCTTGTGTTCATCTGCATAACCTACAAATTGGCATATAGAGGCTTTGTCTTGGAATTTAGTCCTCATCGATTTGTCAATATGAACATAATATGTGCATCCAAAAACTCATAACTCATTATAATCGGGATGTGCACCAAAGATAACATAATAGGAAGATTGATTTTCAAGAATAGGCATAGGAAGACGGTTTATCACATGAGTGACAATGTGAAAAGCTTCAGTCCAAAGACTAATGGGTAAGTTACTCCCATGCATCATACTCATTGCACTTTCCACAATATGTCTATGTTTATGTTCAACAATTTCATTTTGTTGTGGAGTGTACGGGCAAAAAACTCTACGATGCATCCCATTATCTTGGAGAAAATCTAAAAATTCTTTAGAGGAATACTCACCACCTCCATCACATTGGAGAATTTGGATATTTTTAGAGAATTGATTTTTAACATAGGCATGAAAGTGACGGAAAATGGAAAAGACCTCTGATTTGTGTTTCATAAAGAATATCCAAGTAAAACGAGAGAAACTGTCAATAAAAGATACATAATATTTACTTTCAGAAGAGGAAGGATTAGGAGCTGGGCCCCAAACATCTGAACATATTATCTCAAAGGGTATAGAAGCTCTTTTATTTATTTGATGAAAAGGAAGTACATGACTTTTGCAGACCTGACAACTGGGACATATTTTATTCCTCAATGAAGGTGAAACAGACTCTGAAAGAAGACCATCAGACACTAACTTTTCAATAAAGACTTGACTACAATGACCAAGACGAGAATGCCAGAGATCTGACTTATTACATTTGGATGTACTTAGGACACTTTTGGAGACGAGATCAGACTGGGGCTTCAGGACACTGGAAGCTGGATCTTCATTAAAGACATACATGTCTCCACGTCGCTCTCCTTTAGCGAACATCTCCTTCGTTTGAAGATCCTTGACAAAGACAGAAGTAGGAGTAAATTCCACAGAAGAATTGGTAGAATCAACAAGCTTGGAAACAGATACAATATTTTTCTTTATATTTGGTGCATGAACAACATCATATAAAAGAATAGATGACTTAGACAAATGAATGACGACATTGCCTATGTTTGAAATAGGGTGGTGAGTCCCATCTCCGGTTACAATATTAGATTTTCCAAAATAGGGAGTCAGAGTAGAGAACTTACCTGCATTACCAGTGACATGGGTTGCTGCCCCAGAGTCAACATACCATATTCCATCATCATTTTGCTTCAGATTCAAGTTGGCCATAGCAGATAGAAGGAGATCCTTAGCATCTTCACTGACTCGAAATGTACCTACAGTTTTTTATATACCAACATTTCTAGTGTTTTGCATTCTATTCCAATTTTGTGGGTTGAACTAGTAGTTGGCCTTGATATGACCTCGCTTGTTGCACTGATGGCATGTGGGAACATTCTTTGAAAAATTGGCATTAGAATTTGGTGTAGGTAGTATCCCACGTCCACCCTAGATTGGATTTCCCTTGCCTCTGCCACGCCCTCCTCGTGCACGATCAACAAACGTCCCTGTGACAAGAATCTCATGCGTAGATGATTGCCCTGCTGAAGCATCAGATATGCTTTTTAAAGACATCTCGTATTGGAAGAGTTTAGCACGTAATTCCTCAAAACTGGGCAACGAAGGCAAGCATAATAAAGAGGTGACAAGTACATGATATTCTGATCCCAGGGCATTCAATGTTTGTTGCACCTTTTCTTTATCGGACACTGGATATCCAACAATCGCTAATTGATCTGTGATGCTTTTGACTTGATTTAAAAATTCAATAATGGTCATTGCTCCCTTCTTTAAAAGTTGAAATTCACGCTTGAGAAACAACACCTTAGCCTCTGATATCTGAGAGTAGGTTTGAGCTAAAGTTTCCCACAATACTTTAGATGTGCAATCATCAGGAATATAAACCAAAACTTCTTGCGACAATGTAGAAGTGATATACGCGACGAGAGCCTGATCACGTTTCATCCAAGCAATAAATACAGGATTGCGAATGGTGCTTGACATTTCTCCATCCCCTTTTGCTTCGGTTGTGACAAATTCCGGAGGCATTTGAGTGAAGCCATCCAAGTGACCTAAAAGATCTTGACTGCGAATAAAAGGGGTAATTTGTCTTTTCCAAGTCAAATAGTTATTTGTATTCAGTTTTTCCGAAACTAGCTGCCCCAGTAAATTGGAGGAAAGACCAGAATTGCCTGAAGCATCCATTTGTAGGCTTATGACAAAAATGTGGCTGAAAAACAAAGAATAAAGTGACACAGCTTATGACAGAAACAATCTGGACTGCTATCATAAAATGATGCAGCTTATGATCAATGACAGAAATTGGTACCAGAAGAAATGAACTGCAATTGCTGTGTGTGAATCAAGGAAAGAAGATGAAGTCACGAGTAATAAGAAAAACTACAACAGTTGTTGTGTGTGAATTAGGAAAAGAAGATGAATTCAACCTTTTGTGTAAACTGTGAATGAATGAAGAAGAAGTGACCTGCAATTGCTGTGTGTGAATCAAGAAAAGAAGATAAAGTCACGAGTAATAAGAAAAGCTACAGCAGTTGCTGTGTGTGAATTAGGAAAAGAAGATGAACTCAACCTTTTGTGTAAACTGTGAATGAATGAAGAAGAAGAAGTGACCTGCAATTGCTGTGTGTGAATCAAGAAAAGAAGATGAAGTCACGAATAATAAGAACTATAAAGGAAAAAAAAACTGTTGTGCGTGAAACAGGGTGTAACACAGTAAACGAGTGAAAATCTAAATTTATTTCAGATTAGTTGGAACACAGACAACAAATCTGAATGCATTGCAAATCTGCAATATAGATAGTTATTCGTTGCTGAAAAAGGAAAAGGTGAAGGGGACAAATCATGTGACCGACGATGACAGAAAAGGAATAGGGGAATAGGAAGTTGGAACCTGATTCACGTGAACTAATTCACGTCGCTGAAGAAGACCGATTCACGAGTTCTGAAAGGAACGAGGAGAACTCGCCAGATTCACGAGTTCTGAAAGGAACGAGAAGAACTCGGCTTTTGCTGCAGCAGATCTTGGCCTCTCACGTTCCTGAGGAAAGTCCTTTTTCGCCCAGAAATACAGCGTGCTATGATACCATGAGAAAACACGTGAGAGAGAGAGAGAGAGAGAGAGAGAGAGAGAGAGAGCTCTTCTTGAGAAATCGGCAGCCCTAAACTTTCTTAGTTGTTGCACTAGTGCTTCGTTAGTCTTAATAGGGTTACAATGATCTTTTACAAGGACAAAAGTGCCCCTTATAAGTAACACATGTTACAATATAATACAACTAAAGCAAAACTCGTGAATGTATAAGGATCCTTTATTGGATCCATATCCATACCATATTCCACATTCTAATAAACACAAGAGAATAAAAAAAAATATTCACTTTATTGAGCAAATGCTTTAGCAAAAAGCATTAAAGGAATAAGGGGGAACACCCCTATTTATATACAACAAAAAGAGAGAGTGAGGGCCATTGGGGGCTCCCACATAGACGTTGGGAGCGCCTAGTCTCTAAATGGCATTATTAATTACAAAAATATAAAAACAAAATAATAAATAAAAGGAAATAACTATTTTCTAAAACAACTATTTATTATATATGTGAAAACACAGAAATGCCCCTAATGGTGTGTGTGTGTGTGTATATATATATATATATATATATATATATATATATATATATATTTTAACACCCTCCCTCAAACTTACAGTGAAGTAATTGAAAGTTTGCTAAGGAGAAAAAGAAATCGATATGCAGGAAGAACTTTGGTGAAGAAATTTGCAAGTTGATACTCGGATGTGACATATGACAACATAATAGTTCCTTTGAGGTACTTATCACATACATAATAATAATCCATCTCTATGTGTTTTGTTCGCACATGGACAGTGTGGTTAATTGCAATGTATATTTTACTCTTATTGTTTCAACATATCTTTAAAGGTTTTGAGATGATGACACTCATATCTTTGAGAAGACTTTTTAGCCACAAGCTCTACTGTGGTTGTTACCATTGCACGATTTTCTGCTTTGGTTGAAGATAATAATTCTTTTTGCTGCTTTTTGCACCTCTACGGTATTAGAAAATCTCTTAAAAAAACACAAAAAACTTGTGGTTGAGATTTTGTTATTAGGATTTCCTCCCCAATCAACATCAGTATAAGCAAGCAAATCTAAGAAAGAAGATAAGATAAGAAAACTCCCTTTGTTATGGTGTTTTTAATATATCTGAGAATTCTTAACACAATACTCATGTGCACAGTTGTTGAAACATGCTGAAACTGACTGATAACATGAATTGCATGAGTTATATCAGGCCCAACGATTGACAAGTAGATGAGTGACTCGATCAATTGACGATAAGGTGTAGGATCTTCAAGGAGAGTCCCATCTTCAAGTCTTAACTTAGCATTGATCACTTTAGGGTTTTTTACTTTCTTGTCATATGAAATGCCAAACTTAGAGCAAATATTTGCAATAAGTTTCATTTGAGACATAATGTATCCTCTGAGAGAGTAAGCAACTTCAATGCTTAAGAAATATCTTAAAAAACTCAAGTCAGGCATGTCAAAATTTTATTTCAAAACATTTTAATATCAATAACTCCTTGATTATCATATCATCTACATAATGCAGAAGTATGACCACTTTAGAACCTATACTTTTAACAAAAAGAGCAGTGTCAGTATAGCAGGAGTGAAAACCCAAAAGAGACATAACACAACTAAATCTATCATACCAGGCTTTTGGAGTCTGTTTAAGACCATACAAGACTTTCTTAAGTCTAAGAATTTTTTCATTTTTAATACTAAATCTCGACGAAAGAACATATAAACCTCATTTAATTCCCCATTAAGAAAAACATTTTTAACATCAAGTTGATATATGGGCCATTTTTTATTGGATGCAATTGTTATGAGGGTCGTAACACTGATCATCCTTGCTACTGGTGCAAAGGTTTCCTCATAATCAATTTCATATTCCTGAGAATATCCTTTGACGACTAACCTAACTTTATATCTTTCTAGGTCCCATTACTCTTAGTTTTAACCTTAAAAACCCATCTACATTCTATAGCTTTCTTTCCTAAGGGTAATGAAGTTATTTCTCAAGTTTTTGCCTTTTTAAGAGCATCTAATTCTACATTCAATGCTTCAACCCAATGTAGAAGATTTTTAGCTTCATTATAGTGTGACAATTCAAAGTAGGAATGTAAGGCTATCAAACAAGCTCTATAATTTGGTGTTAAAGTATCATATGATACAAACCTACTAGGAGGAATAGAGACATGATTTGATCTTCTAAGTAGGGTTTTTTCTATAGAGAAATCATGTGTATATTTTTTTTAAGGCACTTGGAGGGTTTCTTTGCTCACGTTGAGTATACACTTGTGTTGGTTTTTCAATAATATTACCATTATTTGATTCGGCATTTTCAACATTAGAATGCCTATTATTATCACCATTATCATCAAGGAATTATCATTCGAAGAAACTTCACAAGAGATTAATTCTTCTTGTGGTAAGAAATCAAATAAGTTATAATGTACTTCCTCTTTTTCCTTAGTTATCTCAAGTGCATTTTCATTTTCTAAAAAGGTCACATTCTTAGAAATATAAAGTTTATTTTTCTTGAAGTCAAAACATGTAAAGCCTTTTTATTTTCTCCATAACCCATAAAGGCATATTCAATGGCTTTTGGATATAATTTATCTCTCGTGCAAATGGACAACATTTGCAACAAAAAATTTTCAAAAGTTTATAATCGGGAGTTTTTTCAAATAGTTTTTCATATAAAGAAACATTTTGAAGGGATGATGAGGGCATTCTATTTATCAAGTTGATGTTAGAATGACCTCAACCCAAAAACTTTTTGGAACATTTTTTAGAGATAAGTAAGGTCCTAGCGGTTTACATAATATGTCTATGTTTTCTTTCGGCTAACTTGTTTTGTTGAGGAGTTCTTGGACAAGATTTTTTATGACAAATCCGGTTTTGTTTTAAATAATTTTGAAATTCATTTGATAGGTACTCACCACCCGAGTCAGATCTAAGGATGAAAATATTGCTTTGAAATTGATTTTCAATAATCATGTGAAATTCTTTAAAGTAAGAACAAACGTCGAGTTTGAGATTAAGGGGGTAAATCCATACATATCTAGTGAAATCATCAATAAAAGTAATATAGTATGAATATCCTCCTTTTGATATGACCGAGAAAGACCCCCAAACATCTGAATGTACTAATTTAAAAGGTCTTTTGAAGGCAAATGTTCTATTTGGAAATGGAATAACTTTCATTTTTTCAAAAATACAATCCTTGCTAATTAAATATTTCTCATTACAATTTTTTTTTCTAAAAGAAAAAAATACATCTTTGAATAGCTTGGATGTCTAAGTCTTTTGTGCAAAGTTTCAATGTATTTATCTTGGACATAATTGCAAAATGATTTTGACGGAAAATTTAAAGAGTCCATGAAGTAGCGATCTCTCCTATGGCCTTGTCCAATCCGCTTCTTGGACCGAAGATCTTGCACGAAACAACTCTTAGATGAGAAGGAGATTTCACATTCATGATCTGCTATTTGAGAAACCGAAAAAAGATTTAATTTGCAAGGATGTTCCACGCTGGAAACATATGAACTTTTTGATTTAGTGCAAATATTAGATAGACTATTTTAATGTGGAGTCATATAAAAGAAGCTCCCAAGTCAAGGATCCAAGAACACATACCAAGAGGAGAGAATGATGCTATTGCGGCCCTTGAAGTTAATGGAGATTTGAATAGTTGTTGGAGTGCCTCCGATGGTTGAGTAAGTGAAAAAATATCTCCTCCTTTTCTAATGGTTTTCTCTCTTTTTGGTGTGGTCTCCTCAACGTAAGCTACCTTGTTTTTGGAGGTCTCCTTGAGTTTGGGACGATTAGTCCTTATGTGTCCCAGTTTATGGCAACGGTGGAAAATAACTTTCCTATATCCACTGTTATAGTTATTTTGCCTCCCAAAGTGTGGAGACTTATAACATTTCACATGGTTGCCGAGTTTAGAGACGGTTAACACTTCATCTCTCCCTTTAACCATACCAAGACGAGTTTTCTCTTGGCAAACATCGGCAACCGTATCTTCTAATGGAATATGTTTAGATCTATGAAGAAGGGAGGATCTAACTTGCTCAAATTCGGGACTAAATCCATGTAAAAATTGAAAAAAATGTTTTTTTTTCATTTGTTCTCTTCTTAGCTCTATATCTTCGCTAGCAACTCATTTGGGTTCAAGAAGAGTCAATTCATCCCATAGTGGGCCTAGAGAACTAAAATAATCACAAACACTCATTTCAATTTGATTGACGGTTCTTATTTTTTCTTGCAAGATCTTTTTGGGTATACATACCCTTCATAAAGAACCAAACCTCTTTGGCTTTACGAAATTTGGCAATGTTGACACATATCTTGAGCTCAACATTATTCATACAAGAATCTTAGTTCTTCTTCCTTAGTTTGATGATTTTGAATAACTTTAATATGTGAATCACCTTCTAAGGCTTTCTCTTGATTTTCTTCTCTTTTGGTGAGCTTGAGTTGCGGCTGAGGGATGATGCCCATCACATATTCCCAAAGTTTTTTGCCTTTGAGGTTATTTTTCATTGTAGATGCCTACACTATTTAGTTGAAGCCATTTAGTTTGAAGGATAAATCAATATTTTGTTCATGCTCCATCTTGAGTGATAGAAGAGAGAGAGGGAGAAAGAGAACAAAAATTGTGGAAAAATATCTCCACTTGAGTCACCACGAGCACCACAAACACTTGATGATGTTTCTCAATGGTCACCAACACTTGGTGACCACTTCCCACAAGACCAAGAGCACTATGGCTCTAATACCATGTAATGAAATAGCAAAAAATATAGAACCAATGCCACTAAGGGCTTACAAGATCACAATCACAATGTGCAACAATAGCCAACAAACGACAATACAAGAGGATAAAAAAATATATTCACTTTATTGAGTAAATGCTTTAGCAATAAGCATTACAAGAATAGGGGGGAACACCCCTATTTATATAAAACAAAAGGAGAGAGTGAGGGCCATTGGGAGTTCTCACAGGGAGACGTTGGGAGCCCCTTAATGGTCACATTTGTGACCGTTGTGTAGCTCAACGTCTCTATAGTCTGATGACCATAATGCCCCCAATGGCATTATTAATTACAAAAATATAAAAAAAATAAATAAATAAAAAGAAATAACTGTTTTCTAAAACAGTTATTTATTACATATGTGAAAAGACATAAATGTCCTTAATGGGCATTAGCTATTACAAAACTGATATATATATATATATATATATATATATATATATATATATTAACAAAAAGTACATGACTGGTTGTAGAATCTGGAAGCCATATATGGTTGCAGAATCTGGAAGCTGCTTGTGTGTATCTGCAAGCTAAAAGATAATGTTGGCATGAGCTGACTAGTGAAACTATGGGACAGTTTGCTTGATGCAATGGGTATTCCTTTGGCCACCCGATGACATTAGCCAGACTTGGTATCACTGTGGCAGCTCAAAGAATATTTAGTTGTGGTGACCATTTCAGTCGGCATTATTATCTTAGTAAATGCTTATTGTGAAAAAAACACATGAATGGTTGATATGCATCAACCATTAAAGCTTTAAAATAAAATTGGAGGTTTCCCCCAGCTCGCACATCTGTATTTGATTTGAAAGGGGGAAAATAGGAATGAGAAGAATTCGGCTGCACAACTAGGCTTTCTTGATTAGCTTTGCTCTAACATTTGAGGGATGTCTTACCAAGAGAAATGAAAAAGAAGATTATTATGTCAATCATTTGTTGCACTAGATGGATCACATTCTGTTTTTCTATCATTCATTTTATGTACTCCACTATAACTAAAGAATTTGAAAAAAAATTCTTATAAATTTGAGATGGTTTTCCTATAATGCAATTCTAGTATTAGATTGAAATTTGATACATTGGATTTTTCTTCTTTCTAATGTTTTCTCTTGGAAATGTCAGATTGGATGGATGGCATGGTTACAGAATATTTAATTGCAACATTCAGCGATTACTTTGGAGATGTAAAAGTGTAAGCTTTTCCCTATCACACACACACACACACACACACACACACACACACACACACACACACATATATATATATATATATATATATATATATATATCATGTCATCAATTTTCATATTCTCTTTTTTACATTGGCTGCATGAATGAGACAACCATTACTAAATTGTTATATTGTCCTAAACCAATATTTCCGTTCAGAATTTGCTGTATAGTATTTATCATCTTCACCATTATAAATGTCAAGTATATTAGCTTTATATTTATTTGGGATTGTCTTTGATGTTAGTCAAGGAAATGATTTGTGCCTTATTAATCTCAAAGTGTTATTTCTGGAATCTAAAGGAATTTTACCAATGAATCATTTTCTCTGCCCTAAGGTCCTCTCTTTCCAAAAGAAAATTACGAATAACTTCTTGAATACGTAAAAGGATGATGTGGTAGAGTTTCGTTTGTATCCAAATCCTAAACCCTTCACTATGCAGTGAGGCTCCCCTTGCTGGTGTCCTGAGAATTACAGCTTTGCAACTCACTCTTGCCATTGGGTTTAGACTGTGTTGGCTAGTTCTCCAAATGGGTTATTTTTCGTTCAGTGAGTTGCAGAGTACATAACTCCCTTGCATGGAGTGCATTGTTGAAGGGTTTTGGGTATCATACAGTAATCTACCTCTCATATGGCATTGCCTTGTTGTAAGCTTTGATAGTTGTTGTGGGTGTCCTGAATTTTGGACCCGCTCTGCTCCGTTCTAGGACCCGATCCAAAAATATTTTGGTGACTGTGCGATGGGAAATTTTCAATGAGGTTTGTGCTGGTAGCTGAGAGATCGGGCTGTTTGGGCCCCGTGGTATAGGCCTGTCTAGTTTTGTAATTTTCCCTTTTGTGCTGCCTAGGATTTTATGACCTTCATCATATATATATATAGCCGTCTCTTTTGAGACTTGGGTGATAAAAAAGAGAGTTTCCAGTGTACTTGGGATTAGGGTTTTGGCTTTTGAGAGCTTTGTATCTTGTCTCAGTATTTCCTTGTTCATTCATAAAGGTTAAGACTATATGACAGTTCTAATAATTTATGTGGATGATATCATTGTTACAGGTAGTTCAAAAGATCACATTGAACAAATCAAGGATATATTGAGCAAAAAATTTAAAATAAAAGATCTTGGTAAATTAAAATATTTCCTTGGTGTTGAAGTTTACGAGGATGATCTTGTGTTAACACAACATAAATATACTCTTGATCTTCCGAGGAAAACTGGGATGATTGATTGCAAGCCTTTGATGATGCCAAATCCTATTAATCTAAGGCTTAGCATAAATGACGGAGAATCATATGAAGATCCCACAAAATACAATTTAGTCGGAATATTTTATTTCTTACTTTTAATCGACCGGATGTAGTTTCTCTCTCATCTTATGTACTTTTAAAAGATAAGATTCGGAACGAGGAGATACGTAAGAAGGTAGGCGTTGCACCCATTGAAAATAAGATGAGAGAGAATCGTTTACGGTGGTTTGGACATATTCGGCAAATGCCTAATGATGCTCCAGTTAGAAGGATGAAGAAATGGAAAAATATATTAGTTAAAAGAGGTCGGGGTAGGCCTAGGAAGACTTGGATGGAGTTGATAGGAAAGGATATGAATGCTTTGAACCTCACCGAGGACATGGCATTGGATAGAAATGATTGGAGGAGAAGGATTCTTGTGGAAGACCCAGAATGATTTTTTTTGTTGGTTCATATCGCCGACGCCAATTGTTTTGGGATGAAGGCGTAGTAGTAGTTGTTGTTGTTGTTGTTTTAATCGACCGGATGTAGTTTATGCTGTAAATCAGGTATCCCAATCCTTCCTTGCTTAAAGGGAACTCTTGGTGATGGGCTTCACTATAAGAAAAGGATGAAAGGAGAAGACATGATGCTGATTGGGCATGTGACCCAGATGAGAGAAGATTGATGCCAGACTTGTGTCTTTGTTGAAGGAAAATTGGTTTCTTTGTGCTGCCGGAAACAAAAGGCGGTTGCACAATCAAGTACAAAGGCTGATTATCATACAATGGCTATATCATCATCAGAGCTAACATGGGTAAGACACTTATGTGATCTGAATGAAAGAGTTCCCAAATCTATTTTATTTTGTGACATTCAAAGTACGATCAAGATTTTATTGAATCTTGTGCATCATAACAGAACCAAGCATATAAAGATTGATCAACACTTATTAGAAGCAAAATAGAAGATGGAGAGTTGAAAGCAGAGTTACCGGTGAAATGAAATGGGGATCTTCGAAACACGAGCTTAGATTCACAAGGGCAAGTGTCAAGAATGACACTAAAGCATAACCCTTAAAAAGGGTATAACTGGAAACAAAATAAAAATAAAAATGTATTCTTTATTGATATGAAAAACCAATTGCTTAAGAAGCATTGGAATAAAATACAAGAGGAGCTGCACCCCTTTATATACACAGCTGAAAGAGGACTCAATAGAGCTGTTGGACACAGTCCAACAACTCTATTTGGAGTTGTTAGAATGTGTCACTCCAACAGCTCTATTGCTAGTCAAGTCTGGACAAGACTTGACTAGCAACCGTCATTCTAGTTCAAACTGAACTAGATGACATAAAGGCAAAAAATAAAAATAAAGGAAAAAAATTACCGAAAAGAAAGAAATGAAAATTGTATATATATATATATATATATATATATATATATATATATATATATAATAACTGGAGCATCATTAGGCCTTCTAACTGGAGCATCATTAGGCCTTCGCCGAATATGTTCAAACCACCGTAAACGATTCTCTCTCATCTTATTTCAATGGGTGCAACGCCTACCTTCTTACGTATCTTCTCGTTCCGAATCTTATCTTTTATTGTATTTCCACACATCCATCTAAGCATACACATCTCAGCTACACTCATTTTTTGAATATGATGTCTCTTGGCAGCCCAACATTTCGTATCATATAGTAAAGCAGGCCTAATAGTCGTCCTATAAAACTTTTCCTTCAACTGCAATGGCATTCTACGATCGCACAACACTCCAATTGCACTTTTTAATTTCATCCACCCAACCTTTATCCTATGATTTACATCTCCATCAATTTCTCCATACTTTTGAATGATAGATCCTAAATATTTGAAACAATCATCCACCGGTATTTCTTGCTCACCAAGATTCACTACACTCCCATCACTACTTCGTTGCTTACTAAACCGAAATTCCATATATTCTGTCTTACTCTTACTCAACTTAAAACCTCTAGCTTCCAATGTCTGTCTCCATAATTCTAACTTAGCATTAACCCTAGCCCTAGACTCATCAATCAAAATAATATCATCAGCAAACAACATACACCACAACACATTTTCTTGAATTGATCTCGTAAGCTCATCCATCACTATAGCAAATAGGAAAGGGCTTAAAGTAGATCCTTGATGTAACCCAACCGTTATAGGAAAATTGGTTGTCACCCCTCCATGCGAACATTGGTTACTACTCCTTCATACATATCTTTAATTATACTAATGTACTTGAGAGAAACACTTTTCTTCATCATTGTCCACCAGAGAACGTCCCTAGGTACTCTATCGTATGCCTTCTCCAAATCAATAAAAACCATATGCAGATCTTTGTTCCTCTCTCTATATCTCTCAATAAGTTGTCTAAGAAGATGTATAGCTTCCATAGTTGATCTTCCAGGCATAAAACCAAATTGATTCTCCGATATCATGACAACCTTCCTCAACCTAGACTTAATCACCCTCTTAAAGTTTCATAGTATGACTCATGAGTTTTATACCACGATAGTTTGTGCAATCTTGTATATCACCCTTATTCTTATATAGAGGCACCAAAGTACTCTTCCTTTACTCATTAGTCATCTTATTTGTCTGCCAAATCTTGTTAAAAAGATTTGTCAACCATTCTAAACCTTCCTCTCCCAAGCATTTCTAAGCCTCGATAGGTATACCATCTGGGCCAACTGCCCTTCTTGATTTCATTTTCTTCAAAGCCTCTACAATGTCTTTCTTTTGAATCTTGCGTATGAAGTCACGATTCATCTCATGAAATGGAATGGAGAAGTCTCCAAGATCCTGAGCATGATTTCCATTAAATAGCTTATCAAAATAATCTTTCTATCTCTACTTAGATTTTTATAACACTCTCTTTTAACCTTAATAGCTAATTTGACATCCTCGTTCCACCATGATGTATTCTTACCTAGCGGTGCACTGCCTTTAGACTCACCCAATACCTCCTTAGCCACCTTTCTCATGCCACCCGCTATCTTATTCCACATTGATTCTGAATCCTTCTCGAGACCCCAATCAACTTCCTTAACTACCTGCTCTACAAACATTCCTTGTTTAGCTCCTTTCAGTGCCCACCACTTAATTCTAGGATCTATCCTATGTCTATCCTAGGATCTATCCTATGTCTATCTCTCTCTCTACACACACACACACGAAGGAGGACTCCATCTCTCTCTCTCTCTCGTTTCCCCCCACTCAGGTCAATGCCCCAAAAAAATGAGAGAGAGGTAAACCAAAGGGTTGGGGGAACGGGGGGTACGGGGGAGACAAGAGAAAGAGGGTGTACCAGGTCATCGGAGAGAGAGAGAGAGAGAGAGAGAGAGAGAGAGAGAGAGAGAGAGAGTTTATCGTGGTGAGGGGGACCAAAATAGTCCTACCCCTTTGACCACAGGTCAAACACCACCAAAAAAATCTTTTTGGATCGGGTTGGGGTTGGACGCGACCCATAGCGTACCCGCATGCCATCCGGTACCTGTGCCTGTGTCAACACGGGTCCATCACCCCATATGGCGTGTCCGTGTGACATAGAATATAGTTTACTCTTATTTCAAGTTCTTGGTGGTCAATCCCTGTTTCAGCCGAAAAGCCTAAAGTCACCCAATTATTTCCCTCCTAGTTGGACCATGTTGCAAGCTACAAATGTCTTAACCATGCAAGTCTGCACCTTTCATTACCCATTGGACTCAAAGATGGATAATGCTGGGTGTACCTTTAAACTAGCTCATTGGTATGGTTCAAGGCCTGTCATGAGCTTCTGGTTCATCACTGACTCAAGGAAGATATACATTTATTCCTTGAGTTTCCAGTGAGCCAATGGCTGGTCAAGCCAGTCTGTTGGCTCTTGTGAGCTTTATGCCAGCATCTCCTGATGAACTATGTTAGTTTATTCTGTAAGCAACAAGGCATTGCCCACCTTTGGTTGCCCTTCTAATGCACAATGAGGATTTTAAGTTTTTTCTTATCCATTATGCTTAATGGTGCATCTTCAGCTTCATTTGTTTTCTGACCTACATGAGTGGTGATAAATGTTTGATATCTGAACTAATGCCACGTTTCTGACATGGGGGACAAATGCTTGGTTTAGTTTTTCATGCAATGGTGAGGAAGATTCAGGACCTATGGATCTTTCAAGATCAACAGTACTATTGAAATGCATTATTGAAAAGTACATCATGGTGTTCTTGTAAATATGCCCATAATGAATCTCGACCTTAGTATGGTGTTGAACGCTTCAGCTAATGGGTGGTTTGAAGTGGATTTGCCTTTTGTCCGTCTTCAAGTGGGGTTTTGTGTTTTCTCAGGATTGGACAGCAGGATTTTCCTTCTTAGATTGTACGATCCAAGATGGACCAATTCAAGATTGATAAGAAAAAATCTGTCTTTTCACTGTAAAAATATGCTTGCTGTCTTTAATTTAGTTTGATTATGCTGCCCTTGCTCTGCCTGTAAAAGGTGTTTACTACTTGTCGCTTACACAGCTTCTTCAGGTTTCCCTTGTCTGCTTTTATAGTTATGATTTAATTAATTTGCACTAGTCAAATTTCGTTTTATTGCTTCTGAGTTTTGTTCCTGTCTTCAGTTACATCGAAGAAAGATCTTTTAGGAGGTATGTTGAAGCCTGCCTGGAGGAGACTATTATTGTATATGTGGACCATCTCCTTGCCCAGGTTGTATGCCAGAATTTTTGAAGAAACAAATATGATTTTATTTAGGGGATGTTTGTTTAACTCCAGTTAGAATCATTCTCTGACCCAAATGAGATAATGATTCTTATTGGCTCCATTCTGTTATGCCAAAGCAAAAGTGAGAGAATGGAGCATGAGAAAACGATTCTCATCTTGCAAAGCAAACAAGTCGTTTTCCCACTTGCATGTAACTCAGAATTGTAGGGGGCACCGGTGATTCTGAGTCATACAATTCAAAATCAGATTTGTTTTGAAATTGCATGGTGGGTGACAAGGCAAACATACCCTTAGTATCTGTCATGCAATGATTTATTTACTTTTTTCTGTTTGGTTACTATGCAGAGAAGTTCTATCAAGGAAGAGACAATTGACAGAATGCGACTAGATGAAGAGTTTTTGACTGACTTCTTCAGAGAGCACATTAATATATCAGTGAGTAAAGTTCCCTGTATTAGAAGCATAGTTGCTTAATGTACATATTTCTCCATGGATGTTTCGTTTGTACTTCATCTACAAAAGAATCGTTCCTTACTTTTTTTTCTGCCTTTGTCTTTGGCTTGGCTGACTGTCTTCCCTGAACTTCCTGGGCACCCTGCTCATGTGCTGTACATGAGTTTCAAGGATGACAACAATTATGTTCTTTGTTCTTGTATAAGGACAAATCTAGTAGGATCTAGTGATCGGGTATTGGTATTTCTTCACAATGATAAATATTGAACTTGTACATGCTTTTCCAATAAAAGAAAGAACTTGTATGCACCAATTAATGTGTCAGTTTTACATGTTAAGTTCATCGTTCTTGTGCATTGCATGGATCATGTCACTTTCAGTTTCTGAAGAACTTGCAATAGTTGTTTTTGGTTGTGGATTTTCTGTTACTCTTTTCTATTTTGTGTGTATAATCCTGCACGGCGACAATCCGAATTTTATTGCTTTCTGTGGGAAGGATGCCACTGTGTAATTGTTGCTTTAGAGTTTCCAGTATGCACCAATTAATGTGTCAGTGTAACATCATGCTAAGTTCATCGTTCTTATGCATTGCATGGATCATGTCACTTTCAGTTTCTGAAGAACTGCAACAGTTCTTTGTTGTGGATTTGCTGTTAGTCTCCTTTTCTATTTCTTGTGTGTATAATCCTGCACTGCGACAACCTGAATTTTATTGCTTTCTGTTGGACGGATGCCACAGTGTAATTGTTGCTTTAGAGTTCCTTCACTTGGCTTTAAAAAAAAAATCTTCATCGACACCCAAGCTACTCCTGGTGTGTTAGATCCGTGGGTACTTGTTCCTGCAAGTGATGAACCTTTACCCTACGCAGATTATTCATCTGGGTTTTGCTATATTCCTATGTGTTGATCTGCTTATCTTGGATTGGCACTTGCTGAATGAAGATCTTACCAGCTGTTAACAGTAAACACTAAACTCTGCATCTGTCACTTCATTCCACCATGATTGGGTCTATCAATTGACTGTTTTAGCTTGAGATTTTCTGCCAAGCATCAGAAATTTACCTTGTCAATCTCAAGGCCTGGACTACCAAAATCAAATAATTTTATGTTAATCTAAATAGTCTGAATGTGCAGTGGTTTCTGATGACTGGTTCTGCTTTTTTTGCAGAAAGTTGAGAAGCGGGTGCAGATACTTGCTGATTTAAGGGAGTTAGCTTCAGCAGAAAGTTTAGAGTCCTTCACCCTTATCTACACAAACATTCTCCAAAATCACCCTGATTGTCCTGTAAGTCCTGGTTGTCTACCAAACTCTTATTTCCTAGGGTCTTGGTTGGAATATACATTGACAATTGAACTGGAAATACAGCCTGAGGTTGTCGAAAAGCTTGTTGGTTTACGGGAAGGCATTCCAAGGAAAGATGCGAAAGAGGTATTCCTTGTTGGACTTTTTTGTTTTGAACCCCTGCAACTGCTATATATGTAAATGATAATGGTTTCAAACTTTCTAAATACGAAGGCCTATTAAATAATAATGTCCCAAAAATGCGCTGCTTTTGTTTTCCTCTTCCATTTGATCGATCATATCTGCCCAAGTTGCCCAAATTGATTGTGAATGTTGAGTTTTAATTGAGTGGATGAATTGCCTCAATAGCTGTAAAAGAATTGCTATCTGCGTGCAGGTTGTTCAGGAGTGCAGGGAAATATACGAGAGTTCTCTTGTAGATGGACATCCACCCAAACCCGGCTTTGTTTTTGGACGGGTGAAAAGTTTGACTGCTTCCAAGGGTTCTTTATGGAGGAAACTATAGTTCTGTTTCATGTTCAACCTCCTGTCAAATTATTCCTTTTTCTTCCATTTTTCCATAGGGACAGGCTCACTGTACAAGCTTGTATTCATTTGGCAATCTAGCAATAAAAGCCTCGAAGAGTCGATGCAACTTATTCCAATTTATACCTTCTCATGTTATTTCTTACATTTTTCGCTAATATCCTTTGTGCTTTATCATTTGTTTTCTTCTTATAAACGCTCATATAGGTTTTATTTATTACCATCACTTGTAGCAGTTTTACAATGGTTCAGGATGAGCAAGCAGGGAATGTGGAGTTTTACTAGGGCCCTGTCTGCCCTGGGTCTATGTGATTGTACCTTGTAAAGGTGACTAAAAGAAGCAAGTTATTGACCTAACATCTCTATATTATTTTGATATTGAATTATTAGAAAATGACCGTACGACAAATATGATGTGTTTTTGAAATGTCTCAAATTTTTTGCCATTCTCCTCATGTCCAAAATCATGAATACCCAATTTTTTGACTTTTTTAACCTTTGCATGTGTGGAACTGCTTTTTGGTTAACGCAAACTCACTTAAAAGAGTTTCACACATTTTTTCTTGAGGACATCACCAAGGTCACATAAAATTATGTGCAAGCTTTGTGTTAATCTCAAACTTCAGATCACAGCTATGTCACGAAGTCCACATATATATTATGAAGTTCGCACATAATTTTATTTAGATCTCGTGGTACTCTCAAACTTCAAAATATCGAACATACCTGATGAAGTTCACACGTCACAAAGTTTGTATAAAAGTATGTATGAACTTTATGAGTATAAAAATTGAAACACCGCATTCCGGAGTTCTTTTCGCATAAATTTTTAAGGTTTTTTGTGGTCTCCAACCTTCTTTTCTGATGGTGACTTTTTTATAGTATTTTCGGCAACTATTTTATCGGGACTTCATCTTTGAGTATTTCAAAATCATTGATGGGTTTTTTTTTTCGGTAAGCACATATTTAAAATTTGGATCAGTTATTTTTTTTGAAACACAAATTTTTTTCTTTTGTTCCAATGATTTGTATGCTTTTATTTTATTCTTCAATTTTGTTTTTTATATGTTGCAGATATTGTATAATAAACATCATATGTTGGGCACAATGTTTGATTTCATAACGATTTGGGTTTTTGTTTTGTGTTTATGTTGTTTGCCTGTTTACTTATATTTTTTGTCTTGGTATCGTAAATTTTTTTTAATTTGTTTAATACAATATCCAAAATGAGAAGACTTTGTTGGTGGGGATACCTGAATCATCTTCTACTTTAGTGCACAATAAAAAAGCCAAAGAAGATAAACTGTGTCATCTTTTGTACTATGAAACAATGAGCTTGCTTGACACATGGATAGAGAGAAAATTACATCAAATGTAAAGAGTTTAAGTGTTTGATATTTTTTCATGAAAAAGACACATTTTGTAAACTCAAAAAACTTGTCTCTTATCTCGGAAGCATCTAAAGAATGAGATGGTGACTTAGTGGCAAAGAATGACCTATTGAATCACTTTGATGTTGTTGCGAACTTAAATGCCCGAATAGATAAAGCTGGAGATGCGGCTAATTGCAGTGGCGAGATGAGGAAAATGCCTTGGGTGCCTGATTGACTGGATTGGGGTTGATAGAGCGATTATTGTCTAAGGTTTGTAGGGTCGTACGTTCTTGTCCTCCAACACCTAGTTTTCTGCTCTCAATCCACTGTTCTCGTTCTTGTTTTTTGCTTTGTAAACGTGCTTTTTGCTGCTTGCTGGGTCTTGATATACCTTTCTCCGGTCCTATATGCAATACTACGCAACAACATGGCTTGTTACAGGGAGAGGGTGGTGTGTGTTCTCCCTCGAAGACGGCCATTAGCTACATCTCGTGTTCGGGGGTCCCAATGAGCGCCACGTATAAGAGCTCGTGGAGCTCGTATCCCTGTGTGTCAGCATCACTTAACATCGGAATCTAGAGCAGTTGCAAAGACTTAAGTACCCTTTCTTGCTATGCTCGCCATGAAACGATGGTTCGAGAAAATTACAAAAATATCCTACATTCAAAAGAAGGAAAACGATGGTTCGAGAAAGGGATAAAAAAAGTCCTCCATCCAGAAAGTATGATGTTAACTCTTCAAAGTCCAAACATTTCATTTTTGCTCTAAGCAATAAACTTTTGCGCCATCTGCTGTAACAGGAGCACCCTTTGACAACGCAAACTTTGTTGTCATCTCAAGTCGAGCTTCCTACCTTGTTTTTTAGTCTGTTTTACAACACATTGTCACCTTCTCGTTCCTGCCTTGTGTTACAAAACATTCCCGTGTTCGCGATCGACTGGTTCGATCATTGGTGGGCGTCATAGGCGAATTTGTCAGCCATTTCTTTTTACAATCTTCTCTTCTTTTTCGTTGTCGTTAGGCATTATGAAAGAAAGCAATGATGCACAAACATTCCAACAAGTGCCATTAAGGCATCATGAGTACCTTTCCATGTCATTATGCTATCATTGAAGAACATATGTCATCTTGAGTGTCATTAAAACGTTATTTTGTTATTGCAGGTGGATCTTGTCCTTTCGATGGTTGGAAACTTATCGATATTTGTAAGACGTTGGGACCTGTTGACAAGAATGCTTGTTTACAAATGCAAGGAAGGGCCTCTACCCCATCCGGTAGCCTCCATTCACTCAGTATATGCATTGTATCTTAAATTGCGGTTTTAGTAACATACTATCAATTTGTGAGATATTGTTTTATTTTTAATATCGATTTGTTTGCTATTATGCTGAATTTTCGTATCGATTTGTAATATATTTTATGATATATTTATCGATTTGTAAGATATTATGTGTTTTGTAGTGTCGATTTATAAGGTATTATGCTGAATTGCCGTATCGATTTGTAATATATTATGCGATATATATATCGATCTGTAAGATATTATGTGTTTTGTAGTATATATTTGTAGAAAGACTTTTAAAATGTGTGCGTGCAGAAATACATTTTTATGCGCTTGCGGTGATGATTTTCGTATTCAAATCGTTGATCATTTAACGATTTCTATTGAACTCACTTTATAGCATCATAGATATAATTAAAGCGCTATCGTCAACACACATGTACGACATGTCGTTTCTTTTGTTGGCATGGTAAGTAACAACTCGATGCATAGTATAAGCAAATAACAAATCACAATTGCTTTTATAATGCGATTCATTGAATCATTTCTTTGACTTGCTTAACCTTATCGATATCCGTTGTTATATGCATCCTGAATAAATCATAGTAAACATATGCGCTTGCTCACACAAATTGATATATTGCTTATAACAGTGGTGAGCTTATCATCTGGTTGTAATGACGATGATCTATCTCAATTATTTGAAAGATATAAAGAAGTGAACATATGTATTAATGATGCACCTGAAGAAGTGAACACGTGCACTAATGATGCACATGATAACAAGGGTGCAGACATTGGATTCACTCTTGACTTGAATGTTCCAGCAGAAGAAATGTAATTCGATAATGAGGTAGACGATCCTAACAGTACACTTGATAAAGGTGCAAGCACTGAGAATGTACATGATAGTACACCTGACTCTGTTCCCGTAGAAGGAATGCAGTTTAATACTGATGATGTTGCATGTAAATGTTATAATGATTATGTCTTAGAATTTGGTTTCAGTGTTAGAAGGTTTTCTTGGTCAAAAAATGTACAAGGTGTCATGGTAAGAAAGATATATGTTTGTTCTAAGGAAGGTTGGAAGAAATCAATTGGAAATCCAACAAGGAGCATGTCAGAATCAAGATGTAGATGTCCAACGAGAATGGTGTTAAGAAGACTTCTAAATGAGAAATATGTATTTCCTACTTTAATTAGTGATCATAATCACGATTTATCTGCTTTATTTATAACTCCTATTTTACGATCACATCGTAAAGTAACTGTAGTGCATGCTGTAATGGCTGAAATAGCTGATAGCGTCAGCATTGCACCAAGGAAGACATACAATTTATTTGCGCACATCGATGGTGGTCGTGAGAATATGCCATTCACACCTATGGATCTAAGAAACCATTTAAAAAGGAAGGGGACAAATAACATGAAGAATAGCAATGTTCTTTGGTTGATTACTTACAGAAGAAATCAAGCATTGACCCTAGTTTCTTTAGTGCAATGCAACTCGATAAAGATGGATATGTTATGAATATGTTTTGGACATATTCAAAGTCAAGAGTAGATTATGAATGCTTCAATGATGTGTTTGTTTTTTATACGACAGTGAATATTAATACTGAACAGTGGTCATTTGCACAGTTTGTGAGAGTGAACCATCACTCACAGAGTTGTATATTAGGCAACACTTTTTTGTATGACCAGACCAAAGAAAGCTTTGAGTGGGTATTCAGAGTATTTACACAGGCAATGAATGGGAAACAACCTGAAGTTGGTACTTACAGATGATGATCACGCAATTGTGGTTGCATTGTTTCATGTGTGGCTAGATGCACATCATCACCTATGTTTGTGGCATATCTTTCAAAATACAATAAAGAACATAAGACACATATTTAATCAGAAGACAGAGTTTGACAAAAAGTTTACAAGGTATGTACTTGAGAGCGTAGACGAGGTTACCTTTATGTCAGATTGGGAGGAAATGATTCAGATATACGACCTTGAAGACTGTCTGTGGTTACAAAATTTATATGCAGAAAAAGAGAAGTGGACATTGGCATATGGAAGACAATACTTTTGTTCAGGTATGATAAGCACACAAAGAGTTGAATCTATACATGCAACACTGAAGAAAGCCTTGCATTCATGTTTAACAATGTTTTACTTCATGGAACAATATGAATTATTTGTAGACGGTCGAAGACAAAATGAGCTTGAACAAGATGCGAAATGCTTTGATACATGCCTTGTAACTTTAGAAATAAAAATATTGATGTGACCTGCAGATATGTATACACTAACTATATTTAAATGGATTAAGAAAAGGTTATACATGTCAGTAATTGCAATATAGAAGGACTCATGCAAACCGAGAATATGCACAAATACCATATTTTATAGGAGGGCGAAGAGTATCAGAAAAGGCAAGAAGCACATGTCACGTACAATGTTGAGAACAGAAAAATTGAATGTACGTGCAAAATGTATGAATTCAAAGGTATTTTATGTTGTCATGCATTAAAGATACTTAATCAAGAGAAGATATAAGTAATACCTGAGTCATATTTAATGTGAAGATGGAGGAAACAAGCAAATATTGAACTATTGGATATGGATAATGTCAGTCAATCTGGTGTTGATGAGAAGTGTCACATAGCCTCCCGTTACCAACAACTGTGTAGGTCATTTATGCATGTTGTAGATTTGACATCAAAAAGTGAAGAAGTCTATGTATGTATGAGAAAAGAGTCAAGGAAGTTACTTGAAAACGTGTAGTTAATTCACCATCAGTCTGTTGCAGTTCATGAATACCAGTCCAAAATAATGGGATCAAACATCGTAGGTGAAAATCATGCTTCCCTTGACACTCCTGAGAAGTTGCGCCGAAGCATAAACATCATCTTCAACAAGTCAGGAGTGCACGTTGTTGATTATGATGAAAATATTCACCGAGCGAAGGATATCAAAAGAAAACCTGCCTCTGATTGCAGTCGTCGGAGGGCAAAGGGTGCACTAGAATTGGTTGGCAAGAAAAGGTCTAAGAAACAACCAACCTCTAATAAAAAACAACAAAGCCCTTCACATGAATAGGTATGTAAGACATTATATTGCTTCCCATATAAATTGCATTACGTGAAGCTTATCAATATCTAACTTGTGTAATTTCCAACGTTGTAACCTTCGATCCTCCCAACCAAATTTCCTGGAATGATAGCTTCAGTTTTACAAGTCTTTTGGTATGTAATCAATGTTGGGAAGATGTTTGCATTTCTTGTGAAACTTAATGCAGTGTCATATATTTTTTGTTTCATGGCAGACTCAGATCAATTCGAAAGTGAGCTATGAAACACATGAATCATGTGTAGACTATTTTTAAGTATCACCATCAAGTTAGTTGTCATGCCTCTTTGCATGACCCAATTTCCATATTGTCGGATTTGTTAAGAGTTTAACAAAACAACATAGCTCGTTTACTGAGAAATAAGGTACAATGGGAGGCCATTACTACTGAGCTCGTTTACTTGGAGAGGATGTATCCTCAGCTGCTCATAGACATTGTAACCAACTACTAATATTTTTTATATACAAATGTGGTTGTAAATCATGTGGATTTGTAGTTACAAAGTTACGACGACAACGATATCTCTTTATTTTTATTTTTGAACAAAATCGTTTGTATTCAAGAATCTAACTCATTTTTTATCGTTGAAGCAAAACCCGAAATCCTTAAACCATCTTTCCCAATCGCCCGTAAAAGCGATTACGAAAAATCGATGGCATAGACATTGCCCGTAATAGTAAATCGCTACACCATGTAGCCTTCATAGGTCATTGTGTAAATCGCGATGGTACGTATCATTCACTTAGACAAAGCTCGTTGTCTAAAAGATAGACGTCATTTTGTAAATCATGATGGTATAATGATTTTTGGATTGACGTCTATGTCGGTCACAACTGGATGGCAATCGCGCTGTTTATGAGCACAAATCGTGGTAAAGGTGCACTGTCATTGCTTGTGCAAATCGATTTCACCATTTATTAATATTTTTGCAAATAATGTTTGTACACTTATATAAAGTCACGTTCAAGAAAACAGATCATTTTCATTTTACACAACGCTAATTGCTTGAACGATTTTCATTTACGAAGGGCAAACATAACAACAGTTTGCTTTTACTATATAACAATCCAATTTATTAGTGTATTTAGTGAAATTAAAATTTAATTTATTTGAACCTAGTGATATTTACATAATTTGTATACATAATCTACAAGAATTGTTTATACAAAATTTGGTTGTACAGTCTATAAAATCTACTGAAAGTCGATGCACATCAAATTACTCCTGCGTGGGGGGTCCCGTCGTTCGTTGCCTTTTAGGTATTCTTGTCGGCTGAGTTATTTTCTTTTTTGCAATTAGAAACACCGTTAATTTTTTGCATAGTTCTGTGCGGAATCCAGGCATATCAACCTGCAACAAAAATATAATGTGGCACCAATATATACATTGAGTCCCCAATAAGAGAGGGTAATAAAGAGCATACAATGTCGAAATAAGGTTCTCGACTATTATATATTGCTTCAATATACTTCATTACAAATACGCCATAATCAACGCCATTATTTTGTAAAGGAGCATCGTGTGCAAAGCGAAAGATCCACTCGCTAACGTCGACTCCCAAAATGTCTTTGACGAAACCGACCTGTGATTAATGCAGAAGAAAGTAAATTCTTGACCACTGTACATGATACAATACCCTTGTAGATGAAATCTTACGAAATGCAAAATGTCAAGCTGTAAACCAATGTGTAAGTCCAAC
Organism: Nuphar pumila; assembly: GCF_984573655.1. Taxonomy (NCBI): domain Eukaryota; kingdom Viridiplantae; phylum Streptophyta; class Magnoliopsida; order Nymphaeales; family Nymphaeaceae; genus Nuphar; species Nuphar pumila. The sequence continues at coordinate 117,084,331 of NC_143255.1, read as the reverse complement.
GAATTGTAATACCATAGTTATTTTTCATGTAAATTCATCACATATAAGACCCAATGCTTTTCAGATTGCCAAAGTGTAGGAATCAATATCTGCAAATCGATTGTACAAATGGTGTTAGGACTGTTATGCCGTAAACTTGCACAAGAGGTTTGTTCACTTACTTTTTCACTTGACCAAAAGTCTCTGCAATGATCATCGTTAACCCAATATGGTAGTTCATCTTGAAATCCCATAGAGTATGACAATCAACGTACGATACTCTATTGACTGAAATAGTGATAATAACAGTGTTAAAACACAAAGAAACAAGAGTAAATAAAAAACCAAAATAAACATAAAAAAGAACCGATATACCATGAAATAAGGGCTGATGATGCTTCTAGTTTTGCTTGTTGTGTTGCTTTTAATATACTTGACGAAATCAGATATAGTATGTTTGCAACAAATATGAACTTGTTAACGTACATACCCATGACATACATAAATAGATAACTGATAGTGGTTTCATACGAACAAAATTATTGATAGTGTTCCCTTCTATGAATTCATCTTGCAGCCGATTGATGCTATCTTTGAGTGATTTGCTGAGTTTTCGCCCAACTTTTTTGGTGGATGTTTCACTTACATTAGAAAAATATTCAATAAACGATATTGAAATTTCATTATACAGTACACAACACAAATAGCATGAACGACATAAAAGAGATGAATTTTGAAGAAATTGGACACGATGTTTAGACAATATACGCCTGAATCGCCATCGCTGGACGTGTAGTTGTCGTCGTCTCCTTTATCGATATTGATACCTCATTTGCGATGAAGTAGGTTATATGTTTGATTCATGAACACGAGGTTTATAAAAGAACCATCGGTTTGTCTGTTCCTTATTCACGAAGCAGCGAATAGTCACACCATCCAGTACTTGTGCGATGTGTCATTCATATATGAAGGAAACGTCGTTTCACGGACCGTCAGTATTCAAACAAATAACGCCAGTTACCAAAAAATTGCATTGCGCAGTAATGAAGTTAATAAATGTCATTTCATCTTTCTTATACAAAACTAATCAAAGCGATAAGACAAATCAATCAAATCATGATAGCAAGTCTCGTTTGGGTTTGTTTTTCATCATCTTTTATATGTGATTGTGTAAATCGCGATAGGAAAATCATTAACTAGACAAAGCTCATCAAGACAAATCGTGATCAAACAAATCATAGTAGCGAAATTGATTTTCAACTATGACTTAAATCGGCATGAAATTGTAAATTGTGATAGGCTATATCGTTCACATAGACAAAGATCGTGACCCTAAACCTTAAATCCAATTTCCTCCAGCAAAAATCCATAAACCTAAAACACAAAGTTCTTCAATTGTGGTATTAAATATCGCTATCGTTAACAAAGACAAACAAAGATATATTGTTGTCTCGGTAGCTTCTTAAACCCTAAACACAAAACCCTAAACAGTAATCCCTAAACCCTAAACACTAAACAGTAAGCCCTAAACACTAAACAAAGACATGTCTTTGTTTGTCTATGTGAACGATATCGATATGTAATATAGCGATTTACTCATAACGTTTTGCAACTGTTAATTAGATTTGTACTTTATCAAGACTACACATCATGTTGATGCCTATACACGTGCCTAAAACCCTGCAAAATGTAAAACCCTAATATAGATCTATATATAAAACCCTACCCTACCTTACCCTACCAGACCCAACACATTGTCCAGGTCTAAAACCCTAATCTATTTAACCTCTCTTCCTCTTTCTTTTCTGCAGTAGCACAACTTTTTTCTCCTCCTTTTTCTCCTTCTTCTTCTTCCATGTATTTTTCTTTCTTCTTTGTTCTTCTGTGTTCCTTCTACCTATGCTTGATAGATAGGGGGGGGGGGTGATGCAGATGTCAATCTATTTGATCCATTTCTACTGTCGGACCCTACATTGTTCGCATACCATACTTCTCAGTTAGAAAAATATCTGGCTAATCTTTGATATACTTCATGACAAATACGTAGGGTGAGCAATCTATCATGCAACCCCTCGACTCCTTCAAGGGAATGGTTACTGACCTTTGAAGCTTATTGTCAAGAGTGCACCAATGCTAGAGTCTCTAAGAATCAGCCTCAGTCTGATGAAAATGGTGCAATGGGGTGCCATTTTTCTCAAGCTCGTTTGCTTGCAGAGGATGTATCCTCATTATAGAAGGACGCGACGATGAACGATACAGATGTTTTAGTGCTCTCTTCTATAAGAAATTGAGTCTCTAAAAGATAGATATGTGTTCGATGGAACTGTCTTCCCATTGATAATATAACTAAATACTAATATTTTTTCTATATGAATGTGGTTGTAAATCATGTAAATCATATGGATTTGTAGTTACAAAGTTACAACGAGAATGATATGTCTTTGTTTGTATTTGCAAACGAAATCGATTTGTATCATTGTAGTAAAACCCAAAATCCTTAAACCCACAACCCCAATCGCCCGTAAAAGCGATTAGGAAATTGCGTTGACATAGACACAGTCGTAAAAGCAAATGACATTAGCACGTAGCCTTCATACGTCATTGTGTAAATCGCGATGACACTTATGGTTCACTTAGACAAAGCGCATTGTCTTAAAGACAAACCTCATTGCAAATTGTGATCGTCGTTTATGAATGTTTATGCAAATTATTTCAGCCTTATATAAATGCTTGTTTGATATTAATTTACGAAGGCCGATCATTACAACTATTTGTTCAGTGACATTTGTGTGCTACACTGATTAAAATAGATTTATACACTTATAGAAAGTCACGTTAAAAAAACCAATATGTTTCTACTTTACACAACGCTAATCGCTTTTACGATTTTCAATTATGAAAGCCGAACATAACAACGAGTTGCTTTTACTATATAACAGTCCAACTTATTTATCGTGTTTAGTGAAATTAAAATTTTATTTATTTCAACCTAGAGATTTTTACATAATTTGTGTACATAGTCTTAGAATTTTTTTTATACAAAGTTTGGTTGTAGAGTACATAAAATTTGTTAAAAGTCGATATCGATACCCCAATTACGATGAAGCATGTTATATTTTTTATTCACAAACACGTTATTTATGAAGGAATCATTGGCTTGTCAGTTCCTTGTTCACAAAGCAAAGTGAACCCACACCATCTAGAACTTGTGCGACGTGTCATTCATATATAAAGGAAACGTTGTTTCACTGACCGTCAATTTTTAAAAAATAATGTCAGTTTTCAAAAAGCGTGTGATGGTTCTTTACAAGCGTTATTTTAAAACCTTATTTTATCGTTGAAATCATTTTGGAAAATCACCCATCAAGTAATAATAAACCAACTTTCCACGAATGTGGCGAGTACGGGTTGAATCCACAGGGAACACGATACATTCGCATTAAAATCTAAGACTTCAATTTATTAATATCACAATTGTTTACAACTACGTTAATATTATAATCCTAATTAAATGATAATCTAAAAATGAAAATGAACTGAAATAGATTGCTAAGTCTTCTCCAGATCGCCAGGGGTAATTCTGTCTTTTCACCACACGTGCATCTGCACTTCGCATTGTAAATACACTTGTAGACTTGTTTCTAACTTATCAACCTACAACAATGAAAATAAAGAATCAGCATGGAATCCATGATCAATTCTAAGTTACATCTATAACTATTTCTGAACTAATTATTAAATTAAACTACAATTAAAAACAAAGACAACTAAAACTATAATTTCTAACTAAACTAACTAAGTGAGCCAATTCTAAGTAGTCTAACTATTGTCAGTTTATTACTAAATGTTAGAAAATACTAAAAACTACGTAAAATCAAACAAGTAAGCAAATGACGGTTTTGTCCCTGAATAGTGCAAAATCGGATTCAAATAGGTTTTCGCAAACAGGAAGTATGAAGAGGCAAATTAAGTTTGATTCTAAGTATTTCTCTTTAGTTCTCTTTCTGACAGACTCAAGAGTCTGTCGGACTTTACGGAATTGAAAAACTCATTCGGGAACTCCGGATACAAGCATTTCAAGTTCGATAAAATTTCTAGAACCATTTGACCCGAAATCTAAAATCGCGAAAAAACTAATTTTGTAAAACACTTAAAAGACAAACCAAATCAACTCGAAACAAGCTGAATTTTGGTTCGCAAATAGTAAACACTCTAATAAATAGACTAGAGCAGTAAATTTGGAAAAACTCAGAAAATTGCGAATAAATGATAATTGTAAGTTGGTGCAAAAATCTGGTGTTTTCTTGAATGCACTATTCATATCAAGGAATCCACTTATGCATTCTTGAAGTAAGACTCATTCAAAAACAGTCATCTGGACCTATAAACTAACTAACTATCAATAATTGAAATTAACTATGTTAAACATTACATTAAACCAGAGAAAAACTAAAACTAAATTATCATACATAATTAATGCTAAAACAAGACCAAACTAATTACTAAATCTAATTCAATCAATCAATCAGCCCTAATCTAACAATGCATCAATTAACAACTTCATATACAAAATAACTAAATCTATTAATCAAACAACATCTGACTAATTATCTATTAACTAGAATCTACCTAAACCGAGGTCTTTAAACTAATCAAACCTTCAAAATAATATGAATCAATTAAAAACAACTAGACTAAACTTATCTGAACCAATTAGTGTAGCATCTACTAATTAACTATAACCTAAGCCTTGCTGTAATAGCACCTAACAGAAAATTATAAACTTAAACTACTTAACAATTCGAACCTACTATACAATGATAAAATCGATAAACCTGGAACTTATTTCAAACACTTCACTGCAAAGACTATCTAACATGGAAATGGAGCTTAGCAAAATAGAGATCCTATAGACTAAGTAAATCTACTGCTAACAGTAAAGACTAATTAATCAAATCTAAGTTGCCTCAAACCCTTAAATCGGCTATTGTGGAAAGATCTATACGCGATACTAAATCATGATTTAAACAATGTATACTTAAACCCATACCAAAACACCTAATTAACGCACTAACTAGCAGACAACTAATACTAATCTCCAGCTATCATAAGATGATTTAACCTACTGTATATTAACTAAACTATCACCTACATAATGCTGAAATAGAACATAGTGATCCATACGCTAACCTAACCAAAATGTCTACAATAAAATATCCTCTAAGTATGACTAATCTGAAAACCATCCTAATTTAAATGCAACGTTCAGTAAACTAAATTTACATCCCACTAAAACAACCTACGAAGTACCAATTGAAATGTCTAATCCTAGTATTAACACAAAAAATCAGCAATGTCAGCCTATTTATATGAAACACATACATTGAACTAACATCTAAGATCTATCAAACAGATCTGAAACTAACATTTGATTAGCATTATACTACTATAACCTAACTAAATTCCCTAATTAACAATTAAACAGCTGCAGGAAGGCTACTAACCCAGCAAATAAACAGAGATTACTAACTATCCCCTGCTTGACAAAATGCTCCGCTTGCAATCTAGCCACGCTCTTGGCATCCAGGCCCTTACGCGTGAAAAATTAACAACCTAATCTACTTATACTAACTACATAATTTTACACAGCTAACAAACATTCAGAATTAAACTAATTTATTCTAACACGCAGAAACAAAAGGGGCTAAGCTAATCAAGCCACTACCGGTTGGAATTAGTCTAGTGCAATGAAGATTAAAACTATTAAATCAAAAGAAAATTTCACCTAAATAAACATTTAAACTACCTACAGTGCTGGTTTAAGCACTAATACATCTAACTACAGCTCACAGAAATTACGGTAATACATGTTGGGTTCTACGCTAAAAGAGAGGGGATGAGGGAAGACTTACCAGTGGCCTATTCTGACATCCGAGGAATGGAGGGATGAAGGAGAGGTGGAATTCTGCTCAAGTCATGTGCCAACCCCCCTCAATGATGTTGTCTACTTCCTAGTTGCTGCAATCTGCTGGAAGCTGCGGCTGGTGGCTCTCCGAGGGTGCTGTGAAGATATGGCGGCAATGGAGGTATAGAGAGCCGAATGGGGAAGGGACGACTGGCTCGAGGAGGGGCAGATGGCACCCCTGCCTCAGCTGGTTCATCACCAAGCAGCTGCTACCTGCAAAATACAACAGAGGAGATTAGTTTCAGCAAGGAGGAGAAGAGAAGAGAGGTGTGGACGACGATGAGAAATGAAAGAAAGGGGAGACGATGGCCATGGGAGCTTGGCAAAGCCAAGCTGCTCAAGAAGAAGGAGGGGCGGCTTTGGGGATGAGGGAGAAGGCTGAAGGATCGAGAGTTGGGGTTGGAGGGCACATTTCCAAGAGCAAAAAATGAAAATGCTAGGATTTTTTAATTCGTTTTAAGCAAAAATCCATGTTTTGGAGATTTCCAAAACAAGGATTAAAAATAAAATATTGACTAGGCTCCTAATATGGAGGGGGTTTTAGCAATTATTTTGCAAAAATCGTGAATGGGGTAAACGGGGGTTGGATATTGGATATTTGGCCCCAATCTAGGGCCCAAATGACCTTTTGGATCCGAAATCCCCCGATTTGCCTCGAGGTTCGACCCGCTGCACTAAAAATGTGATATTTCTCTCATTTTAAATCTGATTCGAACGAAATTTGAATCGTAGCTCAATGACATCTATATGCATCTAAGTGTGGGTTCTAAACCTATAAATAATGTATTTATGCATTAAAACTATATTATATTTACGTGTAATTAATGCATCATCAGCGTGAGCCAATAGATTGCATTCTGCATTAATTAAATTAAAAAATATCATTTTATCTACCCTTTACAAAACTAATCAACGTGATAGGACGTAGCAGTCAAATCATGATAGCACATCTCGTATGGATTTGACATTCAAACTCTTTTTGGTCTTTTATATGTCATTATGTAAATCGTGATAGGAAAATCCTTAACTTGGACAAAGCTCGTTAAAACAAACCGTCATAGGACAATTCCCTACAGCGATATCGATTTGCAACTGTGATAGGATATATCGTTCACATAGACCAAGCCCATCACCCTAAACACTAAACCCCAATACCTAAACCCCAAACCCAAAAACCTAAAACACAAAGCTCGTCAAATCACGATATTATCAATCGTTGTTATTGTCGCTTCTTAAAACCTAAAATCCTATACCCTAAACACTAAACGCTGAACCCTAATCCTAAACCCTAATCCCAAAAGCCTAGACACTAAACTCTATACCCTAAATCCTAAACCCTACAGTCAAAACCCTAAACACTGAACCCTACTATCGAAACCATAAATGCATACTATCTAAACCCTAAACCCAAAAGCCTAAATCCTAAACCATAAACCTAAACCATACTACCTATACCCTAAACCATAAACCCTACTACCTAAACACTAAACCCTAAACCCAAAACCTAAACCCAACTATCCAAACCCTAATTCCTAAAACCTAAACACTAAAACCTAAACCCAAAACCCTAAATCCTAAACCATAAACCTTAACCATACTACCTATACTCTAAACCCTACTACCTAAACCCAAAACCATAAACCATAAACCTTATTACCTAAACCCAAAACCCTAAACCCTGCTACCTAAACCCTAAACCCAAAACCTAAACCCTACTATCCAAACCCTAATTCCTAAAACCTAAAAGCTAAACACTAAACTGCTTATAAAAGTTTTTGCATAAGTACACATCTCTTATCGCTTATAGGATTTTTATTTACGAAGGAAGAACATTATAAGCATTTGTTGACTGCATACATCGCAAATCTATTTTGCAATTTTCATTCACTGAGGGTGAGCATTACAATGATTTCTGAACAGCACACATCACTTATTGCTTATAGGATTTTCATTTACGAAGGGCAAACATCACAAGCCTTTATTGACTGCATACATCACAAATCTATTTTGCGATTTTCATTTACGAAGGGTGAGCATTACAACGATTTCTGAACAACACACATCACTTATCACTTATAGGATTTTTATTTACAAAGGGCGAACATTACACGCCTTTGTTGACCGCATACATCGTAAATATATTTTATGATTTTCATTCACGGAGTGTGAGCATTACAATAATTTCTGAACAACACACATCACTTATTGCTTATAGGATTTTCATTTATGAAGGGCGAACATTACAAGCCTTTGTTGACCACGTACATCATAAATCTATTTTGCGATTTTTATTTACGGAGGGTGAGCATTACAACGATTTCTGAATAGCACACATCTCTTATCACTTATAGGATTTTCATTTACGAAGGGCGAACATTACAAGTCTTTGTTGACTGCACACATCACAAATCTATTTTGCAATTTTCATTCACGGAGGGTGAGTATTACAACGATTTCTGAACAACACACATCTCTTATCGCTGTAGACTATTTTTATTTGCGAAGGACGAACATTACACGCCTTTGTTGACCGCATACATCGCAAATCTATTTCGCGATTTTCATTCAATGAGGGTGAGCATTACAACGATTTCGAAACAACACACATCCTTTATCGCTTATAGGATTTTCATTTACGAAGAGAAAACATTAGAAGCCTTTGTTGACCGCATACAACGCAAATCTATTTTGTAATTTTCATTCATGGAGGGTAAGCATTACAACGATTTCTGAACAACACACATCTCTTATCACTGTGGACTATTTTCATTTACGAATGGTGAACATTACACGCCTTTGTTGACCGCATACATCGCAAATCTATTTTGTGATTTTCATTCACAGAGGGTGAGCATTACAACGATTTTTGAATAACACACATCTCTTATTGCTGTGAACTATATTCATTTACGAAGGGCGAACATTACAAGCCTTTGTTGACCGCATACATCATAAATCTATTTTGTAATTTTCATTCACGGAGGGTGAACATTACAATGATTTCTAAACAGCACACATCTCTTATCGCTTATAGAATTTTCATTTACAAAGGGCGAACATTACAAGCCTTTGTTGACTGCATACATCGCAAATCTATTTTGTGATTTTCATTCATGGAGGGTGAGCATTACAACGATTTCTGAACAACACACATCTCTTATCGCAGTGAACTATTTTTATTTACGAAGGGCGAACATTACACGCCTTTGTTGACCACATACATCGCAAATCTATTTTGTGATTTTCATTCATGTAGGGTGAGCATTACAATGATTTCTGAACAACATACATCTCTTATTGCTGTGGACTATTTTCATTTACGATGGGCGAACATTACAAGCCTTTGTTCACCACATACATCATAAATCTATTTTGCGTTTTTCATTCAATGAGGGTGAGCATTACAACGATTTATGAACATCACACATCTGTAATCGCTTATAGGATTTTCATTTACGACGGTCGAACATTACAAGCATTTGTTCACCGCATACATCGCTAATCCCTTTTACGATTTTTATTTATGTAGGATAAGCATTATAAGGATTTATGAACAATACACATCTCTAATCGCGTGTTTAGTAACATTGAAATTTTATTTCAACCCAGAGAGATTTACGTAATTTGTATATAGTCTTACAAAATTTGTATAGAAAATTTGTTAGAAATCTCTGTACAACATATTAATCTTGGGGGGATCGTGTCGTTCATTTCTTTGTAAGTACTATTGCTGGCTGATTATTTTTCTCTTTCTTATTTAGAAACTCAGTTAATTTTTGGCATAGTTTGGTGTGAAATCCCGGTATATCATCCTGCAACAAAAATGTAATGTGAAACCAATATATAAATTGTGTCTCCAATAACATAGGATAAAAATAGCATACAACATCGAAACCAGGTTCTCGTCCATTGTATATTGCTTCAATATACTTTATTACAAATACGTCACAATCGCCCTCATTACTTTGTAAAGGAGCATGGTCAGTACAGAGCAAGATCCACTCGCCAATGTTGACACCCAAAACGTCTTTTAGGAAACCCACCTGTGGTTAATGCAGAATATAGTAAAATTTGGGCCACCGTAAAATATAAATACATCTATAGACAGAAACTTACCAAATGCATAACGTCACGTTGTACACCAGTGTAAAAGTCCAATGAGTTATAACACCATAGTTGTTTTTTCCGTAAATCCATCACGTATAAGACCTAATGCTCAGCAGTTTGCCAGAGTATAGGAATCAATATTTGCGAATAGATACAATATATTAGAAATTGATAGACAAATCATGTTAGAATATTAGTTTTAAACCTTGGACAAGGGGTTTGTTCACTTACCTTTTCACTTATCCAAAAGTCTCTGCAGTGATCATCGTTACCCCAACATGATAGTGCATCTTGAAATCCAATGGTGTATGGCTTTCGGCGTACGTAAGTCTGTTGAATGAAAAAGTGATAATAGTAAGGTTAAACCATGAAGCAACGAGAGTAAATCATAAAAGAAAATAAACCAATAAGAGTACAGATATACCATGAAATAAGGGTGATGATGCGTCTAGTATTGCTTGTTGCGTTGCTTTGAATATAATTGACAAAATTGGATATAGTATGTTTGCAACAAATATAAACTTGTTAACATACATACCCATGGCATACGTAAATATATAACTAATAGTGGTTTCATACGTACAAAATTACTGATAGTGTTTCCTTCTGCAAATTCATCTTGCATCCAATTGATGTTCTCTTGGAGCTCTTTATAGCGTTGTCACCCACCTTTTTTTTTGGATGTTCCACTGACATGAGTATAATATTCAATATTCAACATTGAAATTGTTTTCTACAGTACACAACACAAATCGAATATACGCCATAAAAAAGGCAAATGTTGTCGAAACTAGTCACGAGGTTTAGAAAATATATGCCTGAATCGCCATTGTTGGTCGTGTAGCTGTGGTTGTCTCCTTAATTGCCATCATTGACCGTCTAGCTGTCGTTGTCTTCTTCGGTGCCATCGCTGGATGTGTAGCCATCGTCGTCTCCTTTGTCAATATTGATACTCTCTTTGCGTCAAAGCAGGTTATATGTTCGTTTCACAAACATATCATTCTAAAGGAAAGCTATTTGACAGTTTGCCAAACTTGTTCGATGTGTCATTCATATATAAAGGAAACGTTGTTTCACCTACTGCCCATTTTCAAAAACCGTGCGTAAATTAATTACATTGCGCTTTAATTAAATAAAAAAATGTTGTTTCAATTGCCTATTATAAAACTAGTCAACGTGATATGATATATCAAGCTAAACATCGTGTCAATTGGTTTATTGTTTTCTTTTCCGCCATTTATGAATCACTCATTGTGTAAATTGTGATAGGATATATCATTCACATTGAAAAAGCTTGTAACATCAATTCGCAATTAGACAAATATTGTTAAATTTTGAAAATTAAAGTATTGTGGTTGTAAGTCGGTTTATATTTATTAAGTAACCTATATTTGTATTTATTAAGTTACCTACATTTGTAGTCTGAACAATGTCTCGATTTGTGTGATGGGTTTAGGTGGGGGAGTGACCCGACCCGACCTAACCCGTTGTCCAAGTCTAAATTCCTAATCTATTTAACCTCTCTTCCTCTTTCTTTTCTGCGGCATACCAACTTCTTCTTTTTTCTCTTACGACTTCTTCTTCTTCTTCTTTTCCTTCTTCTTCTTCCTTGTATTTTTCTTTCTTCTTTGTTCTCCTGTATTCCTTCTATCTTTGCTTGATGGATGGTGTTTGATGATGATTTCGTAGTTGTTTCATGTCGTGTTGAAAGATTTGTATAATCTTTGATGATGATTATAGTGGTTATCTTTTGTGAATACATTAATATATTCATGGCACATACAACTGTGGCATATTTGTCATAAAGTATATCAAAGCTTACGCAGTATATAACAACCATAATCATCCTTAATCTTTGCAGCCATATTGGAGCAAGCACAGATATTTTGCATGATAGCTAGGTGGGTGTTGATGACCATCTATTTGATATATTCCTACTGTCGGACTCTCAATCGTTCACAAACCATACTTTTCAGTTAGAATTATATTTGCCTAATCTTCGATATACTTTATGACAAATATGCTAGTCGTGCGGGCTGCATCTTCTCTGCCTATTGGGATCCATACGTTTATCTGCTACCAATATACATCATGGAAAAAAAATTACAAACAGATAAGGACAACCATTGGTACATAGATTTGCCTTCAAACGTTTCCAGTGGCTAGCAAAGGCCACTGAGTAAACTGAAAGTGCTTATGCTGATAATGATGTTGATGATGTCTGTTTTGAAGCACATCACTATTTGGACGTGGGTTGAAGTTGATTATGATATTTGTTTTCTTCGATGATGATGATGGTAAGGTATTGTATCTAAGCCAAACCATTGGTCATGATGTATTGTAACTAAATACTCATGTAAATGAATGTTGTTGTAATGTAGTGTTCAAATTATTTATAATAACGATTTGTACTAAGAAATACAAAATCCTTCAACGATCATGAGTTATGAATGCAAATGATTACAACGATTTACAGTATTGAAAGTTAAATGCTAAAGTCATAATGATATGTACTAAGGAATACAAAATCCAGTAAAGATCATTACTTAAGAATGAAAACGATTACAACGACTTACACTAAAGAAAGTTAAATGCTAAAGCAATAACGACTTGTACTAAGGAATACAAAATCCTGTAACGATCATTACTTATGAATGCAAACGATTACAACAATTTACAATACTGAAAGTTAAATGCTTAAAGCATAACGATATGTACTAAGGCATACAAAATCCTGCAAATATCATTAAGAATGCAAACAATTACTACGATTTACAATACTGAAAGTTAAATGTGTAAGCGATAACAATTTGTACTGAGGAATACAAAATCCTGCAACGATCATTATTTAAGAATGAAAACAATTACAACAATTTGCAGTACTGAAAGATAAATGCTAAAGTGATAACAAATTGCGATAGAACATATTGTTCCCTAGGACAAAGCTCGTGAAGAAAAATCGCAATAGGATATTCATATAAGTTGTACAGATCGTGATAGAACACATTCTATGAAAAACAAATCGTGATCTCTTATATAAAACTGATTGCAATGAAATCGTGATCTCTTATAAAAAACAATTGTGATCACTTTTATTTATGAAGGTCGAACATTGCAACGATTTATTCAGCAAAACATGTGTGTTACAAGTATTAAAAAAAGAATTAAATAATTAAAGAATGTCATGTTATAAAAAATATTTATAGAATTATAATAAATAATTATCGAGATAAAAAGAATCGCTATCATTTATTTAGTGGCACTTGACGACTCATGGACTATGACATACAAATCGTCCCTTTCTTTTTCTTGGTGGACTCTCTATTCTCGGTGGCCTCTTGGTTTCCTCAATTTTATTATAAACACTGGTCATCATCTCTACCAGTGACTGCATTTGTCTTCCCAAATTGCTCACCTCCTTCCGTAAGTCCTTATTCTTCCTCTCCAACATCTCAAACCTTGTGCCAGAGACTACATTCTCTTTTGTTAGTTGTTTTCGCTCTTAATCGTGTATTGTTACTGAGGTAATCGTTGTTATGGCCTGAGGGATACAATGGATGAGTTTTATATGCTAGGATGTGACATGATGGGGAACAGGAGGGAGGCATGCGTTCTCAATATTCTCAATCTTCAGATTTTGACGCATGGGTTCCCAATATTTTTGGAAATAGATATGGTCACATTGTCATTCTTTATAATCATACGCTATGGCACGGACACCTCCTTTGTTCCAGCTATCCAATTGTTCCCTGTAGTATTTGTGTCAATTCACGTTCCTAACCCCACCACTATTCATCTTCCTTCTCACTTCTATAGGCTTCTTTGGGATAGACTGTCCCAAGCCAAATTGTAGGAGAACTCGACTACCATGCTGCAACTCGACTTCTTAATTGCTAAATAGCCAAATATCGCAGTCAGACAGTCTCGTGCCCTCAGCAACAAGCTCTTGGTCCTCGTCCTCCCCATCTCCATACGGTCTCCATACAACCTGTACATTGGAGATTATGGTTTAGGTATAGACAATTATTCATGCTAATGAATGCTAAATATTAAAATTCATTTTAATAATGAATGCTAAATATATTACAACGACTGTTACTAAGAATGCAAACGATTATTACGATTTACAGTACTAAAAGATAATTGCTAAAGCGATAACAATTTGTACTAACGAAAACAAAATCCTGCAACGATGATTACTTAAGAATGCTAAACATTTCAACGATTTATACTACTGAATGATAAATGTTGAATCGATTGTAAACAATTTTAGACCATTTACCTCATTTAGTTGCAGACCATCTAAAATGAACTTAGCATTATCCTCCTTAACATTTATTCTAGCCCCACCGATCGATCTTTGAAAAAACATAAATCGCAGAGCCACACTGAGGACGTAACGCAACAATATCCTCCAATGCCCAAGCCTACAAAAATAATATATTAGTAACACTGCAACCTTTAACGAGCTTAGTCTACAAGTACTAAATATGTAATAAACAAATACCTGAATAAATGGTCAAAACCTTCTGACGATTTTCGTACCCTTACTCGCATGGTAAAGTTGACTGTACAAGTGTGCGAGCATAGCAGCGCCCCATGCATAGTTGTCGACTTCGTTTAAGTCTTCCAGGTACTGCAACCATAAGTAACTTATTCTCGAACCAGAACAATCAGAAAATAAAGTATGACCAAAAAAATAAAGAAGGAAGTTGCGCAACTCTTGGTCAGCTCTTTCAGATGCATATGTAGTGGATCGGTCTTCCCATTTATTACAAAAAGAAGAAACTTTTATCGATGTAGAATTGCTTTCACCAGAAATACATTGACTCAAGTCATCCATTGACATTCCTAAAAGGGTCATGCACTTTTCTCTTGCGTTATAGTTTGAATCCTGTAATAGGACAACACTTTCATGGTACTTAAGGCCAGTAATCCACACCACATCTTCTAGGGTTATGGTGATCTCAAAAGAATCAAACTAAAATGTGTTTGTCTGATGATTCCACTTATTTACTAAGTGGGTCATGGTGTTCTAGCACATTTCAAAATAATGCTGGTCCAGAAGGCCGCCGAAGTGCATATTTCATAATCGATCTTTCTGATATTCACTCAACTTTCCATACCACGATAAAACTACAGGTCACTGACATCGCCCTCCGAGCTTTTCACCTGGTACTCTATTTCTCTTCTGATCTCCCTGTAACACAAAATAGTATATTATTTGTATCAATTATAAATTAGTGTCATTTATACTTTTACACCTCGTTATACACAGTAATCGCTAAAAATAATAATCGTTGCACACATGCTATCATAGTAATCGCTATCATAGTATTCGTTGTATATAGTAATACCTATCACAGTAATTATTATACATTAATCGCTATCATAATATTTGCTGTATATAGTAATACCTATCACAATAATTACTATACATTAATCGCTATACATAGTAATCGCTAACACAATAAATAGTGACAGACATGATTGATTTGTGTACCTTGGTCGCACTTTTCTCCTCTTCAATCCGTCCATCCAACCTATGCCTTTCTTGTTGCTCCGTCGCTTTCCACTGCTTTTCTACTACTATCGTCCTTCGCTCCATCGCCTCCGCCCTCTACTTTTAAATTTCTTCCTTCATTTTCCTTTCCTTCTCTTCCTCCTGCTTTTTCCTTTCCCTTTTTTTCTCTTCCTCTTCCTGCTTCATCATTTCTCTTTTCTTCTTTTCCTCATCCTCCTTTTGCCTTTCCTTCTCTTCCTCATCCTCCTTTTGCCTTTCCTTCTCTTCCTCATCTTCCTTCTCATTTCTTTGCCTTTCCTTCTCTTCCTCGTTCTGCTTCTTCCTTCGCCTTTCCTTCCCTTTCTCATCCTGATGCTTCTTCCTTTGCCTTTCCTCTTTCATCTTCATCATTTGCTTTTCCTTCTCTTCTTCCTTTTTCGTCAATTGCCTTTCTCGCTCCTCCTCCTCCTTATTCTTTTTTTGTCTTTTCCTCTCCTTTGCCTCCTTCATTTGCCTTAGCCTCTTTCGTTGTGCTAAATACTCCTTGATCACCTTTTGCCTTTCCTTCTCAAACTCCTCCTCATTATTCTTCAATTGCCTTTCTCTCTCCTCCTCCTCATTCTTTTTTTGCCTTTCTCTATCCTCCTCCTCCTTCATTTGCCTTTTCATTCTCCTCCTCCTCCTTCCTTTGCCTTTCCTTCTCTTTCGCCTTCTTCATTTGCCTTTACTTTTCATTTTCCTCCTTATTTCTTTGCTTTTCCTTCTCTTTATCATCTTTCTTCTTCATCTTTAGTTCTTCATCATTCTTCCTTTGATCTTCAGCCTTAATATCTGATGGATAATCCTCACATAATACAATTCCAACGCTTTGTCCATGTCTTTGTGATTCTCAATCTTCATTATATTTTGGTACCTTTCATAACGCTTATATAGATGGGATTGGCGGATAACTTCTCTAATAGTCATCCCATAGAACGCCGCGGTATTTCTTCTCCGACGAGCTGCCGACATTGCTAACCTACACAACACATAAATTTAACCGCATCATTATGCGTTACAACTGCCTTCCCAAGTATATAATAATACAAATTATCCCATTCGTTAAACGATCACCAACATTACAAATTGTCGCAATATTTGGCTTCATAAGTAAACATCATTGTAAGATTTAGCAAACTTAAGTACAAATCGAGGTAACTTCATAAATATACATCGCTATTGCTTTAAATATATAAATTGTTGCTGCTTCAAAGTTACAAATCGTTGTATAAATCACAACCTTCATAAGTATATATCGTTGAAATGTTTGGCCTTCGTAAGAACCAATCGTGCTAACAGTTTTTTGATGCCCACAAGGTGGATAGGTATAAATCGATTTGTTTTCGTATGATAATAGGTGTTATTTAGCATGAAGACAACCACCCAGTTGTAAGATTTAACATTCAGATTTACAAATCGATTTGTTTGCATAACGAAACCTTACATGAAACTCACCAAAATGATAGGAGTTTTGGTAATCCGACAGTGAAGGAAAAACACCCAGAAGGTAGACACAGCCGATGGTGGCAACAATGCTGCCATTGTGCAGACAACGACAAATGATGCTTTGGCGGCAACAGAAGACGAAAAATAATTTTGGTAATCCGACAGTGAAGGAGAAACACCCAGAAGGCAGACGCAACCGAAACGATGTTGTCACTGCGCAGAAGAAAGCAAAGGATGCTCTGGCGGCAGCAGTAGATGATGACAAACAGTGCTTCGGTAGACTTTATTGCTTAGGGCAAAAACAAAATGTTTGGACTTTTTAAATCCTTAAGATCAACCTCCCTATTTAAATCGCTGCAAATTTTGTCCTTTTTCTCGAACCGTCGTTTCACTTTTCTAGATGGAGGGCAGTTTTATCCTTTTCTTGAATCAGCGTTTGACTTTTCTAGATGAAGGGCATTTTTGTTCATTCCATGACGAGAATGACAGTAAAGGGTATTTAAGTCTTTGCAACTACGATGTTATCTCTGATGCTATGCTGATAAACATGGGGATACGAGCCGCACATGCTTACATAGCTAACAACCGTCTTGGGGGGGGGATATAACATGCTTCGTGCTTTGTGTTACAGGTGGCTGGTATGGTTCCAGGATAGGCAGCTAAATCGAATATGGATTTTTGCAGCTGCAGTTGAATTTCTCTGGTTTTTCGTTGCAGTTGAATTTCTTCTGAAACAGCTGGATGGAAGTGAACGTATGTGGCTCTGTTTTTTCGGTAGCAGCAAATTATACCTCATCACTTGTTGCAACAATGTAATGCTTAAATTCTTCCTGCACTTGAATGAATTATTATTTCTTAAAAAAAACACGAAAAAAGCCATTTCGTTTCCAATAACTTGTTCACTTGAAAGAAATAAAAGAACGAAGAAAAAGAAAAGGATATTAAGATTAATGAAGGCGATTGTTGATCGTCAGCTTTACTAACCAATTAGATTCGCAGTTTACGTGTCAGTGCAGCTTAGTAAAAATTGATTAAAAAAATACCACTAGAAATAATCTGTTACCATTGTGCTTTTGAATTAAGGGTAATTAATAATAATTAGTGATACTGGCTCTTTGGTTGATTGCAGTACACACTAGTATGGAAACGATGGAATATTACCTTACAAGTCCAGTGCAGGGGTGGTAAATGAGCCGAGCTTGGGCTGTTCTGTGTCGGCTTGTTAAGGGTGCACCCCTGCTCGGGCTCGACTCGTGACCTCGAGCTCGAGCTCGTTACGAGCCAATCACAAGCTGATTCCTTTTTTTTTAAAAAATGTTTTTTAAGTAATTTTTCAAAGCTCATAATATATAAAATATGTATAAATATATATAGTATATATAATATATGTATAATACATGTATAATAAACATATAAAACGTATATAATATGCATATTATATATATAATAGATAATAGAAAATAGAAAATATGTAAAATGAGCCTACACGAGTTCAGCCCAGCCGAGCTTACTATGTTCATTACCGGCTCATTTACCTAAATGAGCTGGCTCATAGCTCGACTCACCAAGTCAATTTCCGAGCCGAACATTGTGACACAGGCCTCTTATGGCTACTTACCATGAGGTAGGGCTGGCATCGAAGGGGGCAGGGCCTGGGCCAGCATTTTGAACCTCAACCTGAATTGGATCGGACTTAGGCAGCTAGCCCAGCCTCTCAAGAGGCCATAACCTGGTTAATGAACCTGTGATCTGTCCATGGACAAATCAGCCCAGTGTAAAATGGACCTACCTAGCCCTACAGCATATCTCCTGATCCCATTTCTCTTTGGACTTGACCCACATCTAAGTTGATCTATGTGGACGCAACCAGGTCGAATTTGGACCAAATGTAGGCATTCCCATGTAACATAATTAGTTGCAGTCCAATCAGATCTAGACTTGGATTTGGATATGAACGAGATTTTTTTTTTGCTGAACGCAAATAAATTTCAATTTAGCCACATTCTTATATAAGTTTTATATGACCCTCACTGAGAACCGGATCACTTAATGGGCCCTCCTCTCTGTGAGGTAAAACTCCGGGTTGAGGACATGGCCACTCAGCCTTACATGCCCCAACAGTGACAAAGTAACAGCAGCATCATGCACCAACAGGATTCGATTCTAGGCCTCCAGCTTAACACAGGACCCCAGTGACCAAATGGGTAACCACCATCGTGGTTTGGGATATAAGTTCTGAAACTGAGTCCATCTAAATGGGTTTTGGATATCAAACCCGAACATGTGCTAGTTACATCCTGTTCAACACTTGAATGATTGATTCCTTCGGTAAACAGAGAAATCAAATAATGAAATGCTGATATTATATCTTAAAACAACCCACTATCTCCCTCCCCCCACCATAGTGCAGACAGATAAGGTGATTTGACAAAACACAATTTACCATCCATCACTTCAATCACCACCATTGATTCCCCAAGCAGTGGGGCCCACCAAGTGTTGGTGTCGTCATTTCACACTGGTTGGTGGTGAATAAAAGTGATGGACGGTAGTGATTTACAAACATAAAAAAATTGTGTTTTGTCAAAACACCTGATCTGTACTCGGCAGTAGCTCACCTGTCATGAAACAATATGGTGAAATAATGTTTATATCATGAGGGAATAACATAATCATGGACAAGTTCGATCTGTGGGATGAGAAGCAAGCCGAGTCACTCATAGCTCGGCTCGTTAAACCTCATAAAATAGACTCAACTAACCAAACATGAAAACTGAATAGGTGTTCAGCTCATATAATTTCGTCATGAAATATAGTGTAGAACAAATGATTGAAACATTTGGTTAATTTGCAAGCAATAGGTTTACCTTATTACTTCCAGTTTTGAAACAAATAATTTTTTTTTTTTTGTAATCTTTTTACTTTCAGTTATGAAATAATATATTTTTTTCTGTAAACAAGCTAGCTCGAGTTTATTTGGCTTTGGGTTTATTATGAGCTCGAACTCTACTTAGACACAAGGAGTCATGGTTGGACTAGCTTATCAGTCCGACCTTCGATTTTCATGTATAAATGTAGGAGAAATACCATTTAGGGATGATCCATTTGCTCTGAATTCTCAATATAGGCCTCACATTTTTTAAATTCCATAAACGAGCCTCTACTTTCTTGGAAACTGCCAAACAAGAGCCTACATTTATTATTGTCCTTTAATTCAAGTTAAATCACAAATCAAATTACAATAGTAACCTTCATCATTAAGAGTTCAAATGTTTGCTTTTTATTTTTTATAAGGATGAATCGGTATTTTCAAGGCAGAATACAAGTAACAAAAAAGGAATTATGCTTTTCAAGGTAATAAATTTGACCTGAGATCTCTATTTGATTTTTTTCAAGAAAAGTTTGGCCATATTTGAAATTTTAAAAGTTGCCCATTTTGAAATTTACAGGCAAAAGGTTGGCCCATAAATGAAATTTTTCTAATATAGAGAAAATTTCATAAACATATAACGTTCACTTCCCTCCCTATACACTATAAACTGTTATTCTCCCTCTTTTTTTTTTTTGTTTTTTTAGGGAAAGATAATGTTATTGATAGTAGTAGTAAAAGATCATATACAAATCAAGGAAAGAACCTCCAGAAAAACCACAGAAATGAACTCCAAGGATGAGGTGTGATGAGAAATTAATACACCAGAAAAAAAAAACCCAAACAGAACATCAGAAAGACTCCCCAGCGTTACAGCAGATCAGTCTGCTAAATCACCAAAACCCCGCTTTGTGTGCAGGATTTAATTTTGGTGATTCGAAAATCAATGGTTGACAAAACATAAAATTTTGTGATTTAAAAAATCACATTTTTTTTTCATAAAAAATTACGATTCTTCTGAAATGGATCATGCTGAATTTATTTTATAACGTCAGATTCAATCAAAATAACCAGCATCATGAGATTTATGAGGGGGTATGGAGAGGAGGGATGACACGGGGGATGAGTGGAACCCAGCGGAAACAGCCAAGGAACGTGTCATGGAAAGGAAATTTTGCCGGAAAGGAGACGGAGAAATTAACTGCATCTGCAGCACGCCATTCTCCATTTTTCAACGGCAGAAAAGTCCCATGCAACACGCGGTTGCACCACTGGGGAATGCCCATCCGGACGTTACAACATCCAGCTCCCGCGATGCGCGTGGCTTCCACACTCCCCAACACAGCATTTCCCCCTCTTTCGCTAAAAAAAAACTATGTTCTGCTCCTCTCAAACGGCGTTGAGCTCAATATTTTGATTAAATTCTCATGCCTTTGCATGTGCTCTCCACAGCCACCACCCCCCCCCCCCCCCACCGTCTCTCTCTCTCTCTCTCTCTCTCTCTCACACACACACACACACACACACACACACACACAATGTCTTTGAATCAGGTCTGTTCTCATGAACAGGGCTCAACAAGCTCTGCCTCTGGACATACAGAAACCACCATGATAGCTGTTACTGCACCACCATTAGATGTTGAACACAATGGTAACCAGTCTGACACTAAACCTTTCGACTACACCCAGCGGGCTCAGTGGCTCCGAGCTGCAGTTCTGGGTGCGAATGACGGCCTCATCTCAGTCTCCTCCCTCATGATTGGCGTAGGCGCAGTCAAACAGACTGCCCGAGCCATGGTCGTATCGGGGCTAGCTGGGCTTGTCGCCGGTGCATGCAGCATGGCCATTGGAGAGTTTGTCTCGGTCTACTCCCAACTTGATACCGAGCTGGCTCAGATCAATCGGGATAAGGAATATTCCGGGAAGGACAAAGACGAGAAGTCAGAGAGCCTTCCGAATCCATTGCAAGCAGCAGGGGCATCCGGATTGGCGTTCGGGGTCGGGGCGGTGTTGCCACTGGTAGCTGGCGGGTTCATAGGCCATCAGTGGGCTCGGATCGGGGTGGTTTCGGGTGTGTCTAGCCTGGCTCTGGCTTGGTTTGGTGCGGCCAGTGCACTGCTGGGAGGCTCGTGTTGGCGATACCCCTGTAAAAACAACATGACAGGGAGCGTACCTGGATTCGCCATTGATCGTGTAGGTGATTCGGCGTTCTCCTCAGCCGGTCGACGCCCACAATGAGCCCAGGCCTTATGTCGACGGTGAGCAGGACCCTTTCCGCAGCGTCCGAATGCGGAGCAGAATTTGGGCAGGGAAACAACTACAAGTCACTCATCATCCCAGTAGCCCCTAACCCCTTATTTGTAATGGGAGATTAGGCAGTTACGTGAATGTGGTCTCTCCACATTCACGTAACTCCCACCCACTATCTCCATTACTTGGCCAGTTACTTGACCCACTAATGGCTGTGTCAAACCGGGTCAGACTGCGGGTTGGACCCGTAAAACCCAAAATGTCCAACATTCTTCCACTTGACCCATTGACACCAAAAGTGTACTAAATCGAGGTGTATACCGTTATCTCGATTTAATTCTTCATGTGGGTTCACATGCCACCCTTTATCACAAGGATGAATCGTATGAGTCAAGGATATGAACACCCCTTTATGAAATGTCATATTTTCTTGTACTACACTACAATTCACCTTCAGTGCTTAGGCATGTAAAGAAATTACCTTTATGAATAGGTTGGTCTCTCACCTATTCTATTGGTCCTTTAATATTGTTATTCTGCTATTCTCTCTAACCCATATGAGAGATTCTTTATGCAAAATCAACAATAACACAAAACTTTAGAGAATCAAAACATAAACACAAATGTGATTACATAATGTATTGTCATACATCAGAAGGAATAAAAAAGACCCATCCCCTTTACATGTTGGGATTACAATCCCGGTGCTAGCCCTTTAGTAAGGGGATCTGCAGTCATTTCCTTCGTCCCAATTGTATCAATACATATCAGATGATTCTCAGTCATTTCCTTAACAACAAAATATTTTAACTCCATGTGTCGACACGATGTTGAGCTCTTGTTGTTATTTGAAAAAGATACGGCTGCTTCATTATCACAAAAGATCTTTAGTGGTCTCTCAATAGAGTCCACTATACCGAGACCCATAATGAAGTTCCTTATCCAAATGGCCTGTGACGAAGTCTCGTATAGAGCAATAAATTCTGCCTCCATGGTATGAGCAACAGTGGTAGACTGCTTTCCGCTTCTCCATGAGACAGCACCACCTGCTAGAAGGAAAATGTATCCAGTAGTGGATTTTCTACTGTCAATACATCCTCCTAAGTCCGCATCAGAGTATCCAACGACCTCTAGGTGGTCAGCTTTCCTGTAGATCAATATATAGTCTTTCGTTCCTTGTAAATAGCGCATGACCTTCTTCGCTGCCTTCCAGTGCGCAATGCCTGGATTTGACTGATATCTACCAAGCATTCCCACAACAAATGCTATATCAGGTCGAGTGCAGGTCTGCGCATACTGTAAACTCCCAACTGCTGAAGCATATGGGACAGCATCCATCTGAGCCTTCGCAATATCATCCTGAGGACAGTCCTTCAAGCTCAATTTATCCCCTTTCACTATAGGTGTCGAACTAGGAGAACAATTCTCCATCCCATATCTTTTAAGAACCTTAAGGATATAGGATTTCTGAGATAGGCCAAAGACACCTTTAGTTCTATTACGACGGATCTCAATTCCAAGGACATAAGTAGCCTCACCCATGTCTTTCATATCGAAATGAGAGGAAAGAAAATCTTTTGTTTCACGTAAAAGACTCAAATCATCAGTTGCAAGAAGAATGTCGTCAACATATAAAACCAAAATTATGAACTTACTCCCACTAGTCTTAATGTAAATACACTGATCAACAATGTTTTCAGTGAATCCAAAGTTCATTATAACCTGATTGAACTTCTTATACCACTGGCGGAAGGCCTGTTTAAGTCCATAAATTGACTTATTCAATTTGCAAACTAAGTTATTTGAGTCATCTATACTGAAACCAGGAGGTTGTTGCATGTATACCTCCTCATCCAGATCCCCATTTAGGAAGGTGGTTTTCACATCCATCTGATGCAGCTCTAAATCAAAATGAGCTACGAGGGCCATGATTATTCTTAATGAATCTTTAGTTGAGACAGGAGAAAAAGTCTCATTATAATCAATGCCCTCTATCTGTGTGAAACCTTTTGCAATAAGCCTAGCCTTGTACCTCTCCACATGACCTTTAGAGTCTGTTTTGGTTTTGTAAACCCATTTACAACCAACAGGTCTAACTCCATCAGGTTGAGGTACAAGATCCCACACTTGGTTCTTTGCCATAGAGTCAAGCTCTTCTTTCATGGCATTAATCCAATGTGTTGATCTTTCACTTTCAATGGCTTCTGCAAATGTGAAGGGATCTTCTTCAATGTCTATGAAATCATTTGACTCTTGTAAATACACCACATAGTCCGGATGGATAGCAGATTTCCTAATTCTGGTGGACCTCCATACAGGTGCTACAGGTGGGTCAAAATGAACCTCTGTATCCTGTTGTTGTTGTATATCCTCATCAACAACCGGATCTAGTTGGGATTGATGTTCATTGACTGGACTTTCTCTTACATTACTCGAAGGAACAATGATAGAGAAAGTCGGGTCATTATCCTTAGCAGGTGAGAAACCTGAATCCTGCATTTCCTCAAAATTAATATTTTGAGATGCATCTATCCCAACAGAACCATTTTCAAGAAATCTTGCTTTATCTGTTTCCACTATCTGTGGTGTATGAGATGGACAATAAAACCTAAAGCCTTTCGATCTTTCTGGATAACCAATGAAGAAACCACTAGTTGTCCTAGGATCAAAAGCTTTTATATGTGGGTTATACAATTTAGCTTCTGCTGGACATCCCCATATGTGCATATATTACAAAGAAGGTTTTCTACCTGTCCATAACTCATAAGGAGTCTTTTGAACAGCTTTCGTAGGAACCTTATTCAAAATATGCACTGCAGTCCTAAGAGCTTCACGCCACAAGGTTAAAGGAAGGTTTGAGTGATTCAACATCGCTCGAACCATTTCTTTAAACGTACGGTTTCTCCTCTCAGCTACACCATTCTGATAAGCACTACCATGCATGGTATACTGAGGTACAATGCCTTCCTCTTTTAGAAACCATGCTAATGGACCTTCCTTTTGTCCCATCTCAGTGAAACGACCATAATATTCGCCACCTCTATCTGACCTGACAACCTTAATAACTTCACCGGTTTGTTTCTCTACTTCTTTCTTGAAGTCCTTAAAAACTTGAAAGACTTCTGATTTTTCAGATAATAAGTAGAGATACATATACCGTGAGTAATCGTCTATAAAGGTGACAAAATACTTTTCACCCGTATAACACGGTGAAAAAGGGCCGCAGACATCCGTATGCACTATTTCTAACTTTCCATTGCTGCGTTTGGCATCTTTCTTATATGTGTTAGACTGCTTAGCCTTTATGCAGTCAACACATGGCTCTATATTTGTAAAATCAAGGGATCCAAGGATTCCCTCTTTTACGAGTCTTTGGACTCTCTCTTTCGAGATATGTCCTAACCTCCGATGCCAAAGCAAATAGGATTGATCATCCTTTAGACCACGTTTATTGCCAATCATTGTGTTCTCAATGGAGTGAGATTCCTGAATTTGGAGTTTGGTTCTTAATCGATACAAACCATCACACATATATGCAGAACCTATATTCATTGAATTTTTCATAATAATAAGTTCAGATTTTTCAAATTTAAATACAAAATCAAACTTATCAAGTTTTGAAATTGAAATTAGGCTCCGACTATAAGATGGAACATAAAATGTATCGACCAAATCCAACATGAATCCCGACTCCAACACAATTCTGCAGGTCCCAACGCTTTTGACATGCGAACGCATCTTATTTCTTGAGAAGATGCTTCTTTCATGCTCCGTTGGTTCCCTTTTGTTCAGAAATGCCTGCAAAGAGTTGGCAATGTGCACCGTGGCACCAGAATCAATCCGCCAACTATGCAATGGAACATGAATTAAATTGCACTCATGAGAAACGAATGACTTATTACCTTTATTTTCGAACCACTTCTTGAACTTCAAACAGTCCACCTTCTTATGCCCTTTCTTTTTGCAGAAGAAACACTTTATAGAAGGGCCACCAAACTGGGATTTGGCTTTCGCCTGAGAGTTTGAACTCTCCCCAGTGGCTCTCTTCTGATTCTTCTTTTTGAAGGAGCTTTTCTTTGGCCTCGACCTCTGTTTATCCTTATGAGAGGCCATATGTGCACTTGGCACCCTCTCACCCTTCAACCTCTCCTCTTCCTCAACACACTTACTCAAGAGGTCATTAAAAGACCACTCATCATTATGTGTGTTGTAGGAGATTTTAAAGGGTCCATACTCAGTAGGTAACGAGGTTAAGATCAAATGGACTAAAAATGAGTCAGAGATGGCGAACTTTATGTCATTCAGTTGAGTCGCAATATTCCTCATTTCCAAAATGTGCTGTCGGATGTGACTGTCACCAGCATATTTCATAGGCACTAATTTGAACATAAGGGTACTGGCCCTTGCCTTATTAGAAGTGACGAATTGAGCCTCAATGGCTCCCAGAAATTCCTTCACAGTCCTACAGTGAGGAATTGCACCTCGAATGTTCTTAGCCACCCGAGATTGCAAAAGCAACAGGCTAAGTCTGTTCGAGCGCTCCCACTTCTCAGAGGCAACTTTCTGATCAGTTGTACTCTGCTCTGTAAGAGTGGGAGGTTCATCAATTCTAAGGGCCAGATCTAAATCCATATAGCCCAAAGTGAACAACACAATTTCTTTCCAATCAGAAAAATTTGATCCGTCTAAGATAGGGATACTACTAGAACCGTCAATATGGAAGAAACCTGATAAAAGGAAAAAAAAACAGAAATATGTTACTATTATTGCTCAAACGAGACTCGTGTTGAAAAAGTAAAAGTGAGACCCTTTATTTTCACCTTTTCTGAGACAAGCATAGTTGAGCCATTATCGTTTCACTTTGGTGAAAACGATAATACTCATGATTGCTCCGTCTTTTCAATTCCCAAGGAATTGACTTCAGTTGGTGAAACTAGTAGATCATGAATCCAGAGGCAATTCAGCACTGTACCTTTGGGTACGAACATGCTTCATGGGCTGGAATGCATATCTACTATCACACCCTGTGTAAATTTGGAACACAACGATCTACCTTTGGGTAGAATTGATGTTTCATAAATTTACACACAATCATAATTACGAATCTTAATACGGTTCAAAGAATCCTCAATTAACACGACTCAGATCACTTTGGTGATTACATGAATCGGTTAATCAAAATCTTTTACCGAAAAATTTATTCGTATTATGGAGCACACCCATGCACACATTTTAATGCATGTATATTCATGACATAATATTAGTTTATACTACAACAAAAATGCATAAACTAATTATCATAAATTTAGTCATAATTCATGCTTAAAATCATCATGCATAACTTAACCAACGCTAAATACATGAATTAACATGCATAAGTCATGCATTATTCAAAATAAATACTTTATAAAGCATGAAAAATAACAAAAGCATGCTCATATGGGTAAAACCCAGGGTCCATATGTAGGAACCGGTCTAAAAATACTCTGAACCGGTCTGAAACCGCCCCGAACCGGTCATCTAAGGGTCCGAACCGGTTCTGAACCTTATAAACCGATACTTAATATGAACAAAAGTTCATAAAACCCTATAACAGTATGCCAAAATCCCTATATTTCTTTAAATCTATGAAAACAGGGTCTCAGCGTCCAGGAACCGGTGAAAAACTAGAAAGAACCGGTCAAAAATGGCTCTGAACCGGTTCCGGAAGGGGTCGGATCAGGTTCCTGATCCGATTCAGTCTCAATAGTGTTTGGATCCTGTTTTTATGGATCCAACCCAGTTTCAAATGGGATCCGGGTCTGACCCGACCCATACTTAATACGGATCGGACCCGGCCCGAACCAAAACCCAGGTTAGACCCGGTCCGAAACAGGCCCGGGTCGGACCCGGTCCAAAACAGATACCGGGTTAGACCCGGTACAAAATGGATACCGGGTTCGACCCGGTTCAGACCGGATACCGGGTTCGACCCGGTCCAACATGGACCCGGGTATGACCCGGTCCTATAACGGACTCCGGGTTCGACCCGATCCATTATGGACCCTGGGTCGACCCGGTTCTTAATGGGTCCGGATCGGACCCATTCCAGAATGGATCCAGACCGGACCCGATATTAAATGGAGACCCGACCTTTTTTCGGATCAGACCCAGACCCGGTCCCATTATGGGTCCGGGTTAGATAAAAAAAAATAGCAGGCCCGATCCATTTCTGGTTTGGATCGGACCTGATATCGGGTCTTCACACGGGACCCGATCCGGTCCCCACATTGAAATTAAACAGAAACCCGATGGGTTTCTGTTTGAGATTTCAGGGAAACCGAAAAGGGTTTCCGCCCTTTTCGGTTCCACGGCGACCCACGTCGCCGTAACGGCGACTGACGCCCATAACCCATTGTTGGCGATACCCCTGTAAAAACAACATGACAGGGAGCGTACCTGGATTCGCCATTGATCGTGTAGGTGATTCGGCGTTCTCCTCAGCCGGTCGACGCCCACAATGAGCCCAGGCCTTATGTCGACGGTGAGCAGGACCCTTTCCGCAGCGTCCGAATGCGAAGCAAAATTTGGGCAGGGAAACAACTACAAGTCACTCATCATCCCAGTAGCCCCTAACCCCTTATTTGTAATGGGAGATTAGGCAGTTACGTGAATGTGGTCTCTCCACATTCACGTAACTCCCACCCACTATCTCCATTACTTGGCCAGTTACTTGACCCACTAATGGCTGTGTCAAACCGGGTCAGACTGCGGGTTGGACCCGTAAAACCCAAAATGTCCAACAGCTCGCCCGTGTTCAAGTCAACGGTCCGGGTTTTGGTTGGTGGGTGGGCGGCCATGCTCGTTACCTTTGGGGTGCTTAGGCTTTTTAGCATTGCCCTTCGAACCTCCATTGGTTGAGGCGTTTGTTTCGTAGAGGATGCCTTGGTTATTTGTTTGATGATTTTGTAGTTTTTTTCTCTTATTCACAATGGCATATCCATTCTACACAAAGCTATTGTTATCAAGAGACCCTATGCTTGTGTGTGATTTACTATTATTCTCTGCATCCAGTGGACATGCCTGCTACCAGTAGGTCCATTCATATGGCTAGGTCTAGGATGCTGCCAACATCCTAAAATCTTTAGTTTTCTGCACTTCTCGCTTTATTTAGGGTTTTTTGCAAATTAGTCCTTGCACCCAATAGCATGCTGCAATAGATATATAGGTAACTTCTTTGTTCCTTGTTCACTCATTTCTCTTGTTCGTTTCTCCCAGTGTTGCTAAAATCGGTAATTATTGAATCATTTTCTTAAACAAAAGAGAATCAATCTAAATCAAATCAAATGGCAATGCTTTTGAATAAGATCTTTTGAAATGTTGATATCTGTGGAATTTTATTTTTTACAAATATATTAAGAAAATCCACGATAACCGATTAGGGCAGAAAGGCTGATTCAATCTGAGTTGGCAATTTTGGTAACATTGAATTCTCCTATGTGGTTATGACTTTTTTTAGTATAGCGAGATGCGAAAATTGATAAACGCTTATCCTATTAGGTCAATGCTACACATTAGTCCATTCAAGCACTTTAAAAATCACTTGCCCTTTCTATGTAGGTTTTGCAGATTCTTCCATAGCATTTGCTATCAAGCTAAAAAATAAAAAGGCTTTAAAATGTTTATCTACAAGCCTTCTCCTATATTGCAAAGGACTACTCATATTAGGCTATTCGGTTTAACTAAGTTTATTTATCTATAAGCCTTTTCCTGCACTGCAAAGGACTACTCATATTAGGTTGTTTAGTTTAATTATGTCCATCATCATCAAAACAAAGCTAAGATGAATATTGAGGCCCAGGAGTCAAGTTCTATCGCGCCATGCTGTCTACAAAATAAAGGGTGTTCTTGGATTTAACAGAAATGGCGGAGATTGTTTGGAGAAAATTTCCATGGATTTACAGATGAAAGAAAAGTTATGCCAAGATTAATTTTTGACCGTCATCCTTACAAATGAACTTTCAGAACTACACCAAAGCCTACCATTAGCTTCATTTTCATTTCCAGCTTATGCTAAGCTTTCCACTTGCTTATCATTGCAACGGTAAAAGTGTAGCTATCACTGAATGTGACATTAACACTGCATAATAGAAGCAACCCACAGAATAACAAATGCATATTCTCCTCCTCTATCACTCTTAATGTGAAGATTTTTTTTATTCAAAAGATTTCCAACTTTATTTTTGAAAATTATAAATTGGCTAAGTGTTTCCTCTTTTCTTTTTATTAAATATACATATGTATATCTAGAGTAGTCATCTATGAAAGTAATAAAATAATTATTACCTCTACGAGATGGTCTTAAGAACACATACATCACTATGAACAATATGTAAAAATGTGATGATCTAGAAAAAGGGTGTTTAACAAATTTAGATTTAACACATATTTGATATTTTTCATGATTAAAATCACTAATATTACAAAGCAACAAACCATTTTTCACTAATTTATTAATAGAACCATAATGTACATGTTCTAATCTATCATGTCATAAAGATAAATGATCACATATTATATAAGTCAAATGAATATTCTCATTCATGACACTAACTTAAACATCCCATTGGTGACATATTTTTTGCCTACAATTTTTTCATTCTTAGAAAGTACAAATCAATTAGACTCAAATATAAGTTTAAAACCATTTTTATTTAATAAGAATCTAAAAACCAAATTCCTTTGAATATTAGGTGCATGATACCTATCTCTAGAAGTGAGGACATTCTTGAAGGTGAAGGGAAAGTCCACACTCTCCTTTTCAACCACCTTTATCAAAGATGAATTTCCCACAAACAAGTTATAATCATCTTCTACCAGTTCATATGTCTTAAACACATCTCTACTATTAGATACATGCATGCTTACTAGATCCAAAACCCACCCACCACTCATTTTCATCTCCTACCATGTTAATTTCGAATATCATGGCAACAAACTTTCTTTCTTATGACTTGACACCATTTTCATTTTTTCTTATGATGGTAGCAATTTTTTGCTATGTTCCATCTTTCGCCACAAACATAACACAATCCACCTTTTAATTTGTCCTTCTTGAACTTAAGGTTCTTCTTAGGCTTATTAAGATATTAGGAATGGGCATGTTTAGGCTTATTGTATAGGTTACTCTCCATCATATGAACCTTAGATGTTTGCTCCACCACATCCCCTTTTTTATCATAATTTTTTTGTTATTTCTTTAATTCTTATGTATTGGAGCAATTCCTCTAAAATCATAAACTCTCTACCATGCTTAAGAGTATTCCTATATTTCTTCCAAGACTTAGGTAACTTGCCAATAATAGCATAAACTTGAAAATCTGATCCTATTGTATGTCTTTAGATTTGATCTAATGTGTGATAAGTGTCCATGCACATGTCCAAGAACCAACTTACTGTCATTGATCTTAAAATTTATCTAAATATTAACTCACAAAGAATTTCTTGTTTCCATAGTCATTGGTTTTGTATTTCTTGTACAATGCCTGCCATAGATCTTTCGTCATCACCATGCTTGAGTAGAGATCAAAAAGTGGGTTGGTGAGAGCATTGAGAATATGACCACAATATAGGTAGTCATCATGCTCTCACTTATTCTTTGATGCTTTGATTGACATCGATGATGGAGGTAGGATTGCATTCACTCCATTAGAATCAACATTAGAAGGAGGTGTTGGGGTGGTGGGCACCATCGAGCATAAATCTTTCAATACATGCAATCTTCAAATTCGACAATTTAAGTAGGAGCTTTTGTTGTCAATGCTTAAAGTTGGTACCATCAAACCGATCCAACTTCTCAACTTTATGGTTGATTTGCTTCAAGAAGGTAGTGGTATATTTATACTTGAAAGTTAGCTTAAACTATTATAAAATTGGGTATGAAAATGATACAATTATAGGGATTCAATTCCCAGCGGTGAGCACAAAGTGCATTATGTCAGTTGCTTTCTTTAAGATAGTTTTTGTTCCCCCACAATGATACAAGAAGTTTAGACGCCTACCTTAGAGATACAATGAGTCAACCATCACCATAGTACTTCTAATAAGCTTGCACGACCTTTCTAAGCATAAATGAGTTCAAACCTAACCTATATAACACAACAAGCACTACAAGAAACCTGTGGATTAGCGACGACCTAAATCTGTCGCTAATTCATCGCTAAACAGTTTAGCGTCAGATTAGAGATGGATAACTTTCATCGCGAATTTTTCGATGCTAAGTAGCGACAAAACTTATCTGTCGCTAATTTGCGATGGATTAGCGACGAAAATGATTTGTCGTGAGTCTGTCACTATTTTAAATTAGCGATGGATAATATCCGTCGCGAGTCCTTCGTTATTTTAAATTAGCGATGAATAATATATGTCACTAATTCGTCGCTAAATTTAAAAAAAAAAATTTGCTCACTGCCGGGAGGTATTCCGGCAGCAATAGGTCAGACTTGGAGTGATTCGTCGGCGGCGACGGAGGAGGAGGACCACCCACCACCGGATCCCAGCAAGCCATACTCCCTCGACCCCAAGATCTCCGATTGGGTCTCGCAGAGGTCAGAATGGACCGATCTCGTTATTGACGACCATGATGGGGACGAGGCCGGTGTCGGGGCGGATGGCGTTGCGGAGGCGGTCGAGGAGGTCGTCAGAGCCGATGGGGAGGTAGGGGGCGTGGAAGCAACCTGCTCCCTGGCGCGCTCGACCGCCTAGTCCGACTCCCAGTCGTAGAGGTGAGTGCGAGAATGGGGGTTGCCGAAGTGGCCAGTGAAGAAGGGCAACATCGCGTCCAGCACCCGCGGGTCCATCGACGACGTCGCCTGCATGTCCAGGTACAACGGCCGCCCCGCGATCCGCACGCCCTTCATCGAGATTCCTTCGCCCTCCTCTGCTGCGTCAGAGTTGGGCGACGGCAGTCCCGGCGGTTGACATCATCCAGTAGGATCGTCTGGTGAGCCTTACTGCGGCGAGCATGAGGCTCGACTTCATCTACCAGCGGGAGCACGAGGCTCGGTTTAAATCGAACATCAGTTTAAATTTCGAACAGGAGAGAGAGGAAAAATTTTGCGCCTTAGGTGGGATGGTTTAAATCAAAAATTAGCGAGGGAATTTTTCTGTCGCTAATTAGCGACGGAAAAATTTCCTCGCTAAATCCGTCGCTAATTTCTTATAGTTTTGCAGTGAAAATTTTTTGTCGTCGATCTGTCGATAATTAGCGACGGATTTGAGACGGAATTTATACCGTCGCTAATTTCAAAATATTTCAAAGATTGGCGATGGATAATATTCTCTCGCTAAGTCCGTCGCTAATTTGTGACAGAAAAAATCCGTCGCAAAGATCTGTCGCTAATAAGGGTTTTTCTTGTAGTGAAGAATTCCTCTCACTATTAAACATGGGACAACTTTTAGCTTGTCAACTAATTTGATGTAGGCTCAAAAAACCATTTTAGCTAAGTTTTGAAATCATACGTTTGAAATAGAGCTTATGAACGGCACAACAAAGTCACCAAGAGAGTGCCAAACTAAAAGACAAAACAGAAAATAGAACTACATTTTTTTTTATATTTACAAACTACCTCAATTCAAAACAATCCACAAAGATTTTAAATATGACTTTTTTTCTAACTTTTACAACATAATTATATGATTCTGGACGAGGGTTCCTCATCATAAAAAAAGAAAACAATCAAAACGATAGTCATTCCTTTGAACATTTAAAAAAAAAGATGATAGTTGTCCCATGTGCGCATACTGTGAATGAGGGTGAGAGTGGGATTAATCAACATAGGGAACGAGTCATGGTCTGTGACAGAATTAATAATAATAATAATAAGTGTTATTTGCCTTAATTTTCATCATTTTTTGTTTTCATTAATCACATGAACTGCTTCACTGCTCCAACACCACCCCGGCTGGGAATTTGGTTACTACGAGTTGAATATATAAACGGCTTAAGTTGACAGGTGATAACTTTGTTGTTACATGGTATGAGGCTGATACAAATAAGATGATATGTGAAAACACAAAATTTATGTGCTTTGAAATCAGATCACTGCCATTCATTGTACAAACAATGGGGTTTCTTTTACTTTACCAACGGGGGGCTCCGCTAGTCTGGCAGGAGCAGTTACTGCACGTGTTGGTAGGTTGCAAGTTCGAACCTCAAATGGTATGGTTGTATAACTGGTAAGGGTCTGCTTAACCCCAGCTTTCTTTGTCGACAAAAAAAAAAAAACAAGGGGCCCAAAGGAACTGCTGATATCATGCTTACACTTGAGATCATGACTACGGATGGTGGTGATTTCGAAACAGAAATTTTGTGTTGATATATCGCCTGATTGACCTTTGATACAAGCTGCAAAGTACCAGCAAACACCTAGAGCAGGAGATGACGAGGGATCAAATGATGGTGATTGAGTTGGGAATAATTTTTGATAGCTGTGGTGACGGCAGACGTGGTCATATTGTATAACGGATTCATTGGTTTTGTTAAATTCTGACCCGGGGGTGTGCATCTGCTGCACTCGTGCAGTATTGAGTTGAGATGCACAGCTTCCGAGTGAGATGCGAGTGTGAAAATTGAATATATATATATATATATATATATATATATATATATATATATATATATGACATGATCTGCCCTTTGCCGTGGTAGGGCAAACATCACACTAAGTGTCATAACAGTACAGGTTATATCTCAAAGATGTGGGCGATGAGGTGCAGCAGCGCACTAAAAATGCACAATAACATTGCACCTGATCCTTCCTCTCTTGGTTAAACATATCTTTTTCTTATCAGGAACGATCATCTAGGCACCTGGGTGTGAGAAGTGCGGGCTGATTCTTCAGTTTTTCTATCGATGGTTTCTATGTATTTTTGAAAATGACCAAACTCGGTGGTAGTGGACCAGGGCAGGTACGGGGGACAAGGTCTCCACCCCCTGTCCCATCTCAGAATCCTCGCCTCCATCCCCATTTCATGTCCTTCATCCATGGTCCAAACGAGACGAGGCGGGGCAGGCCCCGTTTTCTCCCGGTCCTCTGCCATCCCTAAGTCTCCACACCTAACCAATCCCATGATATACGGGAAGATTTTGGGTAGGGATCTCAACCCTAAAACTTGATGGCCATGAATGTCACGTTTGGCAATAAAACCTTCAATCCCTTTCAATCAGATCGTATATCCGATTCATCAGAACTTTCATTCTCTCTGAGGAAAAAAATATGAGAATTTCAGGCCTTTTTTATTGCTATTATTGTCTGACATGCCCTAGTTATGCCAATCAGTACCCTCTAGACTCTTCCTTCCCAGTACCCTCGAGACTTTTTTTATTGCATCCACAATATTTTGCATTATGAACGGTTGAAGTTTTTTTTTTGCAAGCTAGGGTTAGGCAGACCTCTACGGGTATATAAGGGCATAATACTACACATCTGAAGGTGGCTTATCTTTCCAAATCCTGTTACAATTAAGAATTACATTAATCTGAGCTAGAAGCAGTATACTTGCAAATCTTATTCCACTAGCCTAGAAACGACCCAACCAATTCGGACCCTTCAATCGATTGTTGATTACTATTTCCGTATCGTTAAATAATATCCAGTGCATTAAAAACATGGGTTCTACTACAAGGGCTCGGCTCATCTGGTAGGGGCGACTTGAAAATATCACCAAGTTGACGAGACATCATGGTTGGGTGTACTTCCTGGTGGGTAGGGAGGACCTCAAGGGTTTTACCAACTGTAGTGGATGATGAGGGGTTTACCTTCTGCCCAAAGCAGGTTATATGTGCAACCCCCAAAGACGTCATTAGCTAAATCACGTATTCGGGGTCCCAATGAGCGCCACGTATGTAAGCATGTGCAGCTCGTATTCTCATGTTTGTCAGCATCAATTAGCGTGCGATTGCAAAGATTTAAGTACCCTTTCCTCCATTGGTGCCATAAAATGATGATTTTAAAAAAAAAGCGGTTGAAAAGACTTAAGTACCCCGGAGATGGTTATTTAAGACTCAGTCTTTGCACTGCAGAATTATCCAAGAAAGGAATCCCCCCTGAAGAAGGCCATGAACATCAAGCATCTCTCTCTTCCTTCTCTTTCTGCCTTTGTGCACATCTAGCAAACGATCCTACATTGCTTTAATCAAGCACCAACTGACCTGCACACTAACTGTAGCATGGTTCAACTTGATGAGTTGCGGGGCCAGATTAAAAGTTTTTGCCCCAAGATGTTTTTTGGGCCTTGTATAATTTTTTTCTTTTATTTATCTCTTGTAACTGTTGAAAAAGAGCAATAAAGTGTTTTGTTTGATCATGGTGCTCATATGTTTTCTTTGATCATTTCTTGCTCAAGGTTTTCGTAACACCCTTTTTTGTGTGTTTATGTTTTTTTTGCTACGCGATTTTCGTAAATCGCTACTCGACTTAGCGATTTAGGAAAATCGCATAGCGATTTGCCATTTATTTTCGCTACGCAATTTTCGTAAGTCCCTACTCGATATAGCGATTTTCGTAAATCGCTACTCGATATAGCGATTTACCATTTATTTTTACTACGCAATTTTCGTAAGTTGCTACTCGATATAGCGATTTTCGTAAATTGCTACTCAATATAGCGATTTTCTATTTATTTTCGCTACGTAATTTTTGTAAATTGTTACTCAATATAGCAATTTTTGTAAATCGCTACTCGATATAGCGATTTACAAAAATCGCATAGTGATTTGCCATTGATTTGGGAGGGGGGGAGGTAGATCCAATCGGAGAGCACGACACCAGAGGTTGAGATGAGGACCTCACGGTGCCAGAACTTGATGAATGCCTGCCAAGACTTGAGGGTGCAAACACCTGTGTTAAGCAACATTAAGATGGCCTGGAAGGCATAGCCCTGATCGAAAGTATTTTCAACGTAGGGGTAGACGGATTGTACTTTGAAAGACTCCGTTGTAGGTGTACTGGAGAAAGATTCTGTTGTAGGTGTCCCTCGAAGGCGACGGAGGGGCCGCCGCAGTCGGTTGTCCGCTGGATAAGGGCAGCATTTCGGTCATTGATAGCAGAAAGAGGACGACGATCACCATTGGATTGTCAGCTCTTTGCCTCTCTTAATACAGTGTTTCACGGAGAAGGAAGAAGAAGATGATGACGAAAAGTTCAAACGAAAAAGAAAAAGAGAGTGTTTCAGGTTTGTTTCGTTGTTTGGACTTTGAAGAGTTAACATCATCCGCGACTTTCTGGATGAAGGATATTTTTGTCTTTTTCTCGAACCATTGTTTCTCTTTTTTTGAATGAAAGACATTTTTGTCATTTTCTCAAACCGTCGTTTTATGATGAGAATAGCAAGAAAAGGTACTTAAGTCTTTGCAACTCCACTGAATTCCAATGCTAACTGATGCTGACAAACATGGGAATACGAGCCCCATGTGCTTACATACGTGGAGCTCATTGAGACCCCACGACCGTCTTTGGGGGAGAACACACACCACCCTCTCCCCTTTGCCTAGCTACCAAAAAAAAGAAAAAACAGAGGGATTCTAACGTAATTGAGGCTTTAAGGATATTTTCTATCACCAGTCATGATAACTAAGCGATCTCAAGTTCGAATCCCACAGAGTTATCACGGCTTGCTATTAAAAAAAACTTAATTTGGTCAAACCAATGTTTGTCAGTATCGGTTTCAAACCCAATTCTGATTATCTGCCGATTCAAACTTGAACCAGATCGGCCATTTTGCATTTTAATATAAAAAAGAATTAACATGTTAATAAAATATTACAACATTAAATTATCATAACTATATATAAATTATTAAAACATTAAAATATTAAAAAACAGTTAAGGGCTGAATCGTCTCTTATCGAATCTATTTTGGGCTGATTCGATACCAATCGGCAGCATTAGTACTGACAACACTGGGTCAAACATGAATTCTTTGTGGTTAGCTTTGGAACCTACAACCATTACCATTGTTTATGTAATTATTATACAAAAGTTAGTTGATTTTATAGAGTTGGTTAAAGCCTTAATTTTTGGCAAGTGAAAGATTAATGATATACTAATGCTATACTTACCTCCCAAATCAAGCAATAACATAAACCCTATAGGACCATATATCGCTTCACCAAAGATGGAATTCCTTAGATATGCTAAAGAAGGTCAACCACTATTAAATTTGTTTTGACGTAAGAAATTAAGTACTTGGTGAGGAAGCACACAGATAAGAGAGATAAAAGAGTAGAGAAGAAGGGTTCCTCCATCAGGGTACGTATTGTGGGACAGCCTAAGCGTTTACTTTTTTTTAAGGCTGATCTCGTGTATGACACATGCTGGCACCATTTTTATGTATAAGCATTGGGACGAGACCCATGCAGGTTGGATGCAGGGTAAAGAATTAAAAAGGGAAGGGTTGGGGGAGGCGCGTGGGTTTCACACATCCATGTTATCACTATGGGTGTCAACGGGTGGGGTTTGGTTCAGGTGGAATCAGACTTGGATCAGATTCTCAGGTATGGTATCGGGTCCGAATTTGAATTTATTATAAGAGAAGCCATACCTGGACTCGATAAGAACTACATGAACCAGACATGGTAAAATAATATTTTTTGTATCATTTTTACATTGAAATTTTTTGGGTCTTAATAGGAACTCAGGTCGGGGCCCGGGATTGGTAAAAAAATTCACAAACTATACATGGGTTCACGTATTAATAGGACCTTTTCAGGTCTGAACCCAGGTCCTAATCAAGTCTTATTATTTGTCACCATACCCGGACCCTATAAGGTTTGATAGGGTAAACCCGACCCGTTGATACCCTAGTTGTCACCTCTGCTCCCCTCCCCCCCCTTGCTCCCCATGACATATTGGCTCGCACATTCCGATTAAACTAAAATTTCACAACTCAAGAAATCATATTTTTTAATTAGCAATAAGACAATTCAAGATTAGCAAACAATACAGTGGACACCCACGTTGGACGAGTGTGAGATGTTGATTGCGTGCAGGATCAATTTTGCAGAAGGGAGCTTTTAGTGGCAGTCACAACCGCCACTGAAAGCTTTTTGCTAGCACGCATTCGCCCGTTCCACACTAACAACTCATCTGGCATACTCTCTCTTGTTTGCATAGATCTAACCACCAAATGGCAAACCTAACCGTACAAATGTGTTTAGCATGATTTAATTAATAAATTAAAAGATTTTATCATATTTAATATACCATAATATTCTAATTTTTAGATATTGAAAATCAACAGCTCACTATTCATGAAAAAAGAGTGGCTTAAAAATGGTATAAAATTTCATATTTAGTTGAACTTTAACATTTGAAAATAATAAATAAAATGTGCTCAACATGATCCAACGGTTAGAGCTTTGAACTAAATAAATCGAGTGTGTAGCTGATTCCCAAGACTTGATTACACACGGTACATTTATGATCTCTAGTAGTTCTTTATTAAAAGAAAAGAAATAAATAAAGAAAAGGCGAGGTCACCTCAGCCATCACCATTCATTTGTATTCTTTGATGGTCGACTTTCGCAAATCCAATGGCTCTAAGATGGCGGTTTGATAGCCAATCTGAAAAGATGTCTACCCTTTTTGTTACATCTCTATAAATTGCTGAGATGGGGAGTGTGCTGCCCACACTCAGCTCTCTCTCTCTCTCTCTCTCTCTCTATATATATATATATAAATTGCAGAGATTAGGCGTGTGCTGCCCACACTCATCTCTCTCGCAATGGCCTCCCACCAGCCTTCTGATATTCAACTTAACCCCATGGTCTATGCAGCGAACAAGCCGGAATCAGTGACCACCAATTCTCCGGCTGAAGCCGAGGAGAAACCCGAACCTTTCAACTACTCGCAGCGTGCGCAGTGGCTCCGAGCTGCTGCGCTTGGGGCCAACGATGGCCTAGTCTCTGTTGCCTCCCTCATGCTTGGTGTTAGTGCAGTTAACCAGTCTGCCAAGGCCATGGTAATCTCCGGCCTCGCCGGGCTCATCGCCGGAGCGTTGAGCATGGCCATCGGCGAGTTCGTCTCCGTCTACGCTCAAGTCGATATCGAGCTCGCCCAGATGGAGAGGGAAAGGAGACACGCCGACACCGATTGGTCGCTGGAGGAAGAGAAGGAAGAGAAGGAGAAGCTGCCTAGCCCGTTGCAGGCGGCCGGGGCATCGTCATTGGCGTTCAGCTTCGGCGCGGTGTTGCCGCTGCTGGCCGGTGCGTTCATCGCAGAAAGGTGGGTCCGGATCGGTGTGGTATCCGGTGTCTACACTGTGGCCCTAGTCTTCTTCGGCTGGATCGGTGCAGTGCTGGGAGGCTCGCCGGCTCTCAAATCAACAGTTAGGATTGTGGTTGGAGGTTGGGCTGCTATGCTTGTCACCTTTGGCGTACTTAAGCTCTTTGGCATGGCATTCCACATGGACATCTCTCAATAGACCTCTCTATATGGAGCCACATGACTAGAGAAGTCCATGGCTCGCCTGTTGGGTACCCTATGTTTCTCTTATAATATTTACGTAAGTTGGCTTAGAGATAAATAACTGTGTAAACATATGCATGTACCCACTGAAAAGATGCCTATTGTGAAAAGGAAGACACTAGCTGCCCAAAGAAATTAATATATATATATATATATATAGTGATGGTAATGGAGAAAAGAGATAATAGTAGCATGTAAGCATGCATTTGGGCTGTTGGGCATGTCTGTAAAGCAAAATACAGAAAGGAATGCAAACAAGTACACGATCTTCCATGCATGGAGAAACCTTTATTTGTTTGTTTGGTACAGGAAACTCCCCAGAAGACGACGGAGCAGATCCAGTGATCGTGCCCGAGTACTTTGTAAAGTACTCGAGCCACACAAAACACAGAAAATCGCTACGCGCCTAGCGATTTTCTGTGTTTTGTAATTTTACACAGAAAATCGTTAGTATGGGTAGCGATTTTTACCAGTTCCTTCTTGGGAAATCCAAAACGCAACACCAGTTCTTTCATCCATGGCTTACCGTGTTTTTCTCTTGGCATCTTCTACTAGAATTTGTTTAACAATTAAATTATTTTCTTTCTAAAAATAAAACACTGGCAGAAGACAGTTTTCTGTTTAAAACAAAAATGGTAAATGGAAACTAGACTTTTATATTACTGAACATTTTTCGCACCCGCCTGGGTCGCCCAAGTGGCAGCAGGCCAAGGAAGAAGGTGCTGACCCCTTCACCCCGTGTTTGACTTCCATCGAGCCTGGCGAGCTCCATAAGGGCTTGGGTACACCTGGGGTTTACCTTGAAAAAGGAAGGCCCATTAAGTGACCCCGTTCTGAGCGAGGGTTTCTCATCATACAAAAAAAAGAAAAGAAAAAGTACTGAACATTCTTCTAAAAAATCATTAATTAGCTTTGGTAAATGGGCTGAATGAGCCAAGCTTTAAGTGTTCAAGCTTGCTTCAATATTCCTGTGTCCAGCCAAGCTTAGTTTGATCACATAATGAGTCATGATGACAAAAAATAAAATAAAATTAAATTAAAAATATCTAAAGTATATTTCTTACTATCTAATGATCTTATACAAGTTAAGTACTTATTGTTAGTGAACAAGCTGTTTAGGAGCCGAATATGCCACGCACGGGTTAGGCAGATCCCACCAGTTATTACTCAACGTACTACTGGTGTTTGAACCTGCAACGTCCCACCACAAAGAGATGTGAATTGACAGCTCGTACCAACCAAACGAAGCCCCGATTAGCATAGTTTGAGTGGGTCTTGGTTATCAGGGTTTGACTCCCACAGGCTCTACACCCTTGCATAGGCCCTGGGGGTAATGATCCTAGCACTAGGGTTTTACGATGAAAATGTCTCCAGTTTTGGACACGGTTTGCCTTTGCAAAACATAGAAGAAGGTAAGCCTCATTAGGGGTGGCAAAACCTGACACGACCCGCCAACCCGCCTCTTAGGCGGGTTCGGGTTGGGCTTAAGCCAACCAGTTTAATAAATGGGTCGACCCGCCTAACCCATTTATTAAACGGGTTGGGTTCGGGTTGGGGGTATGCCAACCCGCCAACCCGGCTCACCCGTTTAATAAACGGGTTAGGCGGGCGGGTCAACCCGCCAACCCGACCGGCCAACCCGTCGACCCGTCAACCTGACCCGCGAACCTGAGAACCCGTTTACCCGACCCAACCAATTTATTAAATGGGTTGGCGGGTCGTGTCGGGTTACCAGTTTATTAAACGGGCCGGGTTCGTGTTGAGGTATGCTGACCCGCCAACCCGACACGATTGCCACCCCTAAGCCTCGTTGCCCCCTTTGGTTCTTTATACTTTAATTAGTTACCCTCCCTCCCAGAGTGACATCTATGAGGCCCCACCATGCTTTGATGACGTGCTAGGCAAGTCGCAACCAACCAACCAATGGGAACTTGGATCGGGTTCAAGGTTCACAAGGTGAACCCACCAAGAGAGAAAAAACCCCTCCACGTTTTAAAAAGGATGCAGAGAAAGTAAACAAAGGCACCCCTTTCAAACGTAGAGGGGGGGGGGGGGGGGGGGGGGGGGGGGGCATACACGT
The DNA here is from genome assembly GCF_984573655.1 of Nuphar pumila. Classification (NCBI taxonomy): domain Eukaryota; kingdom Viridiplantae; phylum Streptophyta; class Magnoliopsida; order Nymphaeales; family Nymphaeaceae; genus Nuphar; species Nuphar pumila. The sequence goes on along the minus strand of NC_143255.1, from coordinate 117,041,585 downwards.
CTGAATACCCTTAGAGATATTAGTAAAGCAGAGGATAATATAATCAAGGGGCAATACTGGAAGACAAAAAAGAAAGATGGAAGGCTTTTGGAATCCTCCATCGTGAAATAGAGTAGGGGGTATGAACAGGCTGAGACGAATGAGATGGAGGACGGTAACATGCCAGAGAATAGTGACAAAAGTTAAAAACGGCAAAACATCGGCAGTCAAAAACTCGTGAGAATTTGATTTGTTTTTTAAAATCTCTGATTTTCTGTTAAAATATTGGCAATAAAAAATAAATTAAAAATATAACAAATACTATAATAAAATATAAAATAAAGATATTTAAAAATAAAACCCCCCAGTTTTTTCACGATAAGTAGCAGTTAAATATCACAGTTAAATCACGGCATTTATGTTTTGACTAAAAAATAAAGACAATTTGAATATACCACGACCAATTACTATTTAAAACATTCAAGTAATTTCTCACGAGATTTTCATAAATCTAGCGATACTTGTCACTATGTGTCAGAGATACAAAATCCTCCCCAAACCCTGTTCATGAAGCTAATTAACTGGAACATTAGGGGGTCGGGGAGGAAGTGGGCTCACAAGCAAAGCAATACCATGTACAGGTTTAAAAATTTTGCATACAGGATAATTCTGAATTTTTGGCCAGGCACCTAGCTGAATTGATCGACTAGGGCAGGGAGGATGAAATCCTGGAAACAACATCCCTGATTTTATGTAAGGTCGATGTACAATTTGCTTTTTAAATGAATGGAAAACTGTTTGTGCAACACCCTAAATATTTAGATTTAGAATTTTGGAATAATTATTTTTTTCTAAATCACAGCAGAAAAGCTTTATTAAATCCTTAGTCAAATTATTTGGACGGGTTACAAGTAATAGCACAGACTCAAGGCATTTAGGTAAAATAAATTCTTGCATTGAAATACTACAAGTTATCATTTACAACTTGAAGATGTATTACAAATCATAAATCCTCAGGACATCCGAAGAAGATATGGTCACATGGACTGTTCGCAGCGACGACCGCAACTGCTCGTCATACTGTTTTCCTAAAAATATTAATTCAAAAGGAGTCAGACTACCACGTCTGAGTAAGAAACATAATATCCAGATGAATGTGCACAGTGTCATGTGTACAATTATATGTGCAACATGTTAAGATAGAACTAATAACCATTTAATAAATGATAAATGTACAAGTCACTAAAGTCAATTATTTCATGTTATATTCTATAAACATCACAGTATGATACACCATATGCATGAACCACATTTAGGTTATCCTGTATTCTGCATTTAAATAAATACATGTCTCAGCTATGCATCACACGAGTAAACCACAATGATACTCTAACCATAGAAACCTCAAGTATTATGCGCACACTTGAAGACTTTTAGAAATGTACTAACTTTAAGTTTCTCTTGTTACTTACCCTGTGGGTACGCACAGGCATTCGACATCGTAGCGGACCGAGAACACATGGGAGTCTATTATTTCATAACTCATGTGACTAGCCGTACGGATATCCAAAGGGGACGGTTCATGACCGAGAGAGTACTCCCCAATGGCTAGAACTAGAATTAGGATGCACCTTGTACTTTTGCAGAAGACTTGGATCTACCACCTATGACGAATTGATAGTCCTGGTCCTCCTAACTCCGAGGACTGGGGACCGGGTGAGATGCCTCGCTCTCACAAAACAAGAATGTCCCATGGAGTTTGTACCATCTACCCTCTCCAAGGTAGACCATGGGTCCATTAACATACATCATCTTTCAAGTGTACTCAGAGCCCTGAAAAACTAGTAACATATACCGTTTTCAGGTATACCTAGTATCTCAGGAAACCAGTAATATATATCATCTTTAAGGTATACCCAGAATCCCTTATTTATTTTATATGTGCATATTTTTTATTCTTGTTTGTTTGGGTCCAGTAACATACATCGTCTTTCAAGTATACCCAGAATCCTGATAGAAACTGGTAATATATAATGTCTTTCAGGTATACCCAGGATCTAGATTTTTCATTTATGTGAACATATCTTAATTTAGCTTTTATCTTTGTTGCTAGGGTATACGTATCGTACCCCACTGGTTATGCTACAACCTAGCTTAACACATCTTTAAAAACTCATAAGGGCGTGTATGGCACTACAATGGTCCCTCAAGACCGTAAGCTCGGTTTTGAGCTTTCACATGATCATGACATGACAAATGCATTGTATTAGGCAAATTTTTGCAGAACAAACATATATATCAACTAGAATAGAAACATGTCATAACATTTGTATGCAATCACAATCCACTTTATATGCGAATTAATTTGCATCATAAGTGCTTCTATGGCACCACAAGGGTTCTGCATGTGATTCATGTATTGAACATTGATCGCAATGCATCTACGTCAACCACACACCAAACCATGTGCAATATGATTGCGTTAATGACATCTCATTCATTTACCATAATCACATACGTTCCTTTCAACAGAAGATTATCAAAATTTCATGATGGCAGTGACTATGTGCATTGCAGTGTTTTATTCTATACCCAATATATATCCATATTGGTGAGTTTTTGACCGATTCGAGATATGTGTACTATAGTTCATTGACGATGCTATACATTTGTATTCACGATTTGAATTTTTCAGACATAACTACCTTGACAGAGGTGCATACACTGGTGTAGAACAATCATAAGTGCAATGGCATGTTTACAATTCTATCAGGTTCGTGCCGCTGTAAGACACTTATTAATACAATGACTGATATATAATCTCCACAAGTTGGTATATGTTGGGGTATGTCATTCATGAATGAATTTTATGAAATTTCAAATGTACGTGGGTGGTACATGGGCAGAATGACATGCCAAAATTTATGTGTGTACCATAATGAGTTTCAAACTTACACTGAACAAATGCACATAATTTTTTCCTTGTTATGCCTGTGCATATGCACCACACATGTATGAATTAAGTATACCCATGCAATTGTTTGGTACCTTCTACACGCTTACTTTTATAACAGAAAGGTCAGTCAATGAAATGTACGAGATCAGTGTGCTCATATGCACAACTGAAAGCATGTCTAGCCCATCATATATATATATATACATCATTTTTTTTTAAAGGCAAGCTGGGCTTAGGCAGACTCCTTCCAGTTATACAACGATACATTGGGGTTTGGACTTGCAATGTCCTAACACAAGGTGACGTGCACTAGCTGGGTTTAGGCATACCCTCTTAATAAAATGTTTCTCTCTTAAAAAAATAAAAAGCTCTAACACAAATAGCGTGCCACTTGAAGAAATCAGAAGGAAACGATTTGTGAGAGAGAAAAAAGAAATAGGGTAAGTTTGTGTTATTGTGGTCCCCAAAACCAACTTGACATGGCCTATGCATCCAGCGTAGATGCATCATTTTAATGCCTTCTTCCTATGGGCCAACATGGTCTACGTATAGAAAAGACAATAGTAATATATATATATATATATATATATATATATATATATATATATATATATATATATATTATGAAATGCACATGGGTCGGGTACTCTGTTGGGCATTGGATCTTGAATCCCATGGTGGCT